>NC_090269.1:82297120-82897120 GCF_040414725.1 Anabrus simplex
TATTTCCACTAGATGACATTATTGCTGAAGGAATTATAAAGATAGGTTTTCTGAAATTGTACAAAAAAGTAACCAGTCATTGGCAGGTGCAATGGGTGGTCTGTTATAAGTGTGTTTTGAAATTTTTTTCCTAGTGCAGAAAAGTAAAGAAGTTGATGAGTAACCTCTGCTTAAGATTTTAAAGAGTTTTTGTACCTGAAAACTTATATCGTGGACATTTCATCACCAACATTCTGTCACACTAACAGTTCATAGCAACAAAATTTTGGTTATATGCTCTATATGGACTTCTTGCCACAGGAAAACGGGCATTGGTACACCGTACAAAAGCAGAACTACAAGCAATACAGTATATTGTTACTTTATTGTATTGAATTTTTACAGTGATATTGTGCTAAGCATTTCAACACATGATTTTGGTAATTGTGCTATGTTGAAAGTAAAGATGCTTAGATTTAGCTTTTAAAAACTTCCAGTGAATTTGTGGCCGAGAGCCCTTTAGTAAAGAATATTACTCTCATCATGGTATTCTTGTTAATGGGACATAACACTCTTAACTCACTTACCAATAACCTTGTACTTCCTCTCACAACTTTAACCTTACAGGTGTGGTTTGAACCATTAGGGCAGTATTAATATTGGATTCAGTTGCCTTCCTCTTTGAGGATTCTTTTATCTCTGCTGCTACATGAGCTCCCTAATTGATACATGTGTGTATTAATTCTTTGACAAAACCGTTGCCCCCTCTGTGTCCAATGATGTAACCAATGTCCTTTTGCATCAATCTTTATTGATATATCTCCTTCGCTTACCTGTTTTGAGTTTCTTATGCTTTACAGACATAAAATCTTTAAATTATATATCATTTTCTTCCTTCCTCTAATGGTTAAAATAAATCTCTGAGAGCTGTTGATGTTGAGGAGTTGAGCTCTATGAAATTACTTAGGAAACACACGACAGTCAGTTCACGTGAAATTACTTAGGAAATGTACAATTGTTAGAGGTACTGTTCCTTTTAGTATGTTGAAATGTGCCATGTATTTCTTGAGTGTGACAAAATGTCCAAACTCTGTTATGAAAAGTCCAGGAACATCTATTTAACAGTTTTTAGAGTTATTTTGTAGCAGGCTTTAACTTGGATCATCAGCCCTTTGCACTTGTATGTATGCCATAAATCTTTTTTAAATTTATATACACCATTCAAAAAAATTAGGGGAACATGTTTTCGAGTGTATGCCATGCTCCACAGAACAATACCTCACACTCAGGTATATTAGCAACTAAATCTTTATTCATTACCGTTGAAGTATGCAAAAGAACGTTGATAGATTCACGTTCATTTTCAGAACACAAACGGAAATGTCGAATTAGGCGCAAAAACAAAGTGATAACAGTCCTCCAGGGTGGATTTTTATCACAGTTGGAGATCTTCAGTATGGTGTATGTCCTCCACGAGCATTTATCACAGCCTGGCACCTACATGGCATGCTCCATATAAGTCAACGTAGGTCACGTTGCGGTATCAGGTCCCATTCTTCAGTGAGAGCCCGTTCGAGGTCTTGGAGAGTCTGTGGTGGAACAGGATACCTACGAACACTTCTGTCAAGCCTATCCCACACATGCTCGATGGGATTAAGGTCGGAGCTCACTGCTGGCCATTCCATCTCTTGAAGGTCCAGTTCTCGCAAGACAGCTCTGGTGATGCGCGCTACATCCAGGGCCAACACCATATGCAGCAACCAACACATGCTGTAGCAGTATCTGCTTGATATACCCCGCAGCGGTAAGATTACCATGGACGACGATAAGATCCGTACGGCCATCAATACTGATGCTCCCCCAAACCATCACAGAATCTTGTCTGAATCTGTTGCCTTCCGGACAACATTTGGCGTGTATTGCTCACCACGGCGTCTCCATACATGTTGACGTCCATCACCCTGTGTCAGGGGAAATCTCAACTCGTCTGTGAACAACACATCTCCATTGGCGAAGTTGCCAGTTGATGTGGGTACAGGCAAACAGAAGGCGAGCTTTGCGATGTTGCTGCATTAAACGGAGCATTCGAACAGGACGTCTGGGTCATAAGGATACTTCTCTTAACCTTTCCCTTACTGTCTGGTCTGACACTGTGACTCCAGTGACCCCCCTGAGATCTTGATGCAGTTCTCTGGTGGCAGTTGTTGAACGAGGCTGCAAAGCACAGATGGTCAGATATCGGTCATTCTCTGGGGGTTGTCATGCGTCCTTGACCTTGTCCAACCCTCCTTGTGAACTGGCCTGTCTCATTAGCGATTCCACAAGTGGCGAATAACTTACAGAGACACATTGAGATCCACAGCAGCACGATGAAAAGTCTATCCTTTCTGGATCAAAGTGATGGACCTTGTGATTCGAACCTTGTTTAGATGTCTCGTGGGATGTGCTAGTTGACGTACGTGCTCAAATGACTGCAGTAGTCTATGTACCTCACGACGACACACAGACACACCACTATTCACTTTGTTTTGAGGGGTTACTTGACAGTTTAATGCATGGCTATTCCAGCATATGGAGTATAACTTCGATTTTACATACCCTGAGTAGTTTAGGTCTCAACGTATGCTGTACGACCATTTGAACCCCATCTACCAAATTAACATTCACATACCACATGTCACAAAACATGTTCCCCTAATATTTTGGAACTGTGTAGGCCTATATATGTATGTGTGTCTCTCTTGGGTCTATGAGTAGGGTACATGTCCCAGTACTTGAAGTAAGTGCTATTCCTACATTTTCCTAGAAAGCCACTGTCAGTACTTGTGAACTTCAAACTTCTGTCTGGTGTGACTTACCAGTACTATCACTGGACATGAATTAATACATGTGGCTATGAATGAGAATCTTTCCATTTAAGAAATGAAAATGATCTTCCTACAGAATACACTGACTTAAAAAAAAAGTTCAATTATTTAACGATTTATTCATCAGTTATGTACAGAAAGCATAATTTATTCATCTTCATTAAAGAAATGCATATTATTTGCCTTGGTGAAGAGAATGGTTAGGTGTTAACACTTCAGTTGAATGAGAAATTTTTAGTGGTTTAGAATCTAGTAATTCGTACTAAAATCTAAGGTACTATTGTTTTTCTGATGTATTCAATTTCTTTTGCTCTATTGAAGGTGTTCCTGTTCGAATGAAGAAATCTCATTATCTGATGCATCACAAGTTCCTGATCATTGACAGAAAGCTTCTGTTGACTGGATCCTTCAATTGGACAATGCAAGCCATGGCTGGAAACTGGGATAACATGATTATCACTTCTCAGCCTGTTTTAGTCGGCAAGTTCTGCGGAGAGTTTGATGACTTGTGGAAATATTTTTCCAAGAATTGTTAAGACTTAAGTGTACATCCCTAAGATAAAGGTTTACTATTAATGTTTTATTCCTATTTTTAGTGAAATGTGATTTCTTAGACTAGAGTTGAAGTTCTCTGAAGACAGAATGCAGGAGTAAGGTTTTATTGTAGTGCCAGCTGGGTAACTTCCATATTTCTTAAAAGGGAGTTTGACTGTTCATTATTTAATGGCTATGATGATTTTAGGTTTACCTACGGTATATTTTGTGAACATACCTCATAGGAACCGCAGAAACAGAACATTGTCCATCAAACTGAAGTCTTTTCTGGGATTATCACATGATTTTATGCAGAGATATTCTATCTGGGAAGGAACAGCAAGCGTTATCAAATACAGTAGAGACAATACGCGACACTTACAGATTTAGCCTTGTTAAAATGGGAGTCAATTTGACGGTGGCGCTCCTAGTGACTTGACCTGAAAAGTCGCGCTAAATTCAAATATCAATGGAAATGCATATACGAAAATGGATAAATAAATTACATCTAGAAATAAAGTATTATTGAGATATTAACTTTGAAGTTGCTAAAACAATTCTAGATAAATGAATGAAGAATTATTCAAGAGGTTATTATTTAAAGACTGAAATTAGACATATAAACAAGATGTGAAATGGACTGCTGTGAAATGGCTTGGTCTTTCATTTATGCATATTTGTTTTTTGCTTTAGCATTCCTGCACAAACTTTTACAGTTAGATTTGTCTTTTTCTCATTTGAAAAACATTGTATCATCACATTAAGACACTTGTCAATAAAAATATCGGCACATTCCTTACGCACATGACGCAATGAATTAACATATAAAAGCTGGACAATTTTCCTCTTAACATGAAATCTATTAACAGAAAGGAAATCTATAAAATCCTGGCTTTAATCTAAGAAGAGGGATAAAAGGAAGAAAAGTATGAAAATGTTGTTGATAGTGATGCTTTGAGGAATATTTACGTACAATTAGAGTAAAAATGTAACATACCCGTGGCTGTATAGTGGAGGATTTCCAAAGTTGCTGGCCTGGAAATGATCTGAACAGATCTTATAATTCTTATATAAGCGTAACGTCCCTTCTTTCTTTTACACCTTATCTAAATCACTTCTGTGACATTTTAAAACCTACAGATCACACCTACAACAACACATCGGTATTGAAGGTTAACTGCTGCACTATACAATAAAATATGCGTATTATATTTTAAGCCAGTTAAAATATGGGTCGAGCAGGTCAGAAGATTATGAAGTACTATAAAAATCTCTTTGTCATTGGAAGAATATATATGCAAACACAATCTTACTTACATTTTCTTGTCACGAGGCAAACTGGAAAAAGACCGCTCATTCTTCTCTACTTCATAGTTACTGCAGCCAAACACAGCACATACCTTTCCCCTCATGTTGAGAGGAGATATCAAGGAATGGCACACGCTACTATTTAATTATGTCAACTCACTGACAATGCATAAATAACACCAAAAACTTCACACACAAATACACGTGCTCTTATGATAGAATCAATAGTTCTCAGGTCTACTCGCTAGAGATAGCTCTGATAGCTGTCCCTTGATATCTCGCTGAGTGTTGTGTATTGTCTCTGCTGTATTTGGCGTTATCAAGTAAGTGAACTCAAAAGGCCAGCATCCATTTACATGATATTGCCTCTTATACCTATTATATTACAGAGCTGGATAGCTGCAGTCGCTTAAGTGCGGCCAGTATCCAGTATTCGGGAGATAGTGGGTTCGAACCCCACTGTCAGCTGCCCTGAAGATGGTTTTCCGTGGTTTCCCAGTTTCACACCAGGCAAATGCTGGGGCTGTACCTTAATTAAGGCCACGGACGCTTCCTTCCCATTCCTAGCTGCTTTAGCAGTGCTCGTGTAACCAAAGATAGCCTATTTACTTTTAAGTGCAACTAAATTTTACCCCAAGGCTTGTAGTGCAGAACATTAATAACTAAAGATTTCAGTTTGATGTTCATAACCAGTGATGGGAAATGTAACTTAAAAAAAAAAAAAAAAAAAGTAATTGGACTGCATTACAGTTATCTGTGAAATAGTTTCCTCAGTTATAATTACAAACTATTTTCTCAAGTAATCAGTAAAATTACAATTAAGGAAATTTAGTGATACCTTTTTTCATGTAGGGCTAGAAATGATACTAAAGTTTGCAAGAAAGTTGATAATACTTCATTTTGTATGCTTTTTTTTTTTACACCACAGACATTAAGTGATCCATCATCATTAAGTGAGACTAGGCCTACACACAATACCTTGGAACTTTCAAAATTATTTTTCCCATCTTTTTAAATTTTGTTGTTGACTTTTGTCATTTGAAATAATTTACCATTTACTTTACAATAGAATTGGTTCTTAAAATTCTCATTGTCCTTTGTGTGGAATAGAGCATCTTTGCACTTATTGAAAAGATGCTCTACAGGGGCACTTGTAAGAATAGGGCCCATATGCGTTTAATTTTAAGAACATCCATAGCAGTGAAGGATATTGTAGAAAAATACTGATGTCTTTGAAAATATGGGAGAAGTAAGAATACCTCATCCAGCTCTGGTGAAGCTACTGGTTCTCCTGTAGTAGAACTGAGAAAGTTAGCTTTATCATCACTTAATTTCGTCCTGTTTCTGCTTCCCTGTGATGTATATTGATTACTGAATGTAATAATTCCAATTTTGTAAGTTGAGTAAAATTACATTTTACAAAAAGTAACAGTTAAAAGTAAAAATTATTAAAAAAGTATTTGCACAAGTAATTCAATACTTTTACTCAATTACTTCCCAACTCTTTTCATAATGTTTATGTCGCCTAACTTTCATTTAGTATTTTCTGCAAATTTAAAATCTTAAACACTGATGTCTCTTATATAGTGATGATAATTTTAATGGAATTAATCCATCTTTTTATATTTTTAAACAGCATTCTAATGAGCTAATCCATTTACTGTTTTAAAGGTAGTAAAAGTTGATCTCATTCAGTAAAATTACCATTTTGATATAAAAAGTGGTTGGTCCCCATGGTAAATGTGGATTTCACCTGTGCATAGCTTTTTTTTGTCATTGTACATAATTTAATAAACAGCAGTATTGTGCCATAGTTGTGGAGTTTAGTATTTGGTCTAGTGTGGAAAATATTCTTTTACTATGCAGGTGAATGTGATAGTCTGTTTCCTCTCAAGATTAAAGGTATCTGAATTTTGAATATTTACTGTCTGTATCAGGGGTGCTCAAACTTTTTTACATGCACGGTTAGTAATGAGATAAGCGATTGGTCGTGGGCCACATGTACACTTATACGAAATTGTATAAAATGCAATACGTTATGGAATGTCAAAATAGCAAAAGAGGTTTTACCTAATGTTTTAAATGAATTTATAATGTTTTAAATGAATTTATTAGTCAGTTTTGTAAAGCATGATCTTGCAAGCACTGAGCGAGTTGGCCGTGCAGTTGGGGGCTTGAAGCTGTGAGCTTGCAGTCAGGAGGTAGTGGGTTCGAACTCTACTGTTAGCAGCCCTGAAAATGGTTTTCCGTGGTTTCCTGTTTTCCACACCAGGCAAATACTGGGGTTGTACCTTAATTAAAGCCATGGCTGCTTCCTTCCCACTCCTAGCTCTTTCCTATCCCATTGTCGCCATAAGACCTATCTGTGTCGGTGTGACGTAAAGCAAATAGTAGATACGAGAGATATCTTAGAAGTATAAAAACACATGACATTTTTTTCACCAAATGAGAAGTTTAGAATAAATGTTTTGGAATTAATAATTACTGTCAAGACCCATTATGTCTCCTCATTCACTACCCGTTTTGCACTTTTTTAAAAGCATTTTGCTCTTCTCTTTTTTGTTGTTGTAACACTATGGCATGTGTAAAATTAGCTTAATAGGAACGAACAAAACACTGATGTAGGGTGGAGGCAGTAGGCAGTGAAAGGGGTATGGATGACCTGCTAGTGATGTCCTTGATTACCGGTTCTGATGGATTTGCAACATAACAGAGCCGCCTGTTTTTGCTGCCCCCTGTTACAGGGATGTGCAAATACTGCCTGTTAATCCTCTAACACTGTCTTTGTCTTGCATGTTGAGGGATAACATTTGCATAGCTTTACTTATTTTTTGAGTCTCACATAAACCACTAGAAACGAAAGTAAAAAATGAATGCTAGTAAAATAACTTCAGTCAGGTGGGCCACAGAAGGAGCCTTGGCAGGCTAGTTGTAGCCCGAGGTTCGTAGTTTGGTCAGCCCTGATTTATGTGATGAGATGTGATATGTATGTTGCGGTTTTCTGTCATTTATGTGAAATAATTGACTGTTGTGGATATTTATACTCTAGTCTGGTGCAGTATGTTATTTGTTGTATACTAGTCCTTTAAGCCTTTGCGGGTGGTGGCAATTCATGGCCGCAGGCAGTGAAAAAATTGAAAAATAAAAAATGCATGCAAAATTTCTAAACTCTGCTTGTCTTAATAATGTAATGTAATTGGCTTTACGTCCCACTAACTACTCTTTTACGGTTTTCAGAGATGCTGGAATTTAGTCCCACAGTTGTTCTTTTACATGCCAGTAAATCTACAGACATGAGGCTGACGTATTTAAGTACCTTCAAATACCACCAGACTGACCCAGGATCGAACCTGCCAAGTTGGGGTCTGAAGGGCAGCGTCTCAACTGTCTGAGCCACTCAGTCCGGCCTTGCTTGTCTTTGTGAGAAATGAATGATGATGAAGCACTTCTAAAAGAATAACAATGAACTTCTTTGTAAAATTATAAAAGCTGCTCTGTGGATCAGCAGTAGTGTGTTGGCCTATGGATCCCATGATAGTGGGTTCAAACCTGGCAGAGGTAGTTGGATTTTTGAAGGGCAGAAAAATATCCAGTCAACACTCCATGTCATACGATGTCAGCATATATAGGACCTCTGGTGACACATCTGGTGTTTGACCAAATTCATTAAAACTCGGCCATAGACACCCAAGAGAGATTCGGTTTAACTCTGCCACATACTGGGTCTAGAGTAAAATGGAACGTCTAAATTGATGGGCAGGCAATCAGATGGCTTCAAATTAAAATGCCTGCACATAGTAGCTGAGGCCATACAATTATTATTATTATTATTATTATTATTATTATTATTATTATTATTATTATTATTATTATTGTTGTTGTTGTTGTTGTTGTTGTTGTAATAGATCTATACAACAAGAAAGACCAACAGTAAAATATTCTTATTGATTGACTCATGTTTTTTTTTTTTTTTTTTAATTTGACATGTTTCTCATTATTCTCTTTACTGTATACAAAACACTGTTACTGAATATGTGGCATACAAGCCTCAGTTAGCAATTTGTTAATCACTTTCATGGGCAGTTTTTGTTAAGTGCCCCATTACTTCATGGATTATTCAAAAGACCTCTACATTGCAGCTTGTTTGGAAATAAAGAAGGTAATATTGAAAAACTGTATCCGACTCTCGCATTGTCTTGTCCCATTGTGAATAAATGATTAAGTCAAATGAAAATGGTGATTAGTAGTAATGGTTCAAAATAAATAGTTGATTATTGTACTATGATTGGAATTTTTTTAACTTATTTCTGTCCAAGCCCATATTTCTTTTGCTAACAAAATAACATATTTACATAGAATTCACTATAAAAACACATTTTGTGTTTTCCTTTCTCATGCTAGATAAACATTAGGGCTTTACTTTAGTTTCACAACAGTGTTCATTTCTCTGTCATATGCCTCTGCCATCCCAACATCACTGTGTACTGCTAGCATGAAAGAAAATCTTTTATTTGGTAGTTTCCATTCTGATTCAAAATTCATGTGTTGTTGCTTTTTCAGTTGTGGTACCACATTGTTTCCCTCCACCTAGCAATTGTAAATGACTGATTTTTAACTCATAATACCAAAATTGCAATAATTGCAATAATACCAAGTTGCAAGAAGTCCAAATAAAGGAAGAATACAAACTAAGGATTCAACAGAGTTTGCCGAAGTGTGAAGTAACCAGCGTTAATGAAGAATGGAAGGCCTTCAAAGACACCTTTGTGGGAGAAGCCAAAAACCTATGTGGAGTTACAAGTTCTATCAAAAGAAAAAAGGAGACACCATGGTGGAATGATAGAGTGAAAACAGCGGGGAAAGAAAGAAACCAAATAAAGAAGGCACTGGATAAGGAAAAACAAAAACAGGGACAAGAACGAAAAGAACAAGAAATACAAAGACTTCAATGAGTATACAGGAACAAGAAACTTGCTGTAAAGAACATTGTAAGGGAAGAAAAAGAGAAGAAATGGAATGAGTTTGCAGACAAACTGGAAGAGGACAGTAGAGGAAATATGAAATTGCTATACAGAGTAGTGAAAAACAAGCGAAGGGATCAAGAGACCATAAAAGCAATAGAACGTGATGATGGCACTCTGGCAGAAGAAGAGGGAGAAATTAAACAAGAACTCAAGATCTATTTCGAAAAGCTGCTGAATGGAGATACAGAAAACATAACGGATAGAGGAAAGCCAAGTCGAGGAACCACAACTGAACCACCAATTACATGGCTTGAGGTTGAGAATGCGCTCAAGAGCATGAAGAAAGGAAAGGCAGTGGGCATAGATGAACTAAGTGCAGATATGCTGAAAGCAGCAGGAATTCCAGGAATCCAGTGGCTCTACAGACTGCTCAACAAGATATGGGAGGAAAATACTATTCCTGAGGACTGGAAGATGGGCATCATTGTACCTCTGTTCAAGAAAGGAAGCCGACGAAAATGTACTAATTACTGTGGTATCACACTACTGTCTCATGTCCTGAAAATATTGGAAAAAATAATAGAGACCAGAATCAGAGATATTGTTGAACCAATTTTGGAAGAAGAGCAGTATGGTTTCAGACCAGGAAGGTCAACTACAGACCTTACATTTGCAATTAGGATGCTAATGGAAAAATGCTGGGAGAAGAGCAAGCCTTTATTTCTAATATTTTTGGACATTGAGAAAGCATACAATAGTGTACCAAGGGGAAGAATTTGGCAATGCATGAAAGAACTTCAAGTGCGAGACAGCCTCATAGACAAAGTGAAAGTGTTGTATAGTGGGAACAGAAGCTGTGTTCAAGTAGGATGTGGTTTGTCGGACTGGTTTGAAACAGAGAGGAGTGCAGCAGGGCAGCTCATTGTCACCACTTCTATTTATTATTGTAATGGATGTAGTAATGAAATCTATTAAAAGGAAAGAACATGGAGATATCAAAGCCTTCACATTTGCAGATGATGTTGCGATCTGGAGTGACTCAGAAGAGGAATTGGGAGAGAGAATACAAAGCTGGAATGAGGAGTTTAAGAAATATGGTTTAAACATCAGCAAGACCAAGACGGTGGTGATGAAAGTGTATGGGGAAGGAGCAGAACCAATAGTCATGTTAAATGAAGCTCAACTGGACAGCGTTCCAGTTTTCAAATACTTGGGTAGCGTTATATCAAATGACAACGTAGCAAAACATAAGGTGAACAATTGAATCAATAAGGCAACACAATTTTACCACCAGGTAAGACACCTGGTGTGGGATGAGCAAATACCCATGAAAACAAAAATGACATTGTACAAGTCCTATTATACACCAATTCTTACGTACAGTCTCAAAACCACAACACTGACCAATAGAGATAATTCCAAACTTCAGGCAGCTGAAATGAAATTCCTATGCACTATGATCCAGAAAACCAGGAAAGACAAGATTAGGAATGAGAAAATTAGAAGAGAAGTAGGAATAGATGATTCTCTCCTCAATAAGATTCAGATATCAAGACTGAAGTGGTTTGGTCACATGAAGAGGATGCCAATAAACAGAACTGCAAGGAAGGAATTTGACAGAAAGGTAGAAGGAAGACGACCCGTGGGAAGGCCACGAAGGAAATGGATAGATTTAGTTAAGAGCGATGTACTGCTGAGAGGTCATGATTGGGACAAGTTGGTGGAGGAAGAATGGTACAAGGACAGGATGAGATGGAGGAGGCTCATATACCACACCCGGGAAACTGGAGATGGTTTAGGATGATGATGAGTATGAGAATACCAAAATTAATGAATGTTGCAAATGCAAAATTTTCAGGTCCAGATGCCTTTGCTGGTGAGACGTAGTGGTTATGGTGCACTATGACTTTTGGTATGGGCTAGAACAAATTTGTTATTTTCATGACCATCGAATTCATTGGTTACTTTCAAAGCTCTTGATCAACACAGTATACATATTCATTATTTGCTCTTATGACTGTTTATGGCTGTTAGTTTTCATTATTTTCTTCATTGAACCATACAGTATACTCAGGATGGTTTATGGATGCTCTGAATGTATACATACTAGAATTATAGTAATCTTCCTGTACTATATCTAAGCATTATTCAGTTTTTCATTTACCCATATTAAACTACTTACAGGTTCAGAATAAGTTGCAAAAGTACAGTATTTTCAAAATTTACAAACAGAATTTCTTGAAGTTTGATATGCAGTATGCTGTAGAATTCTGGATCTTTGTGTTCACAAGAATTGTTTCCAGCACATTTTTCCTGTTAATGGTGTTTCTCTACAGATTTGCAGGCTTTTCTTCCAGCTGCCAGAGGTCTGCAATGAATATGAGAAACTTGCTATGTCCTCAGCAGTGAGTCTAGGGTTTGATTTGCTTGTTCTGAGGTGGAAACTTTCATCAGTTGGCATCATATTCTTTTTTCTGCCATAGTTTCCCTTTTTCTTTGGTAAAATTGAGCCAGTCTGTTTGTACCGCTAAATAATTCTATTAATCAAAGAGTTAATCAGTGTTTTAAATTTAAGGCTGTTGCCCAGATGGCAGATTTCCTATCAATTGTTTACCTAAATATTAAATAATCTTAATAATAATCTTAAATATTTTCAAAGAACTTAGAAATTTATGAAACATTTCTCTTGATAAACTATTCCAATCCCTTCCTGCTTTTAAAAGCTCCACTCAAGCCTGAAGTTTGCAACATTTTTGTAACAAGTATTCTTTTATAATACCAGTATAAATAGTCCATTATTGGACATTATCAATTTTCCAGCTAACTCATTCCTGGTTGCCAGTGTTTTGTCCCCATGTGCTAATTTGGGCTCATTAGTTGGTACCTAGCACACCCACCAAGAAGCATGGCTAGGTCTATTGCCCCTGTGAGACCGCCTTCTTAATCATTACAGGATCAGATAACACTATACCTACTCTAATTCTCTGAGTTATATTTTCTAGAAATGTAGCTACCCATTCAACCACTTTTTTGTCAAGCCCAATGCAGAAAGTTGTTTGGGATCTCAGGGGATGATGTTTGAAGGGCAATTAGCTTATGAAAAGCCATATCTCCACCAACGATCATGCTCACTTGGAAAGCTGGCATTTCTAGCTATAGTTCGACAACATAATTTCCATTGCAGCAGACCTTTTTGCAGAGCTAACATATCTATCTTATCCCACTCCTCCTGACAAGCTTTCCAGAGGCCATTGATAGTGCACGGACGTCAATTTCCTAAGGCTCTTTTTAAGAGTCCAAATGCACAGAATGTAACCCATCATGTGCCTTCATCGGAATGGTAAAAGAAATTGCACGGATTTCAGTTTACATCTCCATTCTCTCTAAGAATAGACGAGTCAAATGAGAGGTGTGACTGGATGCTTTATTTTGATGTACCCATACCTGATTTTTTGCCCTCCCATACAGTGCTGGGTTACCTGTGTTGTAAATGGGTGTTAAAAATTCTTGCTGATAGTATGTAGAGCTCACCTTCACATTTATTAGTGACACTGTGAATGGTTGACTTGCCATTGTAGCTGTATCCAGCAATGGTCATGAAACCCTTGGAAAACTTTCCTGGCATTCTTTATACAATGTTTGATAATTTCTCTTGTCTCTATGGCGGTAGTAAATCGAGCAGAATTTGTTACAGTTACTAAGGTACACATAAGCTTTGTCTAATTTCACCACATTTTTCCATCTGTCCGCTGCCAAATAGCCCTTGTACAGCTTTCTTGCATTAGTGTGACGTTCTGAAATGACAAGGCAACAGTTTGTGAACTCGGCGCTTATACTGCTTTTCTAATTGCAGCTCCTTGTTGATTATGGTGTTAACTGTTGAAACAGACATCCCCAACTTATATGGGATAGTCCTTTGGGGGGCAAGGTTGCCATCTCAGGCTAGGACCTTCACTTTCCTTACCACTTCTGGTCTACGGCTGGTGGCTGGTCATGGATTTGCCTATTTTGTCCTCTCTGGAATTAAGCCCAGTTGACCTTTGCCTTTTGTATTCAATACAGCACTGATCCAGTTCTTTGATAT
Source organism: Anabrus simplex (assembly GCF_040414725.1). Classification (NCBI taxonomy): domain Eukaryota; kingdom Metazoa; phylum Arthropoda; class Insecta; order Orthoptera; family Tettigoniidae; genus Anabrus; species Anabrus simplex. Next base: position 82,310,857 of record NC_090269.1, read on the forward strand.
TAAGAAATCACACTTCTTGCACATTCCTTGGATTGCAGGATAGCTATATTTAGCATCGGAAAGGGCTGTTATGTAGTGCTCACAGTAAGGGTCAATCCGCATCGGCATTGTTGACGCTAATGTCACGAAAACTCTACACACATGTTCTCAGTACTGACGTGAATCATCACTTCCCGTTTTGATGTGCTCAAGTTGATAACAGCATTTCCAGCGGTCTTCAAGCTTGTCATCAGAGATTCCAAATGGCCTTCTGTAGCCCTGATTCTTATCAGTAATCACCCATAATCTACTCTATTAAAAGCTTTGGATAGGTCAATCGCGACATAGCCCATTTGACCTCTTGAATCTAAAATATCTGCTATATCTTGCTGGAATCCTACAAGTTGAGCCTCACTGCAATAACCTTTCCTAAACTTGAACTGTCTTCAATCAAACCAGTTAGTAATTTTGCAAACGTGTCTAATATAATCACAAAGAATGTTTTCCCATAGTTTACAAACAATGCCTGCACAGACACCAAATTTAGTAGCTAACTCTGTTTGTATCAAAGAAGTATTTTGAAAGAATGCTACACTTGCACTACTCTTCATAAGACATATATTACTAATTGTTCAACAAAACCTCAACATTCCCAAGAAGTGGCACATCAGAATGAATATTTTAACCTAAAACAGTCGTACTGCAGATTAATTATCAATGAATAACAGTGCAAAGAATGCCTAGAGAATATTTTGTTATAATGGAAGCCATTTTTCTTCAGTTTTGACTTAGTTGATATATAACTACTGTGAGGTTCTTCAGTCTGTAAGAAACTAATTCAGGATAACATACATTTAGATAATATCTGAAAAAATAAAGACAAACATTAAATAGCAGACTATAGCTGAATTAATGGTATCTTTTTCAGATCGCCATCATTATCATCATAATCATCATCATCATCCCTCGTCCAGCTCCTGTCTGTTTGGCATGTTTGTGGCACCTCTCCATATTCCTCTATCTAACATCCATTTCCTTTCTGATGTGCTCATTTCTTACTCCGTTCTCTCTTCGTTTTCCCTGTCTTCTTAAAAATTTCATTTCATTGGCCTGAATTTTATTTTCCCGTGTTATTTGGCAGTGTCCAGGTCTCTGCTGAATATGTCAGTATTTGACAGTAGTACATCTTATACATCACCTCTTTACACTTTATTGGTACTTCCTTCCTCCACACCAGGTTTCCCACTCTCTGGTAGAATGCATTTGCCTGCTGAATCCTTTTAGTGATGTCAATATCCAGTTCTGCATCCTGCAACAGTTCACTTCCCAAGTACTTGAAGCTCTCCATAAATTATTTTTATAATTCCTTTCTTTCCTTTCCATTTCTCCTCTAGTCAGTACCACTGTCTTACTCCTTTCTTGCTGATTTTCATTCCATAATTTCCAATAATCTCACTCAACATGCCATTCTACATATAGCATTTCCTTCAGCTCCCTCTCCCCATATTTTACCTTGTCTCCTTCACATTTTCATCTATAAGCATTATGAACAACAGTGGTGACAGCACACTTCCTTGACGTAGTCTATTTTCATTCCAAACTCACTTTATTCTGCCCACATATGTCTGGACACTGCTACAACAATTTTTGTACATTGCTTGTACATATTCTATAATTTGTTTTCCAAATCCTTTCCATTGCATCACTTTTCATACCTTTGCTCTTGGTACACTTTTCTAAATCAAGGAATGTTGTCACCATATCTCTTCCATATTCCCAATGTTTTTTCATTAACTGGCTCATATTGAAGTTGGGGTCTTGTTTGATATTCCATTTTGAAAGTGACATCCTCTTCTTATAATTTACCTTCCACGTTTTTTCTCATTCTTTTTTCTGCTACCGTTTCAAATATTTTTGGTACCGGTACCTGAGATATGATTTTGATTCCTCGATAATTATCACATATGTTCTTGTTCCCCGTCTTAAATATAGGTAGTATTACTCACTCCAGTTGTTTGATACCAATTTTTCTTTCCAGATACATCTAAATAGCATATACAACCAGACTGATGGATCCTACAACTTTGATCATTTCCACACACAATTCGTCCAATCCTGCTGCTTTTCCCACTTTTATTCATTTGACAGCAATTTCCACCTCTTGCATAGCACTCTTGGATTCTTTCCCCTCTCACTCTGCCTGTCATCTCATTTGTACCCCTTCTTACATTTAGGAGTTCATCAAAGTAATCCAATCAACTTTTCCTTGTTGGTTGTCTCCTCATTTCATCTTTCACCTTCTTTGTGCAGATTCTTTCTTTTCTCTTCTTTACAAGTCCATACAGCATCCTTTTACCACTATACACATCCTCTTCCAACTCTCGTGTAAATCCTTCCCAGCTTTTCTCCACTTACTACTTTCTTGTACCCTCCTTTAATTTCTGGATACTTTCTTCTACTTCTGTTTGATCTCTTTACCATAATTGCCATGCTTTCTTTTTAATTTTTGCTGCTTCCTATATTCTCTCTTTTCATAATGGGGTCACTGTCTCTTCCCCTCTTTCAGCTATTCTTCCACAAGCACACAGATTACAAATGCCTTCTTGACTATGTTTTATTCTACTCTCCATCTCAAGTCTTTTACTTCCATATCTTTTAATTTCTTCTCTCTTATTTCATTTTCACTATTTTTCCTACTTTCATGTTTGCTACCACTACTCCATGATCTCTATCAAAGGCTTATTCTGTTAATGCTTTTACATCTAACAACTGTCTATAATTTGCTCTTTCCACCAAGAAGCAATCAATTACTGTTTTCATCCTTCTGATTCCCCATCCATATCTTGTAATCTTCTTCTTCCTGAACCATGTATTGCCCATACTAAACCAATTTCTCACACAAAAAGCCACCAAGTTCTCTCACTCTTCATTCCTCTTTCCATATCCAAAAGGTCCAATTACTTCTTCCATTCTTTTTCTGTTGCACCCCACCATTTGCATTAAAGTCTCCCATGACAGTTGCTTCCAGTGCCTCCAAGAATTTGTCCATATTTTCTTCTTTGCATCTAGTCTGAGGTGCATATGCTTGGATGAAATCCTTTACTCTATTCTCTGTCCTTACCTGTATCTTGATTATTCTATCACTTATGTAGTCTACTTTACATACTCATCTGGCTTATTGATTATTAATATTCCCACTCCATTCTTTTCCTTATATCCTCCACTCCTGTAGAGAGTGTATCCTTTCCTCAACTTCTTCTTTCCTTTCCCTCTCCTCTTAACATCACTCAGTCACATCATAGTTATATTCTCCTTTTCCATGAAGTCAATCGCCTCTTCTAACTTTACAGTCAGTGACATAAAGTTGATTGTTGCCACCTTCATAATGCTCTCTAATGGTCACCCACTTTTCACAGGTTCTCCAGCTTGGCACTTCCAGGGAATGCCCTAATCTTTTCTGAGTCTGATTTAAAAGTGTCATTTTAAACTTTTCTTACAGTGTAGTTGCCATTCCCAAAGGCATTTTAGAACTACTGCCAGCAGGTGATCAGGTCGCTCCTAACATAGATGTACAGACACCTATTTCAGCCACCTCCAACCTGGCTCAGACACTACTCGATGGGTTCCAGTGTCATATACACTAAGAGGACCATCACCCTACCAAAAAAAAAAAAAAACTCATCCACTGAAAGCCGTTGGTTACCTTAGGGTATTGGGTCACTTACTGCTGCCCAACACTCAGCGCTGAGACTCTGGCCGTTGTACGGTCTACTTATTAGCATAGCAGGATAGCTGGCCAGACAGGTGTAATCTGTTATTTAATGTTTTCTTAAGTAAGCTAGATGTCTCATTGTGAGAAAGAATAAGGATTTTTTCTGATTTCTTTTGGTAGTAGAGTAGAGTAAATGTCAGCTTTTTAAATTGGAAATAAACATTGAACAATTCTGGCAATTCTATGACTATGTAGGGTTAAAGTGAAACAGTTAAAAGTTATGTTGCTTTCAGGATTCAAATACAAATTTTCCTCTTGTAGGATTGTCAGCAGATGAAAATCTTTTGTGATACTAAAAGCTGAAAGATGTTATTCTATGACATAACTCGAATATTGTTAGTTGCCAAGCTTGTAACTTAAATACAAATAAGGCAGTCATATTTCCTGGCACTTTTTCTAGCAAAATAATTGATGTCAGTGGATAAAAGTGTTTGTATTCATCACCCTTTTTTACAATTTGGTCTTGTGATCTTCACAATTTCTTTTCTAACTCCTGAAAGGAATAAGGGTTTATGTTGAACATTGGTCTTTTATTGTCATTACATTGTAAATGAAAGTCCCATGATATGAAGTCCATTGATTTTGCTGGTCGTGTTTTATACTTGATGTGGTGAGTGGAAAATCAGTACAGACTTACCTCTTTTAAGCGGTTGTGAATTGGAAGAACTTTTCATAATTTTTCTTCAACGTTAATAGTATACTGTTTAGACATCTAGTACTTATTTCATATTCTGTGACTAGGGATGGGAGGGATTCTGTTCATTGTCTTTGTCCATTCATACATAAATATGAATATAAAAGAGGAGGTATCCTGGACTTTATAACATGGTTAAGGTCTAGGAAATGCCTCAGAAAGCTAAGGTTGTATAATATTCATTACATATATTTCAAACATTATTGTAACATTTCACTAATTGGAATATCTTTGGTACTTTGTAGTACTATCAAAACTAACTCCATGAAATAATTTGGATTTCAATAAATGAATACTCTCTCCTCAGTTGGTTGTCATCTGTGACTGGGAGAGAAGAGCATTCATTCATTCATTCATTCATTCATTTTTTATCACACTACCAGTTAGAGGGATGTGCAGAGGAGTCGTATGAAATAACAGAATTTTTGGGTGTCCAGTTCCTATTGCTTTTAGAATTCATATACTTATGTCCCATCGTAGAATTGCACTAACAAAGGGTTCAAAACCCCGTCATACATTGAATGCTTTCCATTTCTGTAGTTGCGTAATGGTATCTTGTTAACAAAAACTGTCATTTCATGTTTCAGAAACTATAGCAAATGAAAATTTGTTGTTCTTTGGTTATTTTAAGTATGTAGATGGATATGCAACCAAACATAGTACTGTATATGAAAATCAATGAGATATGTTGTTTTAATTATACAGTTCACCTGAATAGAAATGTGTTTAAAAATTGTCATACTACTTCTTATTTTCCTTCTTTCATTCTTAACTTATTGTAACACATGAATTGCTAGTTTCTTTTACCATGGATACAGTTCTGGTGTTAAGAGTCTTCTTCTTATTACCGGTACATAATTCTGTGGCTAAAAGTGGATTGAGTAGGTCAGTTTTATGTTTCTCATTTTCATCATTAATCTTAGTTACCAGGAAAGAATGTTGTAAAAAAATAGAAACATTTTACTTCTGTTTTACGTACCTTCCTTCATAACCTTTCTATAATGACTTGAGGAAGAGGTTATGAGGTTCATGCTGTATCAGATATCATGCCAAATAGTAATATGACATATGGTCACCTTATACAAGATTTCATGGATTCTAGCAGGCATATAGTACAATAAAGGACATTTTGAATTGATGCATTTTGGTAAGTGACTTACAGTTCTTGATTTATTTTGTCTATGTAGCAAAGGCTTAAATAATTAGTGATTTTTTTGTACCTAAATATGTGTGATCTGTAAAAAATGACCAAAAAATAGTTTCATTGTTGAAAATTGTTACATTCAGATCTGTAAATTCCACTTCTATTATATATATTTTCCTGTATAGCAGAAAATAGAATTTTTCTTTTGATTGTAAAATGTACAAGTACTTAGGTACTTCGGAAGTGCTGCTGTTCGTGCAGTTTGAGTCTGAGTTAATTTACTGTTTGATGATTTAGTCCTAGTTTTGTTCCCAGACCCAGATTCAACTGTGGATGAGTTGGAAGCTAAAGTGAACTAGAGCTATTTGAATTCAAAGATTTCGTACATTGTTATATGAGTCAGGATGTTTATTTTCCTTTAGATCTCATTGTACTTCCGGAGTGGATTTTATACTAAGTTCTGTAGAAATTGTCCTATTGATACCCTTATAAATTACTTTCTGTATAGCATTCCAATGTTCAAAAGTGAAAAGGTAGTACTTTTCCACTTGTAGAGTGATGTAGAATGTCTCCTTGAGAGGATTCACTTAACATTGAAGATAGTTATCAGGGAAGATATTAAAAGTGAATTTCTTGTTTACCTTACTGGCCTATTGTGATGATGATTGGATTTAAGAAATAAATATGTAATTTGTTTGTATGAATCCTTTCAAAACAAAATGAACAGTAAGTTATGAGGTTATGAAGGAAGCTGATGTGCTTTGTTTTGTTTTGTTTTTAACTTATGTTATTCAACTGAAATATTATCATTGTTTTAACTTCTGGAGGAAATGCATATATTGTTTACCTGTATGTTGAATCATCAGTCTAGAGGCTGGTTAGATTCTCTATTATTTATTGTATGTTGTACTTTTTATATTGAGTTTCAGCTGATATTGATATTAAAGTTATGTTAAAAATGGATTCGTTGTATATTTATTTATACATTAGTAATATTTTGTTAATTTTGGAGTAGTTATAAATTATTGGCCAGTTATATGACATAACTGGTTACTTACTTACATCATGTGTCTATGATTGCAAGATTGAATAGCCTACTAGCACATGGGCGATTTATGCCACAAGATGATGTAGAAGGAATGGTAGTATTGTATGGGTATAAGATGCAAGACAAAAATAACTTTTCACACTCTATAGATTAAAACTGCAGCTATGGAAAGTCCCACTGAATCTTTCCCTGTGGTAAGGACTAAAGTTTTCAACCATGGTGTACTATGGCGGTCATGACTACATGGGCTAACAGATCATTAATAGTTCACAGCCTCATGGCATGGAGAGCATACTGTAATATCTTTCATGGGGAGGCTGATAAACATCCATGGAAGAAGGTGTCTGTCATAAAAAGCCGGCCTAAAACAGACTTCTGAATTTTTTTTTTTCAGTTTTGTTAAATCGATGAATGTCATTCTTCTATCAGGCTGGATGGTCAACGTACTGGCTTTAGGTTCAGAGGGCCCCAGGTATGATTTCCATTCGGGTCAGAGATGTTAAGTATGGATGGTTAATTCCTGTGGCTCGGGGAATGGATTATGTGTTTGTCTTAATACACTCCTTTTTGTCTAAATATAACATTTCATCTCCCCAATCACCACAGAAATGTACAATAGTGAATACATCTCTGCAAATAGGGTTGGCATCTGGTCATAAAACTGGGCCAAATCCACACCATATACAGACCCCAGTGAATTGGAAAAAAGGCCAGGAAGAAGATGGATGTTCATTCTTTGACTCTGTTGGAATACATCATAGTTCTATGGTGCATTCTGTACAGATTGGCGATGTTTCATATACATTGCTGTACTCATTACTGAGTAAAAATATAAACCAACTGGCTAAGTTTGCAGTGCAGATTGGGCTAGCTTGCATTCATGAAATGGGTTCGAATCCCCACTATTGGCACTTCTGAAGATGGTTTCTGTGGTTTCCTATTTTCAGACCAGGCAAATGCTGGGGCTGTGCCTTAATTAAGACCATGGTCTTTTCCTTCCCAATCCTTGCCCAGTCCTATCCCATCGTCTATAAGAGCTGTCTTTGTTGGTGTGACATGAAAGGAATAGCAAAGTTTATGTGTGTTGTCTGCTTGATGTTCCTACTGATTACCTCACTGCAATAGGGTTATTTGAGCAGAAAATTCATTGGAAACATCTGCAGTCAGAACATAATCTAACTACTCAACACTTTATACCAAATTTATTCAAATAGACTATGGAAGCTTCAGGAAATAGTGTTGTTACCTTTCATTTACAAATTACGAGAATTCCAATAGGAGCAAACAAAAATTTAGCATTCTCGCCAGACTTAAATTATTTGTGATAGTGAGTCCCAGGGGTGGCTCCTGAGGTAGTGTCGGTGTACCATGGCACCACCAATGTAACAAAGGACACAAGATTTTTACCAGTCAAGAACAACTTATATTAAATTTACATTTCAAGAAAATATATGTATATTTTATTCTGCCTTCATTTGAAGGAGCGTGCAAACGGACTTGCGGTCTGGCGATGGTTGCCTGTGTGCGTGAGCCAGATCTTCCGAGCATAGAATACAGTATCAAAGAATTTTAGATTGGGGTGCGGGGTGACTGAGGCCTCCTCCCCCACCCCTGAGTGGTGATCGGCACAATCTACATCGCCACTGACATGCTGTTAATTCTAAGAAGAGAAAAAGACAGCAGGGAGGATTGTAAGTGTTTTACTGAAGGAAGTATCTGTCTGCCCACATGCTCAGCATGCTACCAGGTTTGATGAGGTATCATAGCGGTGTAATCGGGTAGTAGGTGTCAGGACATAACCATATAGGCAGAAGTCCCCTGGACGGCCTTCGTCCTCTCTTTCCTGTTGTGGGGGTGGTGTCTGCTTCTTGTCTGTGGTCTCTACTCGGTGGGGGAAGAGGCCTCGTCCTGGTAGTGGCCCTCCTTCCGGCCTAGGGACCGTGCGGTACCGGGTGGCCCCGCTGCAGAGTTTGCTTCTCCCTCCTGGCGGGCGTCGGTTGTGTGTGCAGGCATTTTGGTGTGGTCCCTGTCCTGTGGGGCACATTGAGACGTCTGCATAGTGACAAAGGCGCTGGCAGATCGGGAGGCCTGGTTAGCGGCCTCAGAACGCCAGGGGGCGTCCCTCTCCACCGCCATGCTGCAATCCTTGGTCCTGGGCGTCGTTCTGGATTGCACCCGGGTAGTAGGCTCTCTCTTGGTGGCCTGCGCCGGTGGCGGACTTTGTCGTCTGTGTCCTCTTCGACAGGAGGCTGTCTACCGGCATCCTGCGGTCTGGTTCCCCAACCAAACAATCGGGTGATCTGGAAGTTCCGGCCCAGGTTCCTCTCGTAGAATTTGAACCAGCTTTTGGTTCGCTGTGCGCAAGATGACCGTCCGGGTGAGAATCGCGCCCGTAAGTTCCACCGGATCCTGGGCACGAAGATCCTTCGGAGTACCTGAGGGGGCGGTCAAAGATGTCACACATCTCCCTGACTCTGTTCGTGCCCTCTCGGTGATACATCACCTGGACCGGTAGGGCGTGCCGCTTCTTGCCCACGAATCTCTGGAACCAGACATCCAAGTGGTGATCGTAGTTCGTGTCGTTAAAATATTTTTATGTGCAATCATATAGGGTGCATCAGATATCCCTCCCAAATGTATTTATGTGTGTGTAAAGTAGCCTAATGCTGGGGTTGTACATTAATCAAGGCCACGGCCGCTTCCTTCCAACTCCTAGGCCTTTCCTATCCCATCGTCGTCGTAAGACCTATCTGTGTCAGCGCGACGTAAAGCCACTAGCAAAAAAAAAAAAAAAAAAAAAAAAAAAAAAAAAAAAAAAAAAAAAAAAAAAAAGTAGCCTTGAAGTTGAAGGTAAATTTCAATTTCGCTGCGACTGAAATAGTGACCAAGTGTTTGTGCGCGTGCGCATAATGGCAGTGTCTATGTAATTTATTCCTGTGCGAGGCAAGCGCGTGTATCTACCTTTCTTATTAATTCATTTGTAGGTGCTGCTCGAGGTCTTGGAACAAATAACTTGAGTAGGCCCTACATAATTATGTTTTCTTCACATTTTTGTCGTTCAGTAATTTTCTTAAAACTGGAATGGCATCTACATTAGACCTCGGCAGTGTGTATCCCAATAACTACGTTACGTCGTAGGTATAGTACGTAAGTGATAGGCCATCTGCACATTTACCATTTCGTTCATGTAATGGGTAATAGGGGTGTTTTATTCGTGTTGCAAAACAAGGAACTCCGTACGGTTAATTCCTCTGGTTCGAGAACTGTGTGTGTATGTGTGTTCGTCCCAAAACACTTATCCTGTACACACAACACATTTCACTACTTACTGATCACTACAGACACACGCAATAACGAATGCAACCCTCCACATTGGTTTGACGTTAAGAAGGACATCCGGCGTAAAACTGGGCCAGTGATGACTCCAAGAATTTGGGAATAAGGCCAGGAAGAAGAAGAAGATCCTCTTGTATCAAATAATGGGAAAACTATCAGTACTTAACCAGCGTGGTTGAGTGGTACATTTCCAGAACCCTTATGACAGAATTATCTGTTATTATTTTCCTCTTGTTATTTAAGAGAAAAGAATCAACAAAGAAGATTTTAGGTGGGAAAGTTCTATGCTACTGAAAAGAACATCGGCGGAGAAGGATTCAATTTGCATAGCAGTAAGTTGTTGGAATTAGACGTCTGCTGATTATCAAAGGTTGCCTTCCGTGTTGAGTCCAGTTTTATGCTTCATCGAACAGACGGAGATGAAACATTGCAACCATTACTGGAAGAACAACATTGGTGCCGACACCGTTATGTTTTCATGGCATTCCCTGAAGCCACTTATCCTCGTGGAATGCATTCTCGACCGATTTACTTCTTAATGCATCCCTGCACAAAACGTACATCCATACATGGTATTGCCTTCCGTAGAATGAATGGGTCTTCCAGTCAGACAATTCGGCGTGTCAAATGGTCAGAAATGTCCGACGCGATTGGAAGAAATGAGACCACCTATGCCTCACAAAACTAATACTCTTGAGTTAGGTAGGGAATAAGATCTGATCAAATGAGATCGAATAAAAAGACGAAAGGAAGGAGCCTAGTACAAAATAAGTGAGGCAGAAAGGAACCAATGCTAGATTCAGAACCCGTTGTCCGCTAGTCCACGCTCCCATGCTGAGAGCGGATGGGGATCACCACTTTTAGTTGCCTCATACGATAGGCCTACCCACACCCACAGAGGGGAATGAGAATGCGTTATGAAATGTGAAGACCTTGCTATACAAGGACTGTTTCCTTATTAGAGCGAACTATTAATTGCAACCGATAGAAATATATACTTCTGTTGAACTATTTTTGCTATTTGCTTTACGTCGCATCGACACAGATATGTCTTATAGCGACGATGGGATAAGAAAGGCCTAGGAATGGGAAGGAGGCGGCCGTGGCTTTAATTAAGGTACATCCCCGGTATTTTCCTGGTGTGAAAATGGGAAACCATGGAAAACCATCTTCATGGCTGCCGACAGTAGGGCTCGAACCCACCATCTCCCGATTACTGGATACCGGCCGCACTTAAGAGACTGCAGCTATCGAGCTTGGTTGTGGAACTATTATAGTCCCTCAGTGTAGTCCCAAGCATTGTGCATAACCCTATCAGTCATAGTATTCCTGTAGCAGCTCCTGTTCTCTGGATTGTGCGCATGGAATGTCTATCGCCTCTAGAACTTCGGGAACAGTGGTTCCCTCATCTTCGGTATCAAATCAAAATCACAGGGGTTTACGTCCGGGAGTGTGGGGGTGAAGGGGGAATGATAGAGCACTTTCCAGCTCCATTGAGCGTATAAATCAGCCACCTGCGAAATGATGGAAGATTGGGAGGCGTCTGTAGAAAGTACCGTCACTTTTTACGCAATACTAGTCATAGGTGATGTTCAAAAAATGGCCAGTAATTCTGTGCAAAGAAGGTCTGTCCTTGGAGGACGGTATCCATTAAGATACCGCCATCAGAGTCGTACACCAGAACCACCATCACGTTCACACAGTTGGGGCTTCGATGCAGTCCTGACTTTCGTGGGTACTAACCGTTCGACCTAATGTACATACAGCAGTGTTGTCACCAGATATGAGCTTAACCGATATTTCAGAATATCGCTGAGAGGCGTATCTGTGACACAAAAATATCTAAATTTTATCTGTGATTCATTCACAGGAAGCACGAGCATATGATTATCGTCACGGTCACTCTTTGGTCGCGGGCGGTCATTATTTAAATACTCAGTTGACATGATGATAATAAATCAATCACTACTGATCTGAATTTAGGGCAGTCGCCCAGGTGGCAGATTCTCTATCTGTTGTTTTCCTAGCCTTTTCTTAAATGATTTCAAAGAAATTGGAAATTTATTGAACATCTCCCTTGGTAAGTTATTCCAATTCCTAACTCCCCTTCCTATAAACAAATGAAATGAAAATCCACAGTCTGTTTCCAGTAATTTTGACCAGGTCAGGAAAGAAATGAATGATGCTCCCATCTAGCGGCGAGGACAGGAATCGTGCCGACTGCCGAAGCCTGTCTCACTCATCTGGGGCAATGATTAATGACTGACAGATGAAATGAAATGATATTGGGGAGTGCTGCTGGAATGAATGATGCCAGGGAAAACCGGAGTATCCGAAGAAACTACTGTCCTGTCTCCGCTTTGTCCAGCATAGTTTTCACATGGAGTGACAGGGATTTGAACCACGGAATCCAGCGGTGAGAGGCCGACTCGCTGCCGCCTGAGCCACGGAGGCTTCCCTACAAACGAATATTTTCCCCAGTTTGTCCTCTTGAATTCCAGCTTTATCTTCATGTTGTGATCTTTCCTAATTTTAAAGACACCACTCAAACTGATTCGTCTACTGATGTCATTCCACGTCATCTCTCCACTGACAGCTCGGAACATACTACTTAGTCCAGCAGCTCGTCTCCTTTCTCTCAAGTCTTCCCAGCCCAAACTTTGCAACATTTTTGGAACGCTAGACTTTTGTCGGAAATCATCCGTGTCGTGTCTCCGGGATACCAGTTATTTACAGTACTTAATGTAGGTTTAAAATGAGTGCCTCCTTGGCTTAGGCGGCAGCACGTCGGCCTCTCACCGCTGGGTTCCGTGGTTCAAATCCCTGTCACTCCATGCGAGATTTGTGCTGGACAAAGCGGAGGTGGGACAGGTTTTTCTCCGGGTACTCCGGTTTTCCCTGTCATCTTTTATTCTACCAACACTCTCCAATATCATTTCATTTCATCTATCAGTCATTAATCATTGCCCCAAACGAGTGCGACAGGCTTCGGTAGCCGGCACAGTTCCCATCCTCGCCGCTTCCTTCATTCCATCCCTGACCCGGTCACTGACTGGAAAACAGGTTTCCAATGTAGGTTTAAAAATAAAAATACTAAAAGTAATAAATTTATAAACTTAATACAAAGATTCCTCCCATACACAGGACTATTCAGCAAAGTTGTCCACCTCAAATAACTCGTGAACGGTTAAAGATATTGACATTTTGTTTTCACTTTCAGTAATGGTACCAAAGGACTAATAATCGGACTTAAAGTACGTACTGTGTCATGACGTTAATATTTTCTGGAATCACGGTACCGGTACTAACTTCGCTTTTTTTTAAACGGTACCACACCATTTTGTACACATAGCCTTAAATCTACAAACATTACAAATTCAGCACCGTTATTATTTTGAAAATCGGACAAGTACTTCTCGAAAAAAATATTATGTATTAAAACATACCTTATTTTCCAGCTGAGGGCATCTGTTCATTCGCGCTGCGTATGAAACACGGGCTAGCTATTGACATATACTGTAGAGTTGCTAGACAGTTATTTTCTCTACTGTGCTCATAAATACGAGGGTCGAGTCATAAGTCATGGCAACTATTTTTTTCCTCGCGAACAGGAGACAGTACGGAAATTCTAAGATATGCATTTGGAAATATATGGCATGTACTTATACACAGTGTCTGAAGACGAATTCTGACTTCAGGAGATTCTCGTAGGAAAGTGACAGAACACAGGTCATAGGTAAACATTGTTTTATTATGGTATAGACAGCAAATACACAAGACTACGTACAAAGGACAGGTCTTCACTGGTTACAGACCTTCGAAATAATCACCCAAGGTTTCCACTGAGCGTTGCCAGCGGTGGAACAGGCGTTGAATACCATTCGCTCCATGTGTATCGCTAACGTGTGACGTCTCCCTCCGAAATGCTGTTACGACGCCCTCTTTGTTAGCAAACCGTTGTCCACATAAAGGCTTCTTGATTTGGAGATTAGGTCATAGTCACACACCTAATGCTTTCCGCAGCTCTGCATGGCATTAGCGTGGATTTCGGCCGCGAAGAACGGCTATTTTAATATATGATCGTTGCTCCTGCTTGTTGACTTCCATTTTGTGACGCTCTCACTCACACACTGAAATTCGGAGCATGCTTAGACCCACACTCTTGTTTACATACACTATCTAGAGGCATCATACGCAAGTACATACCGTACGTTTCCAAATGCATACCTTAGATTTTCCGTGTTGTCTCCTGTTCGCGAGAAGAAAAAAAAAATAGTTGCCATGACTTATGACTCGACCTCCGTACACTATTACTCGTCCTGTCGTAGGTAACTGGTAAATGAAAAACAGATATAAACTTTGTGCTAAAGCAGATAACATAGCTCTGTGAGCGTGATCCCAGCACACAAACGATATTTTGTCACAGATACTTCCGTGACAGCGTATCTGATATATCGGTGACAGAAAAATATCGGTGACAAAGTAACAGTCTGTGATTTATCGACCATCTCTAGTTGTCACTAACAAACAGCCCTCGTATTTGTTGCTGCTAGCCCTTACATCAGCAATATGTATCTGAATGTTTCCACATCTCCAAATTCTTACTGAGATAAGAAGTAAGCTACGTCGCTGGCATTAAATGGCTCAAGAAGCAAGTGCTTTGTAGTATTTTCTGAACGTTATTGTGATTATTTTTATAGCCGCTCGTGGGAGTGCAGTAGTCCGCCAACTGCAGGCTAAATGTAGGCCACGACTGCAGGTGGCATGTTGAACCCGCTCCTCATCGATTGCACTCCCCCAACGTACCATTGACCTTAGTTACGATCAAACGATGTTCTTCTCTCTTCTGATAAAGCGCTGCTCTTCGTAAGAGTTTTGCTGTTACTGTGCGCGGAAAGGCGCGCGCTAGCAGAGATTATCAACATTGCAGAATATACTGTAGTTTCTTTTTTTTGCTATATGCTTTACGTCGCACCAACACAGATAGGTCTTGTGGCGACGATGGGATGGGAAAGACCTAGGAATGGGAAGGAAGCGGCCGTGGCCTTAATTAAGGTACAGCCCCAGCATTTACCTGGTGTGAAAATGGTAAACCATGGAAAACCATCTTCAGGGCTGCCGACAGTGGGGTTCGAACCCTCTACCTCCCGATTGCAAGCTTACAACTGCGCGCTCCTAACCGTACGGCAGCTCACTCGGTAGTCAGTTGTTTGATATTAACATTTGTTCATTTAGAATGGAAGAGAAAATTTAAATTTTCATCGTAATAAGAAGGCAGCTGATAACTGCAGTTGTCCTCAAGCTATAAAGTCCTTTTCGTAGTAATATTTTGGTATTTCTAATTCTTTTGAATGTCAAATATTTTTACATTAAGAAATGACACTGGTGTATAACAATTTGCACAGTATCTTAGCAAACAGTCTAATTATTGTCTTCATTTTAATTTTCAACGGTTCGTTAGCCATACGGTCAGCGTTTTGAGCCTTCGGTTTGAGCGTTCTGGGTTAGAGTGAAGCTTACATTTTTGTCAAGTTGTTTCGCCTTATACGGCATAAATTCTTCATACTCTCATTTTTAGTGACATATTTATACACTTTGTGGCTGCCAGATACACAGGTCAAAAAATTTTGGGAACATGTTTTGTAACGTCTGATATGTGAACGTTAATGTGGTAGATGGGGTTCCAGTGGTCGCACAGCATACCATGATCGGACGTTTCCGAATGTGTACATAACGAATGCAGAATGAGAATTGTTCAATACCTAAAACTTCTGCAATTTCGTCTGCTAGTAGTCCGGCTTCATGGCTAAATGGTTAGCGTGAAGGATCCCGGATTCGAATCCCGGCTGGGTCTGGGATTTTAAGCTTCGTTGGTTAAATCCGATGGTTCGGGGGCTGGGTGTATGGGCTCTCATCAACATTAGAATTATAAAATAAGAGTTTTATCTGTGCATTGCTCAGAATGTAAAAAATATATATTTTTATATCGGTCGTGTCAACTGGAACAAGGAAGTATACGTTTTAATTTTTCGTCACCTCTGTCTGTCTGTCTGCCTGTCTGTCTGTCTGTCTGTAATGCGCATCACGGGAAAATTGCTGACAATAATTTAATGAAAGTCGGTATATATATAGTCGGGGAATGAGGCACAATAATATAGGCTATAAACAGTTTTATTCCCGCTGAGCGAAATAGTTTAAGGGAAGGCCTAAAATTTAATTCTCAAATACCTGTGTTATTAGTGGTCTTATCGATAGATACTGTACTACATAACTAACGTTATACATGATTAAATTTCCGATCATTTATGTCTTATACACTTTTTTTTTTTACAAGTTGCTTTACGTCGCACCGATACAAAGAGGCCTTATGAAGACGATGGGATACGAAGGCGCCAGGAGTAGTAAGGAAGTGGCCGTGGCCTTAATTAAGGTACAACCCCAGCATTTGTCTGGTGTGAAAATGGGAAACCACGGGAAACCATCTTCAGGGCTGTCGACAGTAGGGTTCGAACCCACTATCTCCCGAATACTGTATACTGTTTGCATGTTTACCGTACTGGATATGATAACAGAGATATTAATGAATTTCGATTTTTGTTGCTAAGTCCATATCAACGTTGAACTACAAGATATTGGATGAACAGAATTTAATGAAAATCGGTATGAATAATCAGGGAATAAGGCTCTACAGTCTAGGATATAAATAATTGTATTTTTCTTCTTCTTAATCTGTTTACCCTCCAGGGTTGGTTTTTCCCTCGCACTCAGCGAGGGATCCACCTCTACCGCCTCAAGGACAGTGTCCTGGAGTTTGAGACATTGGGTAGGGGGATACAACTAGGGAGGATGACCAGTACCTCTCCCAGGCGGCCTCACCTGTTATGCTGAACAGGGGCCTTGAGGGGAGATGGGAAGTTTGGAAGGTATAGGCAAGGAAGAGGGAACAAAGTGGCCATGGTCTTAAGTTACGTACCATCCCGGCATTTGCCTGGAGGAGAAGTGGGAAGCCACGGAAACCACTTCAAGGATGGCTGAGGTGGAAATCGAACCCACCTCTACTCATTTGACCTCCCGAGGCTGAGTGGACTGCGACGTTCTTGTTACTCATTGCAATTTTTCAAACCTTATTGGCATCGTTGTTCAAACATCGTCCTTTGTATACTTGTTTCATGTGCTGTTTTCATATTTACGTTTTGCACATCTGATCGGGAAGTTAAGGGGAACGCGCCAACTATACGCTCCCTGGCTGATGGCGCAGCTCGTTACAGCCTGGTTGGTTCACGTCCGCTGTTTCGCTCCTCCCTACCTCTCCGCCATACCCCGATACTCCCGCGGCACTTCTAATTTTACGACTATTTATTTGTTCAATTTTGGCGTTTAAACTTGCGCTGGGCACATGCAGTTTTCACCTTGGCATTCTAGTGCCTCCTACGATTATTCCTACTAAATTTCAACCGAATCCGAGTGTAACACATGTATGTTTTCCCTTGTTAGTCTCGGAATCAATATGAATTTCAATGTGACACTACTGCGTTATACTATTAACTGTGACATTTTTGTTAAATCTCAGTCAGCATAATTTCATTTATAAACAAGGGTGTTTATGAAAGTGTTTGAACTTTCACATGAATGTTAATGCAAGTGATTACCATAATCGTGTGCTACGACACCAAGGCTTTACTCCGAGCTCAAACTGTGTTCTTTATCCAATTCAAACGAAATTGTGTATTATTTCTTCTGAACAGTGTGTAAATTATTTGTGTGTGACTGACAGCAGTGTCTTTGATAAACTCTCGAACAGTCACCTATTTTATTTAATGTCAAGTGCGCCTAACAACGAACTGTGCTTTTCATTTCAATCTTATTTCTTCGTCAAAGTGTTTAGTATTTTCATGACTGACAGCAGTGTCTTTGATAAACTCTAGAGCAGTCTACATTTCTTCAATGTCAAGTGCTACTTTATTTAGTGGAAAATCATCACGAATTGTGCCAAGTGCGTGAACAATTTTCAGTTTCATTATTTCTATTCATGAAATGTGCTTTATTTTCTTCCAATCTCGATGCTACCCGCACCTTCATCTTTAGTGAACATATAAATTCTGTCTACAAGATTAAGAGTGAATTTGACCGCATATTCCTACCATATTAAATGAAACAGTGCTGTTAAACCAAAGTGTCGGGGGACTGTGTAATTTTGAATACTCGTGTAAGTTATGTGACGAGTGATTACCCCGCAACATCGTGGGAGATCGTCGGGGACCGTGGGAGAACGTCGAAGAGCGTCGGAGACCGTCCAGAACGTCGAAAGTTCAAGACTCAATCCCATATCAAACTGACCTGGGTTTTCCGGCCTTATCTCAACGTAATATTGACAACTTGCAGAACGTGTTCCAGTCCCGTTCAGCCTGGTGAACTGGGAGCGCGGGTCATCAAAAGGCGATGTTGAAGACAGCAACTATCAACAGTAAGGTGATGTGCACTTTAAAATGCATTTTCTGAATAAAAAACCATTATTCAATCTATTTCAAAATGTTCTTGTAGGTAGGACCCTGCCTCCTGTACCAAGCCCTAGCTAGAAATCACCCAGTATTGCCCTGAGATCTACTTCGTGCTGACTTTAAAATTAATCCATAAAGTCGGGCTATTTTACTGGTACAATATGTAACCATTCAGCGCTAGAATTCAAATAAATTCAAATAATTTGTAATTCGTATAAAGCAATAAACTGACATTTCAATTATTCATAAAGGAAGTTTCCCATGCAATTGAAATGCGTAGTATGTAGGCTATATAAGTGTACATATCTATACATTTTATAACTGATTTTATGTGATGTTATATACTGAACATTTCTACTTAATATTTTTCGGTCTTCGCTTTGTTCTTGGCGCAGTATATTTACTGGTAAAAAATCATGAAAATAATGTTTCTCAAATTTTAACAATGCTTTTTTATAGAGATCTCAAGACCGCTTGTGGGTGGTAATGTCCCTATCGTGGTAGCCGGGTGTTTAAGGGTTAAAACCAAAAGCAACACACTTGAGATTCCAAGAATGCGAGAAAAAACTCGGATGAATCGGTATCTCTGAAAACAAAGTAAGAGGAATTTAGACGAATGATAAAAGGCGGTCAGGTTTTCAAAGTGGGATCAGAGTCCAGAAGACGGAGGACACCTTTGGGTGAAGAGCATAAGAAGGCTCTAATAGATGAGTTCAAGAATACTGACAGGGTGTCAAGGCCGACAGACGAGCAAGTTCTGAACACTGAAAATGAGATTGGTTATTAATACGTAGTCATAAAGGTTCAATTGAATGTAAATAATAATAATAATAATAATAATAATAATAATAACAGTAGTAATAATAATAATAATTGATCGTTATCAAATGACGACGAATAAAATTTATGCCCGCACCTTCCAACTCTCATACTTCAGCAATACGATATCTAATATATCACAAGGGTTAGATATCTTGTAAATTTTCCTATAGTTAATGTGAAAAATACATAACAAGAAATATACATCAGCATAGACCTTGAAAATCTCCAAGTACTGAGTTAGCAGTCATATGAAATTAGTCTCAGTTCCATAATTTGAAAACGCAATATTAGGAACATTCTTCTTCTTCGTCTGCTGCTTCATATTGTTCTTCTTTTTTGACCTGTTTTCCGTTATTAAGATGCAGAGATTCATCTGGATCTGGCCCAGTTTCTTTTTTTGCTATTTTGCTTTACGTCGGACCAACACAGATAGGTATTATAGCGACGATGGGCAGGAAAGGCCTAGGAATGGGAAGGCAGTGGCCGTGGCCTTAATTAAGGTACAGCCCCAGCATTTGCCTGGTGTGAAAATGGGAAACTACGGAAAACCATCTTCAGGGCTGCCGACAGCGGGGTTCGAACCCACTATCTCACGGCTGTGCGACCCAGTTTTACTGCCGAATGTCCTCCCTGATGCCAATCCTTATGCGGAGAGATGTACTCACCACTGCGTGTTTCTTTGGTGGTTCTTTTTTTAAAATGCTGTTTGTTCGGGTCGTCGACCCATGTGGATCTTTTGCCCCCCCCCCCTACTGGCACCATATTGTATGAACCTACGTGTAATTGAAATGGCAGTAGTGTGGAATGTTGTGTGTGAGGTAAGGAAGATTAGATTAAGGACGTCACAAACACCCAGTCTCCAGGCCAGGGATATTAATCATTACAATTAAAACCGCAGACCAGGCCGGGAATCGAACCCGGGGCCGCCGGGTGACAGGCGGACGCGTTGCCCCCTACACTGTAGGGTCGGACTCTTTGGTGGTTGGTGGTATGTATATGAAGAGGGTTGGGTTGAAAAGAACACAAGCACTAACCCCTCAAAGCACAGGAGTTAACCAGACGCGGCCAACATCCCCGACCGACTGGGAATCGAATGTGTCTACGCCGACCACTCAGCATTAAGAGCAACGGATGGACTAATTCATGAATTGTGAAGGACGTACACAATTTCACTAGTACGGATGAGAGGACAAACATAAGTAGGCTATATCTGAGGATTAACACTGAATTTACAAATAATAGACGAACATAGCTTCCGAATTATATAGTCGTATAAGATTTAATACCTCTCTCATTAAGTATCTGCGAGAGTTTGGAGAGTGAATCACGGTACGGATGAAAAGTTTTGCTAAGTTAAGGGTTAATGAGCTCTGCTGACGTATTGCTGAGCAGTCAGTCACTACGCAGCCACAGAATTACCACAGCTGTGCTGGCCTGCTGTGTATGCAATCCTTTAAGCGTTCGTGTTCAGCAAATTGCACACAGTTGGTGTCGCTGGTAGCTTCCGCTTTTGTTCATTGTATCGAAAATAATGGAGTTATACCGATGGTGTAATAATTATGCTTCTCTTCAGGCCGTTACAATTCACTTTACTCCAAAATGCAAGATCAGATACCAGCAGAAAGTCTTTGATATATTCGTTCGAGTTCTGCTAGATTATAGTTTCTAACAGTAACTTTAGCCGGCCTGAGTGGCTCAGGCGGTTGAACGTTGGCCTTCTCAGCCCAAGTTAGTGGGCTCGATTATCCCGGCTCAGTTTGGTGATAAAGTAAGTCAGCATCGTGTTCGCAGATTTACCGGTATGTAAAAGAACTCGTGCAGGACAACATTTTGGCACCTGGGCATCTCCGGAAACCATAAAAGTACAGTACAGCAGGCGCTCTTTAATCGGACATGATCGTGCCGGATTAGCGATTTTTCTGGATTATCGAACTTAATTTCTGTAATTTTAATTTCCTCATTCAAGCAGCTGCGCGGTTTAACGAAAAAGAATACAAAGTTAAAATTAAATTAAAACACTGAATACTTATTTAAATTGATTGTTCTTGTATTAATAAAACACATTACAAATCAAACCTGAGTACAGTACAAGAATATTTAAAGCAAGCTACTCTATAGCAAGAAAAAAAGACCACATGAGTACTAATGTTTAAAGAAGTCTCTAATATCACGTTACTTTCGTGATGTCCGGCTCCATGGCTAAATAGTTAGCGTGCTGGCCTTTAGTCACAGGGGTCCCGGGTTCGATTCCCGGTGGGGTCGGGAATTTTAACCATAATTGGTTAATTCCGCTGGCACGGGGACTGGGTGTGTGTGTCATCTTCATCATCATTTCATCCTCATCACGACACTCAGGTCGCCTAGGGAGTCAAATCGAAAGACCTGCATCTGGTGAGCCGAACTTGTCCTCGGACACTCCCGGCACCAAAAGCCATTTCATTTCATTTCACTTTCGTGATTCGGATCTTTTCTTAAAAAAAACACAAACAAACAAACAAACAAACAAACTCGTTGTGGATTATCCACACATTTATGAGTTCTGCAGAGAAGTAGGTTTTGTCTAAACGAATATTGTCTGTACAGCCGGTGAAGAGGCGAGACGTGACGATCAAGATCAAAGACCGCACGAATTCACCCGAAAAAATCCGAACGCGGGCGGCTCGATCGGTGCCGGATTATAGAATGCGCCAAACTGTGAAATGCCGGATTAAAGAATGCCTATGGTAGATAGTGGAAATAGCAACCAAGACAATTATTATTAAATTAACTGTAATTAAACGTACACTTCATAGTACTGGGGTTATGGATACAAGAAAATTCAGACAGTTTCTGCCCAACATCTAGACTCTTCAGAAAGGAAGCCATATTTTCCAGTGTAGACTTAGTCAATGAAACTTAAAAGCTTTTCAATCTGTTGAACACACTAGTTCAAAACATAATATATAACACTATAACATAACTGTAAGAAGACACTATTAAACAAAGAATGAAATGCTTCGATCTAAAATAATATTCTCAGAATCTATCAAATCACTTTAAATCATACGCAGATATGTACAATATTGTTTACGTTAGCCTCCGTGGCTCAGACGGCAGCACGTCGGCCTCTCACCGTTGAGTTCCGTGGTTCAAATCCCGGTGACTCCATGTGAGATTTGTGCTGGACAACGCGGAGGTGGGGCAGGTTTTCCTCCGGGTACTCCGGTTGTCCCTGTCATCTTTCATTCCAGCAACACTCTCCAATATCATTTCATCTGTCAGTCATTAATCATTGCCCCAGAAGAGTGCGACAGGCTTCGGCAGCCGGCACAATTCCTATCCTCGCCGCTAGATGGGAGCTTCCTTCCTTCCTTCCTTCATTCATTCATTCATTCATTCATTCAATTCCTGACCCGGTCGAATGACTGGAAACAGGCTGTGTATTTTCATTGTTTACGTTGCGTAAACTAGTTAGTGATTATGAACTGATGCTGTTATGAACGTGTTAGTGCTCTACTGTCACTTTAGTAAGTTTTGGGAAATCTTCTGTACTTATCGCTTCTTATCTTTTCGTATTCTGTATAGCTGCTGAAGGTAGCGGTCGACAGTAACTCATCATTCAGCCAAGGAGTCGAGTAGACCTTTATTGTCTGCGCTCTGTTGCTGAGAGAACAGGCCGAGGCACATATCATTTGTAAAATGTAATACCGGTACCTCGAAAAACACAGCATTTATAAATACAAAGCAATCGATAGTAAAATTGAAAACGCACCGTCCACTTGCTAACAGCAACTGACATTAAAATGAGAGAAAGTAAATTAAGAAAAAGAGAATGAGGACATAACAGCTTTCTTACTATTAATAGCTGGTTGCGAAGAAGATTATGGCACATAAGGAGAGCACGTCACTAATCTCATGGTTGTTTTTAAAATAAGAGAAAGTAAATTAAGAAAAATATAATGAGGACATAACAAATTTCTTACTATTAATAGCTGGTTGCGAAGAAAATTATGGCCTATAAAGGGAGCACGTCACTAATCCCATGGTCGTCTCTATTGTCACTGTCATCAGCTCACAAAGAGATACTTCGTTCTGCACTACAACTTCATTTCACACGCCACACGCATCGCTCAAACATTCAACAACTACCGCCTTCTTTACTACCATTGTTCGACCCTTACGGTATTGTGAGTGACGGATTGATAGGGAACACTTATCGCAGAATTCTCAGGTATGGAATTCATTGACAAGAATTTAAACCAATTCTGAAATGTGTCATTGTAATCGACTGTTTTTTAGATCTCTACTCATACGGCAATTAGGGTGAGAATTCATTTATGTAGCAGTGTGTTGCATGGGCACTGCCATTCTATCTTTTACAGAAAGGTTTCCAAATGGCGCATGCGGCTCATGAGGGCTTTACACATATTCTAAGAAATGTGAAGAAGATTTAAAATAATATTTTATAGCTCGTTCAAAAATATAGTCTATTAATTTTTATACCCTTGATAGACGCAAGTCAGAAACGCAAGTCAGAACTAATTCATTCTTTAATATTATTTCCTGTTTTTAAGTATTCACTTGGTCTGAGTAGATTACTTTTGACTTAAAATGATTAAAATCCAAACTTCGGAGGAAAATGAGCCCTCACAAATGCCATTAACCATTATAAAAATGGCTATGGAATCCATACCAATTCTTGAACTCCATGAAAACCTCACTGTGGACAATTTATGCAACGTAGAATGCAAGAGTACCAAGAAATACTTTAATTGCCAATTATATAAGAAGCGGTTTTAATTCTTCGTTCTCCTCTCATTGGTAGTACCGGCTGGTACGCAGTGCTGCACACTCGAAAAAATTTCAGGGAAGTACTCCTGGAAGTACATTGCTGGGATTTTGGGTTCTTACAGCTTTGTATCATTGTTCCCTTCACACTACTTCCACTAAATTTTCCTTTTTTGAGTTTTGTTGTGACTACATTATTAATTTCAGTTTTTCTTCAGGTGTATATATTTCTTTTTGTCATTTGTCAAATAATTCAAATGAACTGTCATTGTTGGGTGCTCTTCTTTCAAGTTCAGTTGTCCTGGGTATAATAGTGTTTATAATGGCTATGTTTAATTTCGCTCTTTTATACCAAACCAAACCAGATCCCATGGCGCGACAGCCCCAACGGGCCATGGTCTACCAAGCGACCGCCGCTCAGCCTGAAGGCCTGCAGATTAAGAAGTGTCGTGTGGTCAGCACGGCGAATCCTCTCGGCCGTTATTCTTGGCTTTCTAGACTGGGGTCGCCATCTCACCGACAGATAGCTCCTCAATTGTAATCACGTAGGCTGACTGGACCTCAAACCAGCCCTCAGATCCAGGTAAAAATCCCTGACCTGGCTGGGAATAGAACCCGGAGCCTCCGGGTAAGAAGCAGTCACGCTACCCCTACACCGCGGGGCCAGCTTCACTCTTTCATGCAATTGTAAAATAGTGTTTTAAGCAATAAAATGATTAAACCTTTATTTTAATTGAAGTCTCAGACGGCAGCGCGTCGGCCTCTCACCGCTGGATACCGTGGTTCAAATCCCGGTCACTCCATGTGAGATTTGTGCTGGACAAAGCGGAGGCGGGACAGATTTTTCTCCAAGTACTCCGGTTTTCCCAGTCATCTTTCATTCCAGCAACACTCTCCATTATCATTTCATTGCATCTATCAGTCATTAATAATCACCTTGGGAGTGGCGAGCCTATTGTAATACTACCCTATATACGTTTCATTCATTACATTCCTGACCCGGTCTAAGACTGGAAAACAGGTTGTAGGTTTTCATTTTCATTTTCATTATTTTAATTGAACTATTCATATTACTTCATACTGGCACCTCTGTTCTATTTGCGGCATTTTTACGAAAATTGGCCTATTATCAAAGTGCGGCCCGCGATCATGCCTAAGGTTCCCAATGTGGGCCTCGAGCCCCTACAGATTGGAAACCCCTGATTCGACAGAGTCGTCTGTCCAGGCTTTTGGCAGGATGTAGATCGTATCGAGTTGCGTTTCTCACGATATACACGCTCATCAACACAGCTTAAACGCGTGGTGAATGTAAACAAGGGAGTTGATAACTAAGTTTTGAGATCGTGGTCGATATAAATGGCGTTCAGCAACGCCGTCTGTTACTTTAGCCATTTTATCACACGAGGCAATATTGCCCACCTGTCAAACAGTAGGCTTACTGCAAGCCGATGACACATACACACAATAATTTTAAACGTTATTTTTCCATAAATATACAAAATATCAGGAAGTATAAATACGCAATGCAACAATCAATATATAACAGACAAATAATAACAATAAAATGGGTCCATGACGCATGGCTGGTGCATATCGTGGAGGCTGCTACTACTACTACGTACTAAAAGGTATTCATTCCTCCCCTGAAGTGGTAGCGCCATCTCTTAGGCCGGGAGATTTGTTACGGTGAAGGAAATGCGCGGAGAAGGTGAGAGGGTTGGCGGCCGCGGCCTGTACGAGGAACTGTTCCGGCATTCGCCTTAGAGCAAGAGAATGAAAAACCACGGAAAACCATTCTCAGGACAGCTGACGGATGGGGCCAGCCGTGAGGTCCAGCCCTGTCCTGTGTTCCGAATGCAGAGGCGTAGAGCCACGGTAGAGCCGTGGACACGCCTCCTCTGTTCGGTTGGCCGGTCGGAGTACAGAGCTGTTGGAGAACGGTCCAACCGTGGTCACTTGTGGGCCGCGACCCACTCTGCATTCACCGACCTCGTGGGGGCCACTGCTTAGACTACTTGAAGCCACCGGCAGTGAAAATGCACTATGAAAGACTTTCTCTTTTGCAAAAGTTGAAGCTTACCTGCCTATGAATACCTGCCTATAAATACCCTTAGGGAACCTGAATTATTTGTCCTGAATCAGTAAATTTGTAATACCAATATAATGGGTCCTTCTTCTTCTCGTTCCCGAATTTGGCCGCCTATGGACCGCATTGAACTTAAGGTTTCTTCTTCTTCTTCTCCTTCTCCTTCCAGAACCTCTTCATCCTTTCACTTCTGACCTTACCGGGCGAGTTGACCGTGCGGTTAGGAGCGCGCAGTTGTAAACTCGCATCCGAGAGATAGTGGGTTCGAACCCCACTGTCGGCAGCCCTGAAAATAGTTTTCCGTGGTTCCCATTTTCACACCAGGCAAATGCTGGGGCTGTACCTTAATTAAGGCCACGTCCCATCGTCGCTATAAGACCTATCCATCTCTGTCGGTGCGACGTTAAGCAACTAGCAAAAAAGAAAAGAACTTCTGACCTCCCTTTTTTTCACAGATACGACCGATTTGGGTCTACATTTTGGTGGTTTCTCCTGGAATGTTTTGATGCTGTTCGTTATTGCACATTATAAATTTTCAGGCTAACACATTCCTGTTGCCAGCGAGCTTCAACTTTTGCAAAAGTGTGCTGTTTACCAACTGACGAGCCCAAATTAGCACACTAGGGTGAAACGCTGGCAACAAAAATGAGTTAGCGTGAAAATTTATGATGTCCAATAACGGACCCAATCGATTGGCATTATAAATCTAATCTTTCAGGACAAATAATGCAGGTTCTCTAAGGAAATCTATATCATCAGACAAATAATACATGAGCTTTTGAATTTCTCTCTCCTTGTTGCTTGATGAATAATCCATCTTTTACTGCCAATGAGAAATATTGAGGTAAATAATGCATTGTCATTAAAATCACTTACACAGTCATGTTTTCGGAGAACCAGTATTTTCTTTTCTATCTTCTTCGAATATTCTCTCTCTGCGATTTGTGATGGTAAATTTCAACTGTAAACTGTTGTAGTACTTCTCAGGTTGGTGGCATATGTGGACACTGAGAAGACACTGCATTTTTGGTAAATTTAGAAAATCTCAGAGTCAGTTTTATAACAATAACCATCTGGTTATTTCCAATTATCATCTGCTAATTTCCTTCTCATCATTCATTCCTGTTGGTATTATATGCTGTACCAATCTATTTCTATTTTCTTTCTCTTCTTTAGGCAACGAAAGTGTGGTCATTGTTGTAATCAGCTCGACACTGTTACCGTAATTCGACTTGCAACCCGACACAACATTTCCTAGTCATTTGAAAATGATGAGATAAATGTTAGGTGAGAATTTATTTTAGGAAAATTAGTTTCTATTCCTAGTTGCATGTACCCGTGGGAAATACAGCTTTCGACAGGTCCTTTTAAACCGGGAATTCCATGAGCGCCCTAATAATCAGAATATTTTTACGTACGGTAAAATTCAATTAAATGATACTTTACGTAAATACAGGGTTTCTTATATAAACTAAAACTGAAAGGACTGTGTTTGTACTCTGCGCCACGGCAGCTGCCTCAGCCGAACTTACATCGGGCGGCCGTTCTGCTTTAAGCGCGTATACAGTCTTGTATGAAATCTTACCTTATAAAAGATGCTAGAAGTGTCGTCCTTCCTGCGTTATACAGGCATTGTATCTGGTAACCACATTCTGGCTGATGCGAGTAAGTTCTGCCACTATACAGTTTCTGATTTCATTCGTAATGTTTTCTTTCAGTTCCTTCAACGTGAGAGGATTTGTTTGATACACTTTTCCCTTCAGTTTACCCCACAAGTAAACATCACACTCTGTTAGATCTGGAAAACGAGGAGGTAAATAGACCAGCACTGATCATTCTTGTCTGCAAACACTTCTGCTGTATGAGCAAGGGATGCATTTTGTTGAAACCACCCACGCGATTTTTCTTCTTCCGTTAGCTGATGGAAAATCGGATTCAAAATGTCACCTTGGTAACTTATCTCTCTGCATTTAATGTCGCCTCGAAAAGAAATAAACTCAATTATTCGTCTTACACTAACAGCACACCAAACCCCAATCTTCCTATCATAATGCGGGACTTCATAAACACAGCAATAGCGCGAGTTAGGACTGTTCACACGACCATTATGATGATAGGTGTCTCACCATGTTAACAGCTGAGATTTAGAATGGCTAGTGATGCTTGCCAGGTCGAACACGTGCAGGCTGCTTGCAAGGTCAAGAACTATACGTGCCCCTCCCATTTTGGAGCTTACGTATCGCAGAGTAAAAACGCCGATTCTATGGTCTTGGTTTTTTATGAGAGACCCTGTTCCGACTCGTTGGCTGAACGGTCAGCGTACTGGCCTTCGGTTCAGAGGGTCCCGGGTTCGATTCCCGGCCGGGTCGGGGATTTTAACCTTAATTGGTTAATTCCAATGGCACGGGGGCTGGGTGTATGTGTTGTCTTCATCATCATTTCATCCTCATCACGACGCGCAGGTCACCTACGGGTGTCAAATAGAAAGACCTGCACCTGGCGAGCCGAACACGTCCTGGGATATCCCGGCACTAAAAGCCATACGACATTTCATTTCATCATGTGAAAGATTCTTGTTTATATTTCTCCCAGCCTATCTGCATGTTTTAGATTCTACAGCCCCCAAAGCTCGTCTGTTACAGGTAGCATTGGTCAAGGATTTGTTGTATGTCTGAATTTGCAGCCATGTCTACAAGGCAGTGCCGAAATATCAATTCAGAATATAAGCCAAAGTTCGAAAATTAATTTTGGATATCACATCTGCGTGATATAACACGCACAGCTATGGTAACATTGTAATGTGGAAAATTGTTAACTGAAAACTGTAATTATGTCTCCCACAGGCATCAAAGGAATGCACATTGTAGAAATTACTCATTTGTTCCGTGAACAGCAAAGCCAGACAAACCAATTAACTGCATTTGAAATTCAACGAATGATAAACAGTTACAAGTCACGTTACACATTATTAAACCACTGGAATCAATAACGACTCTTGTGAAAATTGTAGATATGTAAATTGCGAAGTTTTGTTCATGTTGTATATGCCTAAAACAATATATTAAAAATCAAAGCGCTGGGCTGAGTAGCTCAGACGGTTGAGGCGCTGGCCTTCTGACTCCAAATTGGCAGGTTTGATCCTGGCTCAGTCCGGTGGTGTTCTCAAATACGTCAGCCTCTTGTCGGTAGGTTTACTGGCACGTAAAATAACTTCTGCGGGACAAAATTCTGGCACCTCGGCATTTCCGAAACCGTCAAAAGTAGTTAGTGGGACGTAAAGCTAATAACATTATAATTATTGTTATTGATTTCATGAACACATTTCCTCGTGTTCAATCGCTGTTAATAGGAGGAGCAGCAGCTATTCTTCATCAGATACACACATACTGAAAACAAACGTAGCAATGCAAACTCGAACGTGAAGATGTTTTACTGTACACTCAGCCTCCGGTCGCTTACATTAGGCCGCTCTGTATCTGGTGTCGGAAGTAGATGACAAGAATGGCTTCACGGGACGGCCTGGCCGCAATGGTAGACCGCGTTCTGTCTGACAGGACCTACTGGAGGACAAAGTGATACTGTACTTACAAGGAGAGGCCAGACCCTGCGGCCAACCGAAATCAACGAGCTTCAATGTACCTGTGGGGTGGAGGGTGGGGGCACATTCAACAGTAACTCGTGTATAAAGGGTTTGGGTTCAATACGCTTTCATTTCGAAAAAATGAGGTCGAACTTCATGACGCAGGATCTGCTTTGGACAATGTGGAGGTGATAGAACACTAAAATGTAAACAAATTTTACTTAAACATGCCAGGTTCGCAACCTAACCTACCGGGCGAATTGGCCGTGCGGTTAGGAGAGCGCATCCGGGAGATAGTGGGTTCGAACCCCACTGTTGGCAGCCCTGAAGATGGTTTTCCGTGGTTTCCCATTTTCACACCAGGCAATTGCTAGAGCTGTACCTTAATTAAGGCCACGGCCGCTTCCTTCCCACTCCTAGGCTTTTCCTATCCCATCTTCGCCATAAGACCTATCTGTGTCGGTGCGACGTAAAGCAAAATAGCAACCTAACCATTTCCGAAATTTTTTTGTATACTTGGAGTTACAGCACAGTCCACCGGAGTGGTGGCCTAGTCGTCACTGTACTTGTCTGCGAATCTCTAAAACGTGAGTTCGAGTCTCGTCGCAGGTATATTTTTTAATAAATTATTATTTGAGGGAATAAAGATAGAAATATGAATAGAATATTACGCTAATTGCAGTATACTTGATTTTGTATCTGAAATGAATATAGGCCTAAACGTTCTCACAGCTACTGCTGGATCTCTCTCAGTATATATTAATTTGAGGTAGAAGCACTGCAGTTTCTTTTCTTTTTCTTTTCTTAATCCGTTTACATTCCAGGGTTTTTTTCCCTCGGAATCAACGAGGGATTACACCTCTCCTACCTCAAGGGAAGTGTCCTGGAACGTGAAAGTTTGGGTCGGGGGATTCAACTGTGAATGAGGACCGGTGTCTCGCCCAGGTGGCCTCACCTGGTGTGCTGAACAGGGGCCTTGTGGGGGAATGGGAAGATTGGAAGGAAGCGGGTAGCCATGGCTACCGCTCCGCTCGACTGTGCTGTAACTCTCCAAGTGTACAGGGTTATTCACCTAACATGTTACACGGGAATAACTTCTAAACCATTAAAGATATCAGCATTCTGTTTTCATATTCGTAAATGGTACTCCGTGTCTTGTAAAATAACATGCTACTTATTCCGATGGGGTGATTGACAACTGAGATATTGATACTAACTCCATAATTTTAAATGGAACGGCAAAAATTTATACAGCTAATTTAAAGTTCATCTGTGTAAAAGTTCAAATATGTAAGTATTTTCAAAATCGGACAATTAGTTTTTGAGATATAAGTAAGAAGAACATGCGCTGTTTTGCATGCCGCATCAGACGGCGTGAAGTCGGGCAAAGACATATTGAGGCGCAAGCAGTTTCTTGGGAGTGAGTTCAGCCACAGAATGGATACCAGGTATGTAAGCACCTCGTACACATGTGATGGATTTGCAAAGTGTGTATGACAGGCGAACACATGGCAGGACAGAAAGGGTTGCTGCGTTTAAAAGGAAAAAAAAAAAGTACTTTGCCTTGAAAGGAACATAACGAAAGCTATAATTGTCACTGGCTTTAGTGTACAGTTCATACTACTGTACTCTGCGAGTTGAGAAATACACATAACACAAAACACCGGAAGAGCTTCTTCTAAAAAAGCAAATGTTCAGAGCTGATCGTAGTGAGATGGCAGCAACACTATTATTTATGCTTTATTTTACACGTATTCATCTCCGCAGAGCTCCAGCGCGACTGTAGTAGCGTGCATTCGGGAGAGCGTAGGTTCGAGTCCTGCCTCGCCCAACCTGAAAGTGATTTTCACGGTGTCCCATGTTCAACACCAGGCAAATACCGGATAGGTACCTTTGTGATAGGCCACGGCCGACTTCCTTTCCAAATCCTTCCTATTCCCACCCGTGAGAAAAAACGCTAAACTGAGCGCAACCTATTACATGTCAAAACAAAACAATACAACTTTAATCTCCCTTCCCCATTGTGTATTCGCCAATCATACAATAACGTTGCACACCCAGGGTATGCTACGGTACATCACATTATGTTTACAGTACATGCCTGGTATCCGTTCTGTGGCTGGAATCTAGGCCAGGAAGCAGTTTGCGCCTCAATATGTCGTTGCCCGACTTCACGCCGTCTGATGCGGCATGCATAAGCGCGCATGATGTTTTTACTTATATCTCAAAAACTAATTGTCCGATTTTGAAAATACTTACATATTTGAACTTATACGTAGATGAACTTTTAAATCAGCTGTATACATTTGTGCCGTTCCATTTAAAATTATGGAGTTAGTATCAATATCTCGTTGTTAATCACCCCATGAGAATAAGTCGCACGTTATGTTACAAGACCCTGAGTACCATTTACGAATATGAAAACAGAATGCCTATATATTTAATGGTTTAGAAGTTATTTCTGTGTAACATGTTAGGTGAATAACCCTGTATATGCGTTGCATTGGAATCGGGGATTAATGCATTTTTCGGAAATTATTAGGTTGCGAACCTGTCATGTTCAAGTAAAATTTGTTCGCCTTTTAGTGTTCTATCACCTCCGCTTGTTCCGAAGCGGATCGTGCGTCATGACATTTGTCCTCAATTTTTTCGAAAACGAAACCCTAAACCCTTATACTACCGAGCTCGATAGCTGCAGTCGCTTATGTGCGGCCAGTATCCAGTATTCGGGAGATAGTGGGTTCGAGCCGCACTGTCGGTAGCCCTGAAGGTGGTTTTCCGTGGTTTCCAATTTTCACACCAGGCAAATGGGAAATTCAACTGTGAATGAGGACCGATGCCTCGCCCATGTGGCCTTATTAAAGCCACGGCCACTTCCTTCCTACTTCTAGCCTTCTCCTGTCCCATTGTCGCCACAAGATCTGTGTCGGTGCGACGTAAAGCCACTTGCAAACCCTTATACTCAAGTTACTGTTGAGTGTTCCCCAACAGGTACAAAGGCCAATAGGAAAGTTTTGCAATGTGAGTGAACGCTTTAGACTTTTACAAAATAATTTCCACCACACTCAATACACTTCTCCATACGTCGAAGCCAGTCACTGAACCAATTCTGCTACTTTTCTTCGGTTACATTTTCACACTCTTGATCCCATGCTGCCAGAAGCTCCTCGTCGGATGCACAACGCCGCCCTTTCAGCTTCATTTTCACTTCTGGGAAGAGTGCGAAGTCACATGGGGCAAGATCAGGACTCCATGGAGGGTGATCAAGCACAGTCAACCCTGATCTGGCAAGGAAATCCATTGTTACATTACAGTAGCATGATTGTCGTGATGCAAGAGCCATGTGTTGAGCTGTGACCTTGGACGGAGCTGCTTGAGAGCCTGGATGACGTGAGACAGACAAGTCTCACTGTACCATTTCGCAGTAACTGTCCTTTGTGTTTCTAGCACAGCCCGAGTCAGGATGCCCCGTTTAGTGAAGAATACTGCAATCATCCTTTTCTTCAATGACCTTGACTTTCGCACAGTCACAGGAGTACCCTCATCTTCAAACAGCCACACCTTGTTCTGGGATTTTGTTGGGACATCGTAATAATAAAGCCAAGTTTCGTCACCTGTAACGATGCTATTGACGTTACGCTAAGTCCCATTTTCAAACTGTTTTAGCATTTCTCGGCATGATTTCACTCGATGTGCTCTTTGTTCCTCTGAAAGTGAATGGGACACGCAAAGGGAACAAACCTTTCTAACACGGAGATGGTCGTGTAGAATTGAATGAATAGCTGGTGCAGGGATGTGGAGGGTCTCTTCTACCTGCCGATATGTCTACCGCCTCTCTTGCTGCAACACTTTCCTCACAGCTTCAATGTTTTCAATCTTTTCCTCAGTCACTGATTCAGACGGACGCCCCGAACGAGGTCTTTAACCCCAAAATTTCCCTTCTGGAACTCTTTGTATCAGCGGAAAATTTTTATCCGATGTGGACAGTCTTTCCACCAGCACAGGAGTCATTTCCTCCAGGCACTGGTCAATAGTTAATATACGAGCAAAACAGTAGCGGATAATTGCGCGATATTCACCTTTAGACCACACTGACATCTTAACTTGCTTTCAATCCCACTGCTTGGTAACAACTGCTGTGAAGGTCGCACCTTGCTGTCTTCTAGACCGGTTTTCACCCCTCTTTTCATCCCTCATCATAACAGGGGTGTCCAGCCAACCGTTTTTGCGTATTGCAAAACTTTCCTAGTGCCCTTTGTACATTGCATTTCGTTGAAATCGGTTGGACGTAGGGTCTGACCTCTCCTTGTTAGCCTGAATGTACTCACCAAATTAAGTCTCCGCTCATAGGTCTTCCTAACATGCAACTACAAAAGGTTACACGAGCGAAGACTATAGCCGAGATAACTTTCATAAGAAATGCATTGATACGATCGAGGTAATTCAACCCTCACGTGAGCTTTATAGCGAGGTTGCTATTTTCGATTCGTGGAGCTCAAGACTCGCACTTCCGTCAGTACAAACAGCTGGATGTCATCCAGCGTGGAGAGTTGTTGCTATGGGAACAGTGACAAGGTTGTGATTCATTAAAATTGCACCATTGGAGTCGTTTACTCGTTAGCCGCTATATGCAAATACGCTTCATGCTTCTTTCTTTGTTCATTTCACTTACTTGAGTATTATCGGGTGTTACGAAATTCAGTACTCACACTTCTAGGGATGATGGTAGAGACAAAAGACAGATACGATTTATTAAATAACCATAGATCGCAAATTGATAACTGAGGTGAAAAAAAAAAAAATAAAATGAAATGGCGTATGGCTTTTAGCTCCGGGAGTGTCCGAGGGCAAGTTCGGCTCGCCAGGTGCAGATCTTTTGATTTGACTCCCGTAGGCGACCTGCGCGTCGTGATGAGGATGAAATTATGATGGAGACCACACATACACCCAGCCCCCGTGTCAACGAAATTAACCAATTATGGTTAAAATTCCCGACCCTGCCGGGAATCGAACCCGGGATCCCTGTGATCAAAGGCCAGCACGCTAACCATTTAGCCATGGAGCCGGACATAACTGAGGTAATTTGTGACGTAATTAGAAATGAAAATATTACAAGTTAATTATTTAATTATATAAATGATATGAGTAAAAAAGTGGAATCAGAGGTAAGGCTTTTTGCGGATGATGTTATTCTGTATAGAGTAATAAATACGTTACAAGATTGTGAGCAACTGCAACAGGACATCGATAATGTTGTGAGATGGACAGCAGGCAATGGTATGATGATAAACTGGTTAAAAATCAGGTTGTGAGTTTCACAAATAGGAAAAGTCCTCTCAGTTTTAATTACTGCGTTGGTGGGGTGAAAGTTCCCTTTGGGGGGTCATTGTAAGTATCTAGGTGTTAATATATGAAAAGATCTTCATTGTGGTAATCACATAAATGGGATTGTAAATAAACGGTACAGATCTCTGCACATGTTTATGAGGGTGTTTAGGGGTTGTAGTAAGGATGTAAAGGAGAGGGCATATAAGTCTCTGGTAAGACCCAACTAGAGTATGGTTCCAGTGTATGGGACCCTCACCAGGATTACTTGATTCAAGAACTAGAAAAAAATAAAACAAAGAAAAGCAGCTCGATTTGTTCTGGGCGATTTCCGACAAAAGAGTAGCGTTACAAAAATGTTGCAAAGTTTGGGCTGGGAAGAATTGGGAGAACGAAGACGAGCTGCTCGACTAAGTGGTATGTTCCGAGCTGTCAGCGGAGAGATGGCGTGGAATGACATTAATAGACGAATAATTTTGAGTGGCGCCTTTAAAAGTAGGAAAGATCACAATATGAAGATAAAGTTGGAATTCCAGATTACAAATTGGGGCAAATATTCATTTATAGGAAGGGGATATAGGGATTGGAATAACTTACCAAGGGAGATATTCAATACATTTCCAAATTCTTCGGAATCATTTAAGAAACGACTAGGAAAAGAACAGATAGGTAATCTGCCACCTGGGCGACTGCCCTAAATGCAGATCATTGATTGATTGAAGCCGAATATCACAATACTTGACTTTTTACGTATGGGGTCACTTGAAGAGCCTGCTGCATGATACGCCAATTGGATAGGAGTGACTGAGCGTGTAGACCGAAAGTGAAAGGTGAAGCCCAAGGCCGTACCCAGGAGGGGGTTAGAATTGGGGTGGGGCTTCCGAAAACGAAAAGTGTAGTAACAAATACTTTTTACTTTCAAATAGATTTCAAAGAAAGGTGTGAGTTTTAGAGCAGTAAAATTCATAGGTAAATTCATAGCGGTCTGGTGGGCAGAAGACGCTTTAACACGTGCGTGCAGTGCGACACAAAGATTTGTGTAATGGAGGTAACAATATGTTTCGCTGCAAGTGTCAAAAATATTTAGATGTTTGATTATTTTTTAAAAATCTTCTAGCAGTTCGGTAACATGAAAATATTTCTATATGTTTATCGAATCGTTTTTATGGTACAAAGTTTGTTAAAAACATAAAAAAAACCAATCCGTGTATCTCTCTAAAATTAAAATTTCCATTTGTGTTTTCAGTAAATTAGCTATATATTCATAGAAAAACATTTAAAGATGGCACAGACTAGGTTAAATTCACTTTTTTATTTTGCAAATGCTTGTTTTTACAATGTTTCCAATTTATTGTAGGCAATTTGAAAACCCGTATATGCTGTTTAAATTTGTCAAGTTCACTTTTATTTCGGAGGCGGTTTGAACCACCGTAACCCCCCGCCTGAGTACGGTCTTGGTGAAGCCTATCAGTAAGGATTGTAGCCTGTTCCAGGTAAAGACTGTCCAGCTGGAGAGTCAGCAATTACTGGAGTATGGTCCACGGTTGAACACAGTTGTGTGTGTACTAACTGGGTCATCCTAGAATTGAATTAGATCGATAAAACATACGGTGTTTTATTCATAACAGTACGTCAATACTTGAGTTTCTTTGAATTCTGTTCAATCGTTTGTACGTGATTATATAACGTACAGATAAGAAGTACCTTGTTGATTTTAAAACACCGTATGGGTTATGTAGTCAGAGAAACGGAGAAATACATACAATTTAAATTTAAAGCTTATTTAATTTATCTACATGCTCTTTAGGGGCTGCCTGGGTGAGGCAGTAAAGGCGTGTTCGGTTCACCTGGAAGGACGTTGAATCGATTCCCGTCAGGAAGTCGTAGAATTTAAGAAATGAGATTTCCACTTCCAGAGATGCACATGGTTCTGAGGTTCACTCTGCCTCCACTAAAAATGAGTACCAGGTTAATTCCTGAGGGCGAAGGCGGCCGGGCGTAGAGCTAACGACTCTACCCAAACAAGTGTTGAGGTTACGGATGGAGGAAGCTTTCACCTTCCACCCCTCCAGGGGCCTTTATGGCCTGTACGGAGATGACTTTGCTTTGCTTTGCTTTGTTTTTTACGTGCTGTTTAAAATTTTACCGGTGCTGTCATTGGCAGACCTCCCTTTTTACATTAGGGTTGAAATAAAGAATACCTCAGTACCCCAAAGAACAGGGAAGTAGAAATATGTTAAGAAATGGAAGACAGAAGAAGGGAACAGACAGCAAAGACGAGCCTGATTTATGTATGAGGAAATGTGGAATTTTTACGAAATAAAAAGAGGAGGATAGTTTTCCTTAGGAGAACGTCCTGAATAAAGAGAATTCTTACCTGCCCCGGTGGTCTTAAATATGAGGCCAGAGCTATGCCAGTGAGTTACTTCCCTCTCACGCGAGCCACAGACAGGACACAAAGGTCGAGAACATTCCAGCCCAGTTTTAAATCCGCCAGACGAATACATACCTCCTCGCGGTCATGCAAGCAGAAACATGCGGAAGACCTGACAGTTCTAGAAGAGTTACGAGAATGAGGCTGTGGCTTAGGTTTAATGTCATCCACTTGGTTTTGTTGTTGCTTCATGAAAGGGGCTTGAGACGTAATTTACAACGTATGCTGCGGCGTTTGTCCTAGCGTGTGTATTGGTAATGAAGTACAGCCCTTGTAACTGATGTAATTGCAGTAGTAGCCAGGTGAACAGCTTGGCGGGGTCCTGTCCGAATTTTTAACCCTACACTGCGTAGTGTAGCGTTTTCGCTACATAATATTCTTCTTGTAGTCCAGTAACATGCTAAAAGATGGCAGACCTAACTAGTATACAATATCTTTAAGATCTTTACTTCCAAAAATAATATTACAGGGGGCTAGGGGCAATAATTTTCTCCATTTATTGTATGTGCTATGTTATCTTAGCCTGAGGCAGTTGGAGATGTGTCATGGCGGCTGTACAAGCATGACTTGCATTGAAATATAATTCTAGGCGATTCGCTGATGATTGAAGTTTAACAAAAATACTGCCCTGTCCACAATAGACTATATTTATCTCCTAGCG
Organism: Anabrus simplex; assembly: GCF_040414725.1. Classification (NCBI taxonomy): domain Eukaryota; kingdom Metazoa; phylum Arthropoda; class Insecta; order Orthoptera; family Tettigoniidae; genus Anabrus; species Anabrus simplex. The sequence continues at coordinate 82,349,003 of NC_090269.1, forward strand.
TAAATGTCTAATAATGTTCAGTTTACAATATTTGTTACTAAAAAGTCATGAAAATAATAGGAATGCAGCGTTTTTGCTACATCGTGCAGCTAAGGCATTTCTTTTCAGATGCATGTTTGAAGGTTATGGGCGGCAATAACTTGAAGTACTTCTTGATATTGTTCTATTTGATGATTATTTAATCAATTCTTAAGAAAATAATAATAATAATAATAATAATAATAATAATAATAATAATAATAATAATAATAATAATAATGTGTATTGTACAGTAATATATATTGTATTTTTGTTCCAGTCAACTCCTTTCCATTTTGTTGTGGGTGCACGATTCTCGAGTATTGTAGATACATGACCATGACCGAGCAACACTGTGTTAGAAAAAGAATGCAGAAGAAAGGTTATAATATCAGTCGATCTGTGGACATGACCTGTCCATTTGAGCAAGCTATTATTTTTCAATTCCATTAGTGTAATAAGGAGCTTCCGTGGCTCAGGCGGCAGCGCTCCGGCCTCTCACCGCTGGGTTCCGTGGTTCAAATCTTGGTCACTCCATGTGAGATTTGTGCTGGATAAAACGGAGGCGGAGCAGGCTTTTCTCTGGGTATTCCGGTTTTCTCTGTTACATTTCATTCCAACAACACTCTCCAATATCATTCCATCTGTCATTTATTAATCATTGCCCCAGAGGAGTGCGACAGGCTCCGGCAGCCGGCACAATTCCTATCCTCGCCACTTGATGGGGGCATCATTCATTCCATTCCTGACCCGGTCGAATGACTTAGAAACAGGATATGGATTTTTATTAGTGTAATACATATCTTTTAATTGTTTAAAAATCATTTTATTAATTTTCTATGTTCTTGCGAGCAATAAACAATACCTCTCCTCATATACTGTACTGGGTAAGATTTGTTCGTAGGTAGCCTTTAATGCATGATGTAGCATTTTTGCACACTCCTAATTTTTTCAAATACGTCAAAAATCTGTTGTCAATGTGTCGTTACATATCTAATCTCCCTGTAACAATTTTTTCACGTCAGAGTTGTGGGTGTAAATAAATTCATGTAGTATAGGGTTAAGGTCTTTCCAGCTGGTTAAAGTTTGACTCTTGCTTTTCTGTCTCAATAGCCATGTCATATGACTCAAAAGTGGGTTATAGGACATACAAAATTATCGCCAGAAATGGACAAAGGTAGTAACGGAGTGGTATCCGAGAGATGGACAGCGGAGAAGAACGCACCTACCTGGTGTATGCATAAGTCTTTTCCGGTTTCACTAACAGATGGCGCCAGCGAACAGTATGCAGCGTATGAATTTGACACATACGTCAGTTTGTTCGTCTGACATTAACCCACCAACACACACAAGTTAAGTCCGCCAAACACTAGCGTCTGTGTTGTATCGTTCAGTGATCATGCCGACGTTTGTGCCTGATAAAGAACATTTGCGGCACGCATTGGTTTTCTTATTTAATCAAAGGAAAAGGCTGTGGAAAGTCATCGTTTGCTGGTAGAAACATATGGTCAACACGCTCCATTGATTACAACATGTGAGGCATGGTTTCGATAATATAAACGTGGTGATTTAAATCTGAAAGGCAGTGTGCGGGTTGGATGATGACCAAACTCAAACTCAACAGCAATTGGCACAAGCATTAAATGTGTCACAAGAAACAATCAACAAACATTTACGCGCAATGGGGAAGATCAATAAACTCGGTACATGGGCCCCACACGATTTGATTGAACGGCAAACGAAAAGTCACTTGTGAAGTGCTGCTTCAGCGCCACGAAAGAAGATCATTTCTGTACCGAATTGTGACGGGTGACAAGAAATGGATTTATATTGAAAACCCGAAGCGGAGAAAATCGTGGCTGTCACCTGGCGAAGCCGGTCCTTCAACACCAAGGCCAAATCGCTTTCACAAGAAGACCATGCTTTGTGTCTGGTGGGACCGGAGCGATATTGTGTATAATGAATTCTTGAAGCCCGGCGAAACCGTTAATGCACAACGCTGTTGCCAACAAATGATTAATTGAAATCACACACTGATCGAAAGACGACCGGAATGGGCCAGAAGGCATGGCAAAATGATTTTGTTACACGACAATGCGCCGTCTCACACAGCAAAATCAGTGAATGACACCTTGAAATCGCTTGGATGGGACATCCTTTCGCACCCGCCGTACTGCCCTGACCTGGCGCCATCTGACTATCACCTCTTCGCAACAATTGGGCACGCGCTCGCAGAGCAGCACTTCAGCAATTTGGAGGAAGTTGGAGAATGGCTCGACGAATGGTTTGCAGTTTTCCTGGCATGGTATTCATAATTTACCTGAAAGATGGATGACGTGTGTAGAAGCCGATGGCCTATATTTTGAATAAGCAAAAAATTAATTTCCCTTGAAAATTACGCGTTTCCTTTACCACAAAATCCGGCAAAAACTTATGCATACACCTGGTATTGTCTAGTCTAGGCAAGCTGTTGGACTATTGTGGATGGAAACTAACCAATATAAAAGTATCTGGAAACACATAGGGGAGGCCGTTACTCCAAAAGGGAATTGATCGGGCTCTGATTCTTCCGACCTCGTTTGGACTGGTCCCTGAGAGTACGTGGTGCTAGAAACTACACAGTAGGCTGAAAAATATTGAACTATACATATACTGGTTTATTTACGCACATATACATAATGCATCCGCATAACACATCGCTAACATGACTGTTTGGATATTTCCTGATCGTATCCGCACAACACATTCGATAGCTCTTTCTAGGCAGCCATGCTGCTAGTTCACCACCTCGAGATGCTTTCGGTCTCTGGGCCACATGATTACACGGAGGCCGACCACTCCCGACACAAGGCAACCACTCCTTGCCTAGCTGTCCAAGGAAAAGATGCCGCGCCAATGCAGTGACGCTCTGTTCAACCACCAACAATGCAATGATGATGATGATGATGATGACAAACGTTACTTAAAGTGAAGGAGCGAGCAAGTTGGCTGCATGGGACGGGCCGCGTTGCTGTGAACTTAGATTCGAGAGATGGTGGATTTGAACCCCCCACCATCGGCTGCCCTGAAGTTGTTTTTCAGGTTTCCCATTTTAACACCAGAGAGATGCACCTTAATTATGGACGCAGCCACTTCCTTCTCTTTTCTCTCCTATCGCCATTGAAAACCTAATTTGAGTTTGGGAGACGTTAAACCACCACAACAAAAATCACAAGTATATTTTGATCCGTGGCCCTTTAACTTGTAAAACTAAGTGTATTTTTACCTGTTGTACAACTTCGTATGCTAAGACAAATATTTTAAGGCAAGAACCATTCTTCTATTTAGTCCTTTGTATATGACGCCTTAAAGAAATAAAGACGCTCAAAATTAATCTATCATTGACATTGAAAATGCCACATCATAATATGGGCAAAAATGTCTGGAATGTCTTGGCATGGTGCATTAAAAGCTCAAAAAGACACTGAAAACATGCTCCCTAATTGCATATCATCGATATTTTGTATATTATGTCAATAATAGTAATAATAATAATAATAATAATAATAATAATAATAATAATAATAATAATAATAATAATAATAATACTTGTTTCGCATCTCGCTAGTTATTACGATTATTGGAGACTCCGAGGTACCGAAATTCTGTACCGCAAACGTCATTTAACGTGCCAATAAATCTACCGACGCGAGGCTGGTGTACTTCAGCACCTTCGTTGCGACTTGATGTGTTGGTAACACTTCTTATGCCGACTTGATCATTTTGACATTGTACAGTTGGCAACGTGCTGCTGCATTCTGGATATAGACTAGCTTTAGACAGACAGACACAAGATGGCTACTAGCAGCAGCGGATGTATTTTTGTTCCTCTTAGGCTTGTACTTGTAAATTGGGGTACATATGTGCTGTTTATACATTTATTCGTATAGAATAAATGCCTTGAATCATGTCAGTGAGTGATGTGTCTGTGTCTGGCCGTGCAGGGCAGTCTCTTCCTCCAAGTTAACGTAGTGTTTGCGCTTATGGTAATATGAGTTTGTATGTGCGTCCGGTATTTTGGTTCAACGGTAGCAACAACTTTCAAATGCCACCGGACTGAGCTGTCAACTTCTGGTCATACGAGGACAGCGCGGCGCAAGTAGACTTGACCAGATGTAGCAAGTCCCATAGAAGAACTGTAGAACGGTTGAATGCCACCAAGACTTGTAATGAAGGGCTGCACTCGGCTAAAAATAGCCACATGAAATTATTATTATTATTTTTTTTTTGCTAGGGTCTTTACGTCGCACCGACACAGATAGGTCTTATGGCGACGATGGGACAGGAAAGGCCTACGAGTTGGAAGGAAGCGGCCGTGGCCTTAATTAAGGTACAGCCCCAGCATTTGCCTGGTGTGAAAATGGGAAACCACGGAAAACCATCTTCAGGGCTGCCGATAGTGGGATTCGAACCTACTATCTCCCGGATGCAAGCTCACAGCCGCGCGCCTCTACGCGCACGGCCAACTCGCCCGGTCACGAAATTATTATACTACTAAGTAGTAGTAGTAGTAGTAGTAGTAGTAGTAGTAGTAGTAGTAGTGGTAGTAGTAGTAGTAGTAGTAGTAAAAAATGGCACCTCTCACACAGGGCGTGACCACTTCCTTCCTAATCGCATCTCCATATTCTTTTATAGAAAAAATATGTAAATTAATTAATTAATTAATATATAATAGTACCTTACATTGTGACTGGGAAATTAGACAACATTAACTTATTACAGGTGTTCCGGTTCTGTTTCTTAAGAATTCAAGGGGTTTCCAGAAACTTAGAATCAACGTATTTAGATTAGAGATATAGTTCTTTTCGTTATGAAAATTATTCTTGAAAATACTCGACCGTTACTTTAAGGAACTAAGTTTGTTAGGAAGAAGGGATTGGGAAAGATGTCTGCTTAAAATAGTCGTGTCTGAATTAACTTTCTCGCCAGCCGCATTATGCATTTCATCATGTAAACCGAACTCCTAAGTTAAACTGCAACATATAGTGGGTTTTGAAACTTGCAGTACTTTTGACGGAAGTGCTGAAATGAGTGATTTGAAGAGTCCATAACGGAAGAAAATCAGAAGATGCATATTATTTCACTCCGCTTGGATAATAATCACACATAATTTAACAGAACACCGAGGAGATAAGAATACCTGTATGATGGTGATGACAATCATCATCCACATGCATACAATCGTAAGGCGTACATGTCTCCTGCAATCATTATATGAGCAGAATTTCCTTATAATTATTTGTTGCATAAATAATACTGATCATCTAAAGGATTTTTCTTTTAGTGTCAGCCTGTCTACCCGTTTGTGTTCTTGAAACTGGAAAACTACTGGACATAATTAAATCAAACTACTTATTTGGAATCTACTCATTCAGGATTGTGTTATCAGGTGCATATGACGCCAAGGTATCACTCGGAGTTAGGGTTTATAGGAAGATTATTTCCAAATATCTGCGATAAAATTATATCTAACTACGTATTTGGAATCTTCTCATCCAGAATTGTTTTATCAGGAGCATATAACGCCAAGGAGTTAGGGTTTATAGGGAGATTATAACCAAATACTTTCGTTAAATTAGGTCTATCAAAAGAGATACTATGGAAAAGTTTAAGAATATGTTACTCCCGTTAGTTTATGCCGTATACTGTTTATCGTAACTAACGGAGATGCATACGAAAAATTTAATTTATAGTCCACGTCCCGTAGAATACTTGGTGCATGTCACTTCAAGGTGGACCGGGCGAGTTGGCCGTGCGGTTAGGAGCGCGCAGCTGTGAGCTCGCATCCGGGAGATAGTGAGTTCGAACCTCACTGTCGGCAGCCCTGAAGATGGTTTTCCGTGGTTTCCCATTTTCACACCAGGTAAATGCTGGGGCTGTACCTTAATTAAGTCCACGGCCGCTTCCTTTCCATTCCTAGGCCTTTCCTGTCTCATCGTCGCCATAAGACCTATCTGTATCGGTGCGACGTAAAGCAAAAAACAAAAAGCATGGCGGGTTAATGGGAAGAACTGACGAGCCATTTTACTCTTTTAGATAAAGCAGATATTAATGGAGGTAACATCAACGATGGGTTTTGTTGCGCCTACAAGGACAGGGGAAGGGAACAAGCGGCATGGCCTAGGCAGCTGAACCACGAGATCATAGACATTTTTAAATTTTCGATATGTTTCCTAAAAAAACTTTTCTTATTTTACTGTTTCATTATTTTTACAAGGCAACAACTAATAGTAACCAGCGAAATAAAATTTAGAAATTATTTACAACCATCAGCTTTAGAGTTTAATCGATAATACTTAACAGGGGAGAAGTAACTTCTATATTACAAGACAAGACGTGCTAGTCTGTGTTTGGTTTGAGAAAATACTTCGCCTTTATCATCACCAAGAAGAAGAAGAAGAAGAAGAAGCTAGAGCTTCCAATGGAAATTATTACACGTCAGAGGGGAATCTAACCCTCAATTTCGAATAGTTACATTTCAGAGGAGTCTCAGACCCTGAACTACAACTTTGAATGGCCGAACAGGCCAAGAATCCACATCAGGATATCTCTTATTACACTTAAAATCTTAGCAGCTTTTACACCACTCGCTGCCCTTTATTCAGAAAGTAGCAGCATGCAACCCATGGATCAGAAGGACCCAGAAAAAGCAGGAGCCGATGCTCGTACTAGACGGCCAAGAAAAAGATACAAAAGGTTAATAGAAGCCGAGAACAAAATGGAATGGGATGCTGAGCCCAGTCAAGCAATGCCGTAAAAGAAGGGCAGGTGACACAGAGGATAAGCCACACTACGTTCATGACTTAAGAGAAGAAATAATGTTTAAGACCGAAATACGAGTGATAAAAGAATATGTTAGAGAAATTTAGTAACCAAAAGCAAGGTTGACAAGGGAAACGAGGGTCTACACTCATACGTACTTATGAAATTACATGATACCAACTAGATGGATTACACTCCATCCATAGGCAGCCTAGAAACCTACACATTACAAGCTAAGAGAATATTAGCAAACCCTACTTTAAAACTAAGGTAAACGGACACACCCTAACTGTTACATGCTAGAGGAAAAAGTTGGTAACTTCTAGTACCTACACGCAAATACGTTCACAACTTAGATCCAAATATAGCCGCCCACTTTTACATGCTGCCCAGCCATCAGTTATCGCCGCACAATACAAGATCCAGATAGTTCCATGTGGTACAAGATTACCAGTATTATACAGTAGGTATGAGCTGGACGCTGATTGGTTGATGTGAATACAACTGGCAGTAGTGGGAACTTAGAAACAGATAACTTAACATGAAGGGTGCCAACCTAAAATAGGTACAATATTCCACTAATGCTCATACATTCCAAGTCCCTAGGTAGTGACATCTATTAACCAAGTAAAAAATTAAGTACATTTCATAAAGTTCTTCCTGTCTCCAAGAGACTACACTGCCTAGGGAGAGGCCGTACTGATGTTACAGGTTTCATAAGTTCTCAGTCACAGTGCCACGCCAGTGGTCAGACAAACAACAATATGTACCTGGCAGTGAGAAGCAGGGAGAATTTCACACAACTTCGACAAGGAACTGTACCGTGCAATAAATTCTGAAATCGTCCTCATTCTGTCTCAACTTTGTTCATCTTTATCGTACTTCAAGTTACTGCCATGTGCTTTCGCAGAAAAATATAAATTTAAGATGCCGTATTACACATCTGAATACAGGCATGTAACTTCACATAAATTGATGAAGGACATCTGTGTTCCCATGCGAAGAACGGGTACACATCCTAATAATAATAATAATAATAATAATAATAATAATAATAATAATAATAATAATAATAATAATAATAATAATAATAATAATAATATAGTCCCAGTTATCATGTGTAGGCATTTTAATTTGGTGCCAAAACTTAGTGAAGTTAACAACGATGGAAACATATACAGAGTCTAAAAAGATGTACGTCACAAATTGCAGGACACATTCCTTACACGCAGACGAAGAAATTATGTTATATGAATATACATCCGAAAACGCTTTGTTTCCATGTTACACCGCATTTTATCCAACTCATTAATGATGGAAAACATGCCCTTTTGTTTACGTCCGGTAACGGTGTCATTATCGTAGGTGCACTGCAAGTGTTTTGTTTTCTTTTACATACCCCTGTTGCCATGCGACTTACGTCATTGCTTGTCTACAGGTAACCTCAACTGTTCCAGTGATCAGTACGACCTTGGCAAGCGTGTATCAAAGCTCACGGAGGGCGTATTGAACATCTGTGAGAAAGAGTTGCATGTGGTATGCTGGTATATTCTGTTCTTGTGTGTTTCCCATGATTAATGAGTCGGGGGCAATGAGGTGTAACATGCAAATGAAGCGATTCCGGACCCATGTTCATGTAATATAATTTCTTCATCTGTGTATAAGGAATGTGTCCTGCAATTTATGCCTTACATTTTTGTTACACCTTGTATGTATAAGATATTACGAACATTTGAAGATTCTACGTGAGTTAATTATTGAAGATATTAATGTCAAAGGAAGACAACAAAAGATCAGCAGTTTCTTCAAACCAGTAAGCGTGTCTAGTGTGGTCAATGACGGTGTGCCTTGATTGCCATGTTCTAATTCTGTACTACACAAGATATTCTGTATTTTGTAGGGCCTAATATTGTATTGTATTAGATTTCTATACTAAATAAACTTTGTATTTCTTAATTTTTTTTACAAGTTGCTTTACGTCACACCGACACGGCGACGATGGGACAGGAAAGGGCTAGGAGTGGGAAGGAATCGGCCGTGGACTTAACTAAGGTACAGCCCCAGCATTTTCCTGGCGTGAAAATGGGAAACTACGGAAAACAATCTTCAGGACTGCCGACAGTGGTGTTCGAACCCACTATCTCCCGAATACTGGATACTGGCCGCACTTACATGACTGCCGCTATCGAGCTCGGTTTTCTTAAATTTAAAATACTGTACACGTTGTTTTTACTGAACAGAGTGTTTAAATACGTACCTTGGCTCATTTCATAAGTTATTTTATTTAATCCGGACTTTCATTAATTCAGACAACCTAGAGTCTTAATTAGTCCGGATTAATGAGGTTCTACTGTGTATATATATATATTGTACCCGTAAAAATGTGTTCATATCTTTAAGGCTCTTGATATTAAATGAGCGAGCATGATTCTTAACCTAGGGAGTGGCTTTATCTTTGGAGCTGGTACAGAGAGAGGTATAGTTATCAATTTGAGAGATTATTTTGATAAATTGAGTTTATTGATCATCAAAAGCAAGTTCATATCACCTTCGTACAGCAGCGTGGAAGTGTCGTGGCTGGTTGGTACCTCCAAGTCGTGGGATGGTGCTGGACATCGACTGGGCAGGGACCACACCTGCTCGGATGAGGAGTTCTGGAATGTCTGGAGGTTCTGGAAGTGTCTCGACGTTCTGGAAATCTCGACGTTCTGGAATGTCCCGACGTTCTGAAATGTCTCGAAGATTGGCACACGTTCCTGGGTTCGATTCGAGACGTAATTCACACTTGAATTTCCTGCACGGCACTCCACATGTTCAGGGCACTGTCTGAACAGATATGACCTTCTAATTATGGTTACTGCACTCTAGATATTAAACCAAAACGTTCTGGAATAATCACTCGAAGAACAAGTACTGGTAGAAATGCAAGCTCACTGTAAGTCAGAATGTTCTAGAGGATTACTGTCACTGCAGTCCCAAATGCATAGTTCTGAAGATTTAAAACATATTGGCAATGAACTGAATAAGTAGCACTCGGAAACTCTCCTGTTGCATTAATAGGCGAAGTGAATAGCCATTAAAGAAAATAATATTTGAAAGAAAAGTCTGACTTCATAAATTATGAATCACTCAAAATACTGGAAAGTTCTAGGCTTTCTGGAAATGCGATATGCGTATTCTGAATTGTCACATAAGTCCCTGTGCAGCACTTGGAAAGTATTGCATATTTCACAATTAAACGTAATGTTTAATGTCCCCTAAGTTTCATAGTCTTTACAAAGCGTAAATTTAATGAGGCACTTGAGAAAACAAGTCACATCGTTCACACAAAGGTTTATGTTGGTGGGGCACAAGTTCATCCTACACGCTCGGAAAGTTTCAATGTTCCAGAAATTGATTCAAAAATACAAGTTCGAATAAGTTCGAAACGTAAGTTCAATGTGGTACACAACACTCGTGAAAATTCAAAGTCCTTTCAATCGTCGTCGAATAAGTAAGTCCCCATGTGGCACTTAAAAAAAAAGTTCCAATGTGTAGAAATAACAAAGTTCCAATGTGCCAAAATATTAAAGTCCCAACACGACACTCGAAGAAAATAAAGTTCCGTGGTGTCAAAATTTTAAAGTCCCAACGCGACACACGAAAGAAAACAAAGTTCCAATGTGGCAATATGACCAAGTTCCAATACGATGCTCGCAAAAAATAAAGTCCCATTCAGGCACTTCAAGAATATGATAAAGTCCTGATACAACACTTAGAGAAAATACCGAACTTGGATTTCGCAGACTGTCGACTAGAAGTTCGATACACACAATACTTCTCCTGTCACCCGTGTCACAGAGACGGCGGAGTGACAGACACTGAATTCGTAGGTCGGGTGGTCCTCCTTTTATACACGTTCGCATGGAAGTGTCTAGAACTCGGGTACTATCTACCCTTATAACTTCTATAATACTCGGTGGATTTTCTTGAAATCTTAACAGATGATGTCCATTGTAAGGGCTTTTAAGATGGCAGTGTCAAAATAGCGATAAAGTAGCTCGAAATGTACTTTTGAGGATGAGCTGGAACATTACCATATATGGTAGCGGATAGCTGGCTTACGGCGGCCACGTCACTCGCTGGGTACGTCACTGCGTTCGGCGGGCTGCCTACCTTCCATCTCGCGCGAAGTTCAACAAACATACTTCGGACTTCTCTCGTAGCGGCGTTCCCGGTACAATATATATATACAGTATATATATATTATGTATGTACGTACGTATTTGATCTGTTTTAATTGTGTACTTTAATAATGTAATGATAGCTATTTTTTCCGTGTGGAATACTGTACATCAAGCTCGAGGCAGCATAATTTTATAACGGGAGTTTTTAATATCACCTCCATCGCTCGATGTTGGAAGCACTGTCTGACATTTTATCCCCTGGCTACGGTGCGTCACGCGATTGAGCAGATACGTGTAGGTGGTGATAAATGCGTTCACTTTCCGTTATTTTGCTGTTGTGTTTATTTATAGCTTTTCATTTTATTTATGGAAATCAGTATACGAAAAATGGCTTAAACACATGCTCTAATAATGCTTATTGGCGTGAATGTTTCTCACGTAATTCACATGTTCATAATGGTGGGTGTCAAATAGTGTGTTTTAACAAATACGAGCTCAGTGGCTCAGGCGGTAGAGCGGTGACTTCATGGGTTCAAAGTTATTGATTCGATTCCGGCTCAGTAATGTATTATAAGGTGCTCAGATATGCCAGTCATGTTGGTAGATTTTCCAAGATATTTGATGAAAATTATTCTGGCACTTCAGTATGTTGGAAAACCGTAAAAAGTAGGCAAGTAAAATCAGTAATTACCTTATCATCATCATCATCATCATCATCACCACCACCACCATCAGTGTCCGGATTTTAGGCTGTAATAGGTTAGGATTCGAACCAACTTACCTGGTAGGAACTATCGCCTACCATCTCTTCAATAGTGTAGCGAGAGTAACATAAATATTAGGGGTTCTAATAGGCCGTGACCCCACTGTTTATGCAAATCATAGTAGAACTGTTGCTCGGGTAGAGTATTGTTATTTGATTTAGCACGTTTGCATTTTAACTTATTGTAGCCTAAACATCCGGGCTCATCATCTATCTATGGGTGAGTGGGCAGTGTTTTGGATTTCGGGCCTCACGGCACTGCTTTCAATTCCCGCTTTAGTCGTGGGATTTTAATCGTAAATGATTAATTCCCTTAGTTTGGGGACTGGGTGTTTGTAATATCCCCATCATACCTGCAACTCACGTATCACACATCTTCCATCATAATAAGGCGCAGTTTGACACACACGGCAGACACCGGCCACCCTCATTGGAGGATCTGCCTTATAAGGGCTGAATCCGGCTTGGAAATACCACACGAAGTTATTATTATTTCGGCTCCTTGGCTGAGCGGTGAGCGTACTGGCCCTCGGTTAAGAGGGACTCGGGTTCCATCCTCGGTCGGTTCGGGGATTTTCACTTTGGTACATTTCTCTAGCTCGGGGACTGAGTATTTGTGTTCGTCTTAATCAATATCTTCATATACATACAACACATACCGAGTTCAGTGGCCGCGCGTATTAACGCGCTATGGCCATGGAGCCAAAGCTCTGCATTCTGTATACGCGTGGGCTCGAACCCCACCGTTGACTGTCTTGAGAATGGTTTTCGGTGGTTTACCATTTTCTCTTCTAGGCAAATAACGGGAAAGTTCCTATTCACAGGCGACAGCCGACTCCTTCCATTTCGTTGCCAAATTTATTATCATCATCATCATTATTATTATTATTATTATTATTATTAATTCGTTTCGGCCAACTAAGGACCACGTCATTTCAACTGTTTCCCTTGAGCTGTAATGTTGGTCCAGTATTCCTTCATTCGTACACGGTGTTGCTCCTTTCGATCTTTCGTCCATGCCTTTCCAGTTTTCATCTTCGGCTTTGGTTGGAAACTCTGATGTTCTTGAAGTTTTTTCTTAAGTGGGACACGCTACTGGATATCTTCAAATGAGATCCCAATCTCCTGCAGATCTTTCTGTACCTCACTGAACCATGCCCCCTTTGCCTTTTTTTCTCTTGGAGGAAAGTGAAAATGCGGTTGGTTAACCGTGTTGCATTCATCCGGGCCATGTGTCCATAAAAAGTAATCCTCCTTTTTCGCATCACATCGGTTATTTTCTCCACATGCGAGTACAACTCTTGGTTGTGTCGCCTCCTAAACTCGCCGTTGTCTTTGACTGGACCTAAGATTTTTTTCCAAATATTTCTTTCCTTGGCCTCCACTTTCTCCATCATGCCTTTTTTGTTCATGGCGAGACATTCCGCTGCATATAGAGCCTCAGGCAGGATGACAGTGCAATAGTGTTTGATTTTTGCATTCAGAGATATAGATATTTTGTTATTATTATTATTATTATTATTATTATTACTATTATTATTATTATCAACAAATATATCGCAATTGGGAAATATCCCGATGGCACAATGATTACTTTCATTCACCTTAATTCATTTCATCTTCATTAAGCCCTCAAATAATGTTGGTGTCAGGAAGGGAATCCGGCCGTAAATATCACCTCATCCCCGACCCAGTGTCAAGAAACGGGAGTAAGGGGCAGACAAGCAAACAAAAGCATATAACACATTGTCTCATATTCTCTTCCAGCAATGGCAGGTTCTGCAATGCACACTGATCTTACCTGCAAGCCAAATAATGTGGCGACCAGGCATATCCGAAGCCATGTTGTCTCCTCTACATATGAGGAATACATGCATGAATTTTTGCCCACTCGTTTCTTTATTTTACAAGTGTTTTATGTAGCACCGACACAAATAGGTCTTATGGCGACGATGGGAGAGGAAAGGGCTAGGAGTGGGAAGGAAGCGGCCATGGCCTTAATTAAGGTACAGCCCCAGCATTTGCCTGGTGTGAAAATGGGAAATCACGGAAAACCATCTTCGGGACTGCCAATAGTGGGGTTCGAACCCATTATCTCCCGAATACTGGATACTGGCCGAACTTCCTTACCTATCCACCAGATTTCGCTACCTTAGTTCCCTGCACCTGTTCAATACCCGGTCAGGCTGTACGCTAGAAATTCCTGTGCATCGAACCGCAACCTACAACAGATCGTTCACGATCACCGCCACGAGCTGGTGGAATGAACTCCCCAATGACATCAGGGAAGCTAAATCTAAGACAAAATTTAAAATCCTTTGCCAGCGTCATCTTTTAAGCACTTCCAGTCTTTCTTGAGTGTGAATGGGATGCATGAATGAGAGTGAATATGGTTGTTTATTGCAATGTTTTCCTGTATATAATTTAGTTATACTTTACTCACCTTAGTTTAGTTAGTGATACTTTAGTTGCTTTAGTTATACTTTAGGTTGTAAAGATTTCATATGTTTAAATTTTATGTAAAAATTACATTGTATATACATGAAGTGGTTAAGTGTAAGAAAGGGCCGGGAGCCCTAACTTCGCCACAATAAAGACGCTTTAATAATAATAATAATAATAATAATAATAATAATAATAATAATAATACTCGTTTCTTTATAGCCTATATAAGGAGACGACGTGGTGATCAAATTTCGTCCCATTGGAGTTATGCAGCAAGCCAGAAGTCAATGATTGATTCATGTTTTGTATATTCTGGAATGATCAAGACTCTCTCACTGCATGAGTTGTCGCAATTACACTTCCTCAGATGCCTTCAATCTCAGCCGGGCACTTTGATTTACTATAGCAATGAGATTCGAGGATTACTAGCAACTAGCGCATTTAATATTGTTGAGAAAAAACAAACATGCAACTCCTCAAAGTTCTGAGCGGGTAATCGTTGTTGGAATGTAAACAGTATTATCTCAGTTGGCCATGCCTAGGCACGCGTCTCCTTCCGCGTCTTTTCTCAGCTCTGGAGGCTTAGACAGCAATGACTCTCGCAGTTCATTATTTTCATAGAACGGCAAATGAACGCGTCACTTACAGCTCTGCTGGCCGGCGGTACATCACAGGAAGCAATAAACCTGCCGTCGTTCATGAAGAATTATGGAAGAGACCTTGCAACAAAATTGCCTCTCTCAGGGGTAGCAATTCTCTTCAATAACCTAGCCTGATGAAGAGCTACTAGCACTCAGCCAATTGATTCTGAGTCGTTCCTGGAATTCTTTGTAAATTAAAAAATAACAAAGGCAAATCAAAGTCTACAGTCAATTTTGTAGGTTATTTAACAACTGATCACAAGTACCATAGTTAATATTTAACGCAAGGCTAGTCGGAGATGATAGGTTCTTGTGTCCAAGGTCATAGTTTAAACTCGGCCGAAGTTGGTGGATATTTTAAGATAAGAAAATCCATAACTTCCCAGGCCATTATGAAACTGAACTGCTTATAAAACATTGGTCATATTTTCTTGGCATACTAATCCTTTTCACGAGAATAGAAAGTCAAAACTAAAGCGCAAGTCACCCAAGTGCCACCATCACGTAATACTCGTCCTTTGGGAATCGGACTACAGTATGACAATATGTGATATTTGTTGATGAACCTGGACATGAGCTATGGACGTATGTGTGTCCGCCGTAACCTGAAGAGAGGCATCTGATACAAGGAATCCATCTGATAGAGTCGGGGAAGTAATATGTGTGCGAGACAGAGTGAGAACGTGACACATGAATTGGCCGGCTGCCCCACCTCTATCTGCTTCCCGCCGTTCACTCCTGTCTATGTGGTGCTTAAATGAGCAAACTTAGACATTCCAAAACAGGAGCTAAATATACGACTGGGCATTTAATTTTGTTCTGGCTAAATAAAGCATTCCTACTGAAGTCGATGTAAAAATTCTCAATCAGATCGGCGACTTACAGATGGAAGGGTTTTCTTGTGAGACACACTGAATCTACTTCAAGCATTATGGTATGGGGAGTCGTGTTATACAATAGTCGTACACGTCCTATCATCAACGGTACCATGTCAGCCGCAACAAGCAAGCCATCCAACCTCCTCTTCATCCATCAACACAGGGACGTTTTATTCTGGGAGATAACGCCCTTCCAAACGCTGCACAAGTCATACAACATGCTCTAGAAATTTTTCGTCAGCTGCAGTGGCCTGCTCGATCACCAGGCCTGATCCTGATTGAGCACGTGTGTGATTGGACTGGACGATACATTATCCGTCTCTAAACACCGGCGACGAATCTCGATTAGTTGGCTATGCAATTGGAACAGGCTTGGGGTGCTCTACCTCAGCACTTTGTTCAGATTCTGTACGGCACTATGGATGTCAGAATACGCGCGTGCATGGCATCGCACGGTGGTTATACCCAATATTAATGTGTTTACTGGGGCGTACGCCTTAACTTCTGCATCTTAGAATTTGTGCGCAATTTCATTACCATTATTCTCTTGCCAAATTTCACCTCCCTCTCATCATTCCTTCAGGGTGTTGCATTATTTCCCTCTCCGACAGTGTATACAGTTATCCAGGTATTTCTGTGTGTGAATGTATATTGTGATGTCTAGGTCCACGGCCTTATAAGCTTATACGTTGGTATACTGACGTCAGCATTGAAAATACTGTCCGTAAAATAATCTAACACTGAGCTAGGAAAATATATTTTTACGAGATACGTTTACTTTTTATGTGTTTCAGATATTATTAGTCTCGGTATTGACGATGGCCATCCGGAATTTATGTTCCCATTTCTTTTTCCAAATTCAGTTAATTACTTTGACACTTTTTCCTTTTGAAACCAATGTAAGTTACCTTATAGATATTGTTAACCGTTATTTGTTAGAACATAGCATTGCGTGTGCAGACTGCGATTTGTTACATTTTAGCTGTATAATTTACAGCTGAATTTGAAATATGCGGTTGGCAAATACAGTGTTTGGTGGAACGCAAATGACAAATACCAGTTTAATAAAGCAACAGTGTCAGTGATCTGTATAAAATGACAACAAATGTTAACATTTAACGTCAATAGCAGCGATGAATCTCTCTCCTGCGTGCATTTCTGTATCCTTTACATACTCATGCCCAACGACACTATCCTTCATCCAATCATATTGGTTAAACTTGATCTTTCCAACATAATTTGAAATTATTACCTCCAATGCTGAAGTTTGTACGGTTCAATGCTGATATAGTGTGTTGATTTTCAAGAGAACTTAAATACGAGATATTCCTTATAGGCCCGATTGTATACAAATATCTGATCTAAGTTTACCGAGGAAAAATGGCCGCCAGTCAAGTTCAACTTCGATTTTCCGTTGTATAAACGCTAATTTAAGATCATCTCTTCTTGACCTAAGTCCAGATTTGACTGCCAAATATTCGTCGGTTAATCTCCTTGAACCTAGATCATCATCATTCATATTAAACATTGAAGCCTTGACGAAGTGTTTTCTTGTACCTTATCTGCATGAGAATACCTTAAATACAGCGAGGTGAGTTATAAATATGCCGAATGCTAGTAGTTAAATAGTATTGCTAAAGATCGCTGGATAATTTTTTTCGCAAGTGAGGTAATGTGAATACCATATAACAATAGCCTACTGCAATACAATCACGTTGCTAATACTCAGTTTTATAATACTACTTCATTAATTAATTAATTATTTTAATTATTTTTCAAGTTTACAAAACAAAGCACGTTTACTTCGTGAGATCACAGTATTATCGACAATCACGCGGCAAAACAACTTCGTATTTCATTTGTCAACAGTCATGGCTAGCTCAATTCACCATGTAAGTATTATCCAAGGGGCAAAGCAAATTCGTATTTCATTTGTTGATAGTCAGGGCCAGGTCAGTCCCACCATTTAAGTATTATCCAACGGGCAAAGCTATTTCGTATTTCATTTGTTTTGCGGTGTTGCAACGTCCACTTTTCTGAATTCCAATTACATTTGGACTACACATGTGTAAACCGAGTTCAGTTTTATACAACGCGACGAAGTCGTAAACTCAGTTCATCTAGGTTCTAAATTGATCTCCGGTCAGATGTCTTTATACAACCGGGCCATAGTGGATTTAATGTCACAACGCTACAGTACTCGCTTGGGATAATAAATTACCCCAACCCTTGGCAAACAACTCCCAATTCTTTTCTATTGTTAACTGTAATTTGGGTTGTTGTATACCTTTCAAGTGCACTGTGTACCACCTCCTGAGTTGTTTGTAATAAATCTTCGGACGTCGGTACGTTTCCAGCGGTGAGGAGACTAAGTTCACTAAGCTGACTAGTGTAACATCTTGCCCCATGCGAGCACCGGTGATACTATATTGGCAAACTCGTGGTTTGTCAATTTCCATTCTTGGGTGTGTTTTTATCATGAGAACCTCTGGTTACTTGAGTTTAAACAATAAATATAAGTCGTGATATAGTTGGGAACATTATTTTATGAAGAATCAGTGGATCCAGAAGGTGACGGTTAAGAGGAAAATATAGAGATGTCGCATTGCCGAACTTGTGACGATAATCAATTTTGAAATATGTTCCGAATGAAGGTATCTTGGGTTCGGACCTGAGTCGCAACTTGAGTCCAATAGAAGATTTGAAATAGAAGATGTCAAATTTCAAGTCGAAGAATTATGATAGTATCATTCAGCGTTCCAAGTACGTGATACTAAACGTATTTGCAGCTGTTATGGCACTCTGATAACTTCTGAATAATAAGACTTATTTAAAGATGAAAAGTACAGATGATTTAATAGTAGTGAAGTCAAGTCCTCCAGCATACGAGATACTCATATACTGACAAATTTACATAGATTAGGAGAATGTCGGGAGGTATCGGACAGTTTAACTTTTCTGCCATAATTTTTTTATGGAATAGGGAAAAATCACGTAATGCATTTTGTAAGCATCTATAATCTTATATTAACGTACTCACTAGAATATATTAAATCACAATTAAAAACACGGACAATATTAAGAAATTCTGAGGTCATTACACTTTCGTAGGTTTGAAAATGGAAGGTGGTATCGGACGATCAATCTTTTTTAATAAAAAGAGATTTTTTCACATTCAAAATACAAACACATTAACGTTTAGCCATTTTCCCAATATCACACTCATCAGCGTTGAAGGATCTTGATGGACTAAACAAATATTTAGTCATAAGACCATTTAATTTATCAAAAAATTTGTCCACTTGCTACTTGTTGAAGCCTACTGCTCGCTGCAAGCTGGTAGACTCAGCCGTCCTCAAACGGAGATCCTGGTTCCTCTTCATAAAATCATAAAAAAGGCCTTTCCTGCCATCATTTTATTTATATTAAAGCAATGTTCAGCTCTCAATTTCTTAGCAAATTGATACACAAGTTATAAAAATTCTGTTTTGTTGAGTGGCGTGAGCTGGCTGTCGGGACCTTTATGTGCATGTGCAGGTCATTCTCTTCTTCATCTGAGAATTCTCTCTGATAGGTCTCACTGTTCGCCGTACGTGCTTTTATTGGAATCTCTTTACCAGCTTTTTACGTGCTTTCGTGGAACAGAGAACCTTTGACTGGCCTCTCTAATACTCATTCTATTGTCCCTGACACTATTCACGGCTAATATCATATTGCGTTCTTCCCATTATCCTCGTATCTTCCCCATGTTTACGTAAAAGAAAGGATAGTGCTATCAGTAACCTGGACGGAACTGCAACCTATGATGTCCGATACCGCCCTTAAGACACAACAGGAACTGAACGAGAACGTTCGAAAACAAACTGATTCTAAACCCGCGATATTACAGAGTAAGGAATACTGCTTCTGCTAATGTACTTAAAGTTCATTGCAATGTATCATTGTTGCTGCTACTTCTTGGTAAAAATAAATCCGTGCCGGCCAAAAATCACACAAAGGATGAAAATACTCCACCACTCATAAACGACCCTGCCTTTCGACTGAATAGGATGTACCCACCCTTCAAACTTGTAGGCGGACCTGTGAGTAACTAAACAGGTTCTGCTACATGCTGCTAACAAAGACATCTGTGATTATCCGATACCAGCCGCCGTCCGATACCTCCCGATCCTCCCCTACATTGTCCTTTTATAATCTCTTACAATCGAGAGTGTTTGGCCTCTGGCCTAACTTATTGACTGGTTAAAATTAGATATCAATATGTTTATGAGTTTCCCTTTCCTAAAAAGGTGGACCGATGTGTTCATTAGGCTAAGTGAACAAACCGCGTAGGGTTGATACGTTAACAGGATATAGTAGATAACGTATTTGCCCACTCTTTGACATGTCGATTTGGGCCAACACAAATAATTTATTTACTTCATTTCTGACATGTATTGTCAGTTTGAGTTACACAAGAGACAAGGAAGTGGAATCTGGTGAATAACAAAATATTTCTTAATATATATTCGTATGGGAGAGTTTCTTGCGTGGCTACTCCACAGAGACATCAGAGCATGATTCACTTTCAGAACAAGACATTAGTTACTTACCTAATAAGGAGAGTGCCACTACATCAGGGCGTGAAAATGACGACGCATCGAACAGGACCTACTACATTCATGGGCGTGATGGCGTGGCTAATTTAAGCATCGTAGGGTATCATAAAACACTAGTACTCATGCTCACAACAAAGTCTTATCGTACTTGCTTGGTTCCAGACTGAAAACTCGTGACGTTACGGATCCAATGGCATTGTTTAATTTTTATTGATGAAAGCATTATACGAATAATGAAATGTTTTACGAGAGACAGAGATGCTAAATCAAGCTCAAAAGAAGTCAGGGTGGTCCGAAGAAATCCTTGAAGAGAAAAACACCAGCATCATCTGGAAGATGTGCTGTATGTCCTAGAATTCGGGACAGCAAAAGCAGAAACTCTTGTGTACTGTGTTCCAAGACCATTTCAGAATGCCTCAACCTGAAAACCAAAAATGGGTAAAACAGACGAAACTTCAGTGTTAAAACTGTAATGAAATTTAATCGATCTTCATAGTTCTAGTTTTTACGGCTGCATGAACTCAAGCGTTGTTATGGACGGTATTCATCTGCCTTGATGTTATGTAAGATACATGTTTTCTGTATGGTGTATTTTAAATGGAAATACTAGGAGTTATTTCAATGGCGTTTTCTTCATTTATAGGGCCCTTATTCAGAAACATAATGAAAACAGCATCATTTTAGTTTTACGTTATGATAAATTTTCACGAAATAATGGGGTAATATTTTACCTCACGCGATAACTGGCAAGACAAAACTCTGCGGGAGAAGTGAAGGGTTAAATAATCCCTTTTCAGGACAACCGGAAAAGATACAGTAGTTGAAAAAATGTTAAATATACAGTTATAGTAAGCAAATTACCTTCCTTTCATACGAATAGCAGTAAATTGACGACAAAGTTAGTAAATCTATTGTCAGACGGCGAGTGTCAGAGGGAGGTTTGTTTACACCATATGCTGATTAGTGTGCTTTTATTTATACAAAGCTTTATCTAATGGGAAGGAAAGAGGCATTTAAATTTAGTGGCTTATCACAGATTAGTATACCAAATTAGCATGGCCTTGGTATTTTATTTATCGTACAGAGTGATACAAATTCTCTATCCACCTTGGGAAAAGTAAAAAGAAATTCAGATTACCATGCCACTGCTACAGTATATACTAGTAACATTCAAATTGTATTTATTCATTCTATGTAATATGACCACGAATTTTTGTGGCATTATTCAGTAAATATCTTTACTACCTTTTCCTCCTTCTTTAACTATTTTCAGTGTTAAAATATCTAATTAAAATTTAAGTCTGTCGACGTGAATTTATTTTAAATCACACTCAATTGTAATATAGTTCCTTTACAATCCTTTACAATCAAGCATATTCTCTAAGTAATCAGTAGTTACTTTGAGAGTGTGGAAAGTAGACTATACGTATACGATAGTGGAAAGCCGATTTATACTAAGAAGGTGGTGGTGATTATTGTCTTAAGAGGAAGTACAACTGGGAAATAATCCTATACTAACACTAATCGGAGGAAAACTGGACGAGGTCCAACCTTTCGAAGGAATAGAATATCAACAAGAGGGGCGGGGGAGACCATCGAGGAAATGGAAATAAGACATCCCAGTCCAAGGAAGCAAAAATACTGTCTGAATTGGAAGAGAATAAGAGATGACCAAGGGAGCTAGGAGAGAAATGATAAAAGTAAAAAGTATGGCACATGTAAGTGGAAGTATTTTCAGTCTGTCATGAGCTTCGTGGTGGCCAGCCTACACTCCCAAGATGAGAGCTCTTTTACTCGTACAGAGGACACCTCCAGGGAGCTCTTTACTGAAAATTTATCAGAGCCATTAAACCATGGTAGCTGATTTTCAGAAGATATTTCAAATATTTTTTGTTTGTGTGAAAAACCAATATTGTACCTTAACTCAGTGGGGTCATAGAGGTCGAGTAAATTTAATTTATAAACCCATCTTTAAAGGTGTGTGATGGCTATTTAACCGCTCCAAGCTGTGCCGCAAAGTAGCGGCAGTGTTGGCATTACTTTCTTTCAAGCCCTAGCATAAAAATAATCAATAAAACGTCAATGTCAAGCTGCCCCTTCAAATCTAAAGTACTAGTCTGAATAAATGTATGAACTAAATTATTTACACTTACTGTAATTTACCTGGTTTTTTAAAGCAGAGCAATTTGCTTTGCATTAAACAAGCACCTAAGCACTCAGAAACAAAACTGGAAGCGACATGCTAGGAGAATGAACAGAAGGAAGACACCAAATCAAACCCTACAATATGTGCTCACCAGGAAAATTTCTTTTGGACGTGTGATTAAAGTATGGATATAACTTCTTTATTCATCAAGACACACATTTCCTTCCTGTTTTGACCAATTTGTCTGTGCATCTCCTGCAAATCTCTCATACAAGAAACCCCAATTGACCGAGCTAGATAGCTGCAGTCGGTTAAGTGCGGCCAGTATCCAGTATTTGGGAGATTGTAGGCTCGAACCCCACTGTCGGCAGCCCTGAAAATGGTTTTCTGCGGTTTCCCCATTTTCACACCAAGCAAATGCTAGGGCTGTACCTTAATTAAGGCCACGGCCGCTTCCTTCCCACTCCTAGCCCTTTCCTGTCCCATCGTCGCCGTAAGACCTATCTGTGTCGGTGTGACGTAAAACAACTAGCAAAAGAAAAACAAAACAAAAAAAAAAACAAAACCAATTGCAGTTTGGAAATCACTGTCTTAGAGTGTAAACGGCTGTAGTTTTGATTCAGTCAGTATTTAAATCTGCTCTCCTTCTGGGTATGATGAAAGCAAAACTAATGCTTCTACTAGTTTGTTACAAACTCCATATTCAGTTGATGGTGGTTGTCAGCCGCAAGACCACATTGTTTACCAACTTCGTTAAAATGTTTGATAGCCGTGTGGGTGAGTATTCTCATTGGACCATGAGCCTCGGGGATGTGCTCTCTCGGAAAACAGCTTGCTGGTCCCTAGACTCACCGCTCACTTTCAAGTCGCTCCCATGACATTTGTGAATATCCACGAAGAGAAGGACTTGAATAAAAGACGACATCCATTTATGCGTATTTCTTTTTATAGAATTTACTTTATGAACTCTGTTCGTGGTGTCATTTGCATGAGGAATCAGAATAGAGAAGCTCCTTTTGAAGATCAGAAAACCTGGGTAATTCAGTTGAATTTGAGATTTTTGGTTTATTACTGCCACGGAGGTTGAATGATTTCCTCACGTAGCTTTAAGGTGTGCCAAACACTGAGAAATATTAAATAAACCATTTCTTTTTTCCTCTTAGGCTCATTTAATAGAAGTCGTGTTACTTTTTCTGCGTACCGACTTCTATCCAAAATTTGCCGATACTATTTAGGCATATTTACTTCAGTGAAAAGGTGTATGACTCCGGTCACTATACACTAGACGTATGAGCGTACAATAATCTAAACCTCCCATGAAGCGTTCTGTTTATGCTTCTTCATAAAACACCTTCCTTTCTCATATGTCGTGCCCTTCTTATGGACGTAGGCCTACTTATTGAGCTTATCTTCTATATATTAAAAGTTTACTAAAAACAGCTTTGGCAAATCCATCTGTCCGTTCTACTGTACCAATTTGATTCACTTTTGTTTTATTTTCTCTGGAGTTACCTGCGGGTGACGAGATATTGATAGGTCTTTAAGTTCAGCCAACGTTGAGTAATCCTAAAATCAAATTACTAAATAATCACTAGAGTCCGGATTATTAGGTGCTGATAGGTTAGAATGCAAACTTACTTAAGCCAGTAACAAGTATACCCTACATTGTGCAACGGTTATGCTATGAGATTTGCATAGAAATTAGGGGTACAGCCTATAGAACTCCCTGAATTTATGCTACTCTTCCTACATTGTGGTACAACGGGTTGCATGACATTTCCTACAAACGAAATTACTTTGCATTCTAACCTAGTACCACCTACAAATCCGAGGTATTTTAATCACTCCAATAATTACAGGCGGAGGCTTACCCTAACCCGCAATACATTCTGTACTAAGCAGGTTGCTAAGGAGAAGGAGCTGATTATTTAGACATTTCACTTAGTCAGATAACAAAATTCTCTCGTCAGTTTACTTTTCTGGATAGACGTGCATGAAAAACTGTTAAAATAATTTTTGTGACATTATTTTGAATGTTTAAATATAAATGAAGTTGCGAAATATTCCAATTTCTTTAGTCGCATAAAATGGGCACTGGGATATTCCTGGAATGAATAGAATTAAGGTCTGAAGATGAATGGAGATAATCAGGCTAGACCCATCTCTAGCCAAGGGAAATTGATGCAAATGCTACAGAAAAAGCAATTATTTTGATGTTGATGATGACGACAATGGGCCTAACATCTACGTCATCGGCTCCAATAATGAATTAATATGATTTACTAGCTGCTGAGTTTTATTTCCTTCCGTTTGTTTACTTTGACTCCAAGTTCCTCAGTGGGTTTTTATTCTTTGTGCCAGGTTCTCAAGTAGATAAGCTCCTAGACGAGAGTAACAAAGACTTGCACTCCATATTAAAAGATATGCTGAACAAATAATTTTACAAGCAAAAGCAAGCTCCAAGTTCTAATGCAAGTTGTATCTTTCCAGGCCTCTCTACATTCATATCAGCAACGAGCAGCAACCCCTATTTTCTAACATTTATCAATGCAGTTACTCTTTTGGGGAGAGATACAGTTTCATTTAATTGGCAAGACAAGTCACCAAATTCTCTAGCTTCTCTCCGTTACAATTCAAGATCTAGCCAAACTTTTCAGCAGACAAACACAGATTCTTGTAAAATACACTTATCTGTCTATCCTTAATTTCAGTTATGAAGGAGTCAAACTTTGCGATAGTATCCTGTTCATACCATTAATGAAAATTCTCCTTATCTTCTTGTAATATCTTCTGCACGCGAACTTCAGGATCTTTCTTTTCTTTGTTAAGCCTCATTTTTAGATATGGTGGTTTATTAGGGAAAATGACTGGGTAAGCATCATTACTTAGATTTGTATTTATTCGAGAAACACGAAATTTAGAATTGGAAAAACGCCTTCCCCGAGCCACAAACTTATTTTACTATTGACTGTTTTACCATTGGCAAAATTATCACGATATATATTCCTAATCCACTTTTCTGTTAATGATTTTTCCCTTTAGGAATCGTTAGAGACATTGCCGTAGTTTGATTTACAACCCGATACACAGCACGAGGGACCCATTTCAGAACAAGCAAATCATATTACTGCGTATAATTACAGATCGTAAATGTCCACTGGCTTATGCTGTGCTGATGGGGTGAAAGTAGCTAACGGGCTTCACTGTAAGTACTGAGGTCTTAATATAAAAAAAAGATCTTCATAGGGGTTATCATATTGACGAGATAGTAAACAAAGGTTACATATCTCTTGGTATGGTTATGAGGCTGCTTGGGGTTATAGTAAGGTTGTAAAGGAGAAGGCATATAAGTCTGTGGTAAGACCCCAATTAGAGTGTGGTTCCACTGTATGGGACGCACGTCAGGAGAACTTGATATGAAAACTGGAAAAGATCCGAAGGAAAGTAGCACGATTTATTCCGTGTGATTTCCGACAATAGAGTAGTGTTGAAAGAAGGTTGTAAACTTTGGGCTGGGAAGACTTGGGAGTAAGGAGACGAGCTACGCGACTAAGCGGTACGTTCCGAGCTCTCAGTGGAAAGATGGGCGTGAATGACATTAGTAAACGAACAAGCTTGAGTGGAGCTCTTGAAAATACAGTTCGAATTCAAGAGGACAAATTGGGATAAATATTCATTTATAAGAAGGTGTATTAGGCATTGGAATAATTTATCAAGGGTAATTTTCGATAAATTTTCAACTTCTCTAAAATTATTTAAGAAAATACTATGTAAAAACTAATAGGGAATCTGCCACCTGGGCGACAGCACTAAATACAGATAAATGATGATTGACTTTTTATAAATAGTGAAATGAAATGGCGTATGGCTTTTAGTGCCGGGAGTGTCCGAGGACATGTTCGACTCGCCAGGTGCAGGTCTTTTGATTTGACGTCCGTTGGCAACCTGTGCGCCATGATGAAGACGAAATGGTGATGAAGACGACACATACACCCAGCCTCCGTGCCAGCGAAATTAACCAGCGATGGTCAAAATTCCCGACTCTGCTTATAACTAGTATTACTACTTTTTCTAATACACAGTTGTGATTTGCCCTAACAGTGTTCAAATATAGACAATAGGTAAAAGGAATCATATAAAATACTTATAAATATGTTTCTCACACTCTGAAGTTAATAATAATAATAATAATAATAATAATAATAATAATAATAATAATAATAACAACTAGAAGGAAGACCCTGAGAAGAATACTGGGACCTGCAAGAGAAGAGGCAGGCACCTACGGAATTCGGCACAACGATGATCAATACAAACATCAGGAAGACATCATTACTTGTAAAAGGAAAAGGCGCCTGGTCTTCTAAAGGCACCTAACCCGCATGAACCCCTGCAGACTTACCAACAGGATCTTTGCTATGGCAGGTAGAGGGAAGGCCTTCAGGAACAAGAGGATTTCTTCGGTTAAGTCGGATCTGGAACTGGGGATCCTCCATAAGTCCATACATGACCACCCACAGTTTCGACAAGTCATCCAGCGGGGAATTTTCCCGTCACTTATGAGTAGGAAGAACACAGAGACCTGCAGATTTATGTGGACGGAGGAAAGAAATCTGGCTAACAGCCAGAAAATGAAGGTGTACTGGAACAGGAGGAAACAGGAGGCTCGAGTGACGAGAAAATACGAGCCCCGTAGTCCTCAGTAGGCCTAAACGACAAATACTATTGCTACTACTACTAATGTTATTGTGTATTACGTATCACTAACTGCTTTTGACGGTTTTTGGAGACGCCGAAGGGCTGGAATTTTGTCGCACAGAAGTTCTTTTACGTGCCAGTAAATCTACCAACACGAGGCTGGCGCACTTGAGCACCTTTTAGATAACACTGGACTGAGCCAGGATCGAACCTGCCAACTTGGGGTAGGAAGGCCAACGCCTCAACCGTCTGAACCAGTCAACCCGACTTATACTATTAAATATTTATGGTAACTATGATCACGACTTACTACACAGATGTCCGACTCGTTGGCCGAATGGTCAGCGTACTGGCCTTCGGTTCAGAGGGTCCCGGGTTCGATTCCCGGCCGGGTCGGGGATTTTAACCTTAATTGGTTAATTCTAATGGTCCGGGGGCTGGGTGTTTGTGCTGTCCCCAACATCCCTGCAACTCACACACGACACATAACACTATCCTCCACCACAATAACACGCAGTTACCTTCAAATGGCAGATGCCGCCCACCCTCATCGGAGGGTCTGCCTTACAAGGGCTGCACTCGGCTAGACATAGCCACACGAAATTACATTAACTACACAGATGCCCTATACATCTGTCACTGAGCCGTGTTTGGCCAATTCGGTCTTCCAAAGAAACCTATTCTACTTCAAAAACTAGTTTCCAGTCTGCACCTCCTTCTTAGTCTCTTTATTTCTCTATTATAATAAGGTGGGTCTTTTCAATTCCTTACCACCTTTAAAGGTACAAACCTGTTTTCACGTTCCTCAGCAATTTCTTTAAACCCATCTCAGAGTCTGTTTGCATTCTTATTCACCGTTTTCCACCGGTCATAATTACTTTTTAAAAACCGCCATGCCTGCTTTATCAGCCATATGGTACTGCCTAATAGTCCTACTTTTAAAACCTTCCTTTCTATCACATTTATTTTTAACTACGACAAAAACAGTTTCGTGATCACTAATACCATCTATTACTTCGTTTTCTCTATAGAGCTCATCTGGTTTTATCAGCACCACGTCCAGGATATTTTTCCCTCTAATTGGTTCTGTCACTTTCTGAATCAGCTGTTCTTCCCATTTTAGCTTATTTGCCATTTGTTGGCCATGCTTCCTACACAAATTTCTCCATACCACCTTTTGATGAAATCTGTTCATAGTTTCATGAAGTTAATAACTGTCATGTGTGAAGAGTGTGGGCTGGCCACCCAAGTTGCCCTAATATCTTGTTAGGTAACATGAGCATTAAATTACCGACAAGAGCAGGGACTTAATTCAAGTCTATAAAGTTTGCTCATGAACATGTCACTTCAAAGTTGGTGTGTAATGAAGGGCTCTTCAGTAATATTCCTATCCCTCGTCTTCGGCGCGGCCTCTTGATGTTACTACGATGAATAGCGTAAGTTATTGAGTACGCCAGAAGATCGACTTCTGCAGAATATTCCTTGATATATAGTTGATATACAGACGTTGTCCTGCCTGTGTACATTTATTTACCTCAGTATATACGACACTAATATCGGTCGTTTTCGATTACTTTTACATTTCATCCTCACCCCTTGGGCTGGGAGGGGTGTCCTGCCCCCACACTATTTGATAAAAGCAGAAATAAGTTTTAAGGAACACATCATAATCTTCACATACTGTTCGGTAGGCAACCCGCTGATCGGAATTGTCTCGCGGTTTGCTTATCTTCCCCTATTTTATTTTTCACCCCTTAGTGCCGAACTACCAATCACATTTCGTTCAAACCACTTCATAACCCCTCTCAGATGTAATAAGAACAAACTGTGAACATTTCAGCGAAATCGGTCTAGTAGTTTTTGAGTCTATTAGCTTCAAACATACCAACATCCAATGTTATATATATATATAGACTAACAAGATACCCGTGCTTCGCTACGGTATTATACTGAAATTTAGAATTGAATGCTTATTTTTTATATATAATCCGCCGAAATTCGCGATCTGACTCGTTTTCTGAGAGAATCCGCCAAAATTCGCGATCTGATTTGTTTTCTAATAGATTACGGCAAGTTTCCTCCCATTTTTTAATCTTTCTTTCCAGCAATCGATTTCGTACTTCCCGGGTTAGGTCTAGGTATTCCACCCGGTCAGTTGGGTCCCTAAATCTTTGCCAACTTTTCGTATAAGCATTTTTAATATGGATCAAATCCTTCAGGAGATCCAGCGTGGTGTCGTCTTGGGTGCCTTGGCGATACTGAACCCGCCGCCGGACTGCATTCTTAGTCATTACCCGTCCAGGACCCGTTTCCAGCGCGGTCCGCACATTTGACGACGGTCCAGACATTATTATTATTATTATTATTATTATTATTATTATTATTATTATTATTATTATTATTATTATTATTATTATTATTATTATTATATGTTCTGGACCCCACAGCAAGATGCAAGACCGTTACTTGGCGGTAAATTACATGTGCTGCCATTGTCATTGTTGTGAATGTGACCAGCACCATTGTCGCGCGTAGGCAAGTGTGCGGGATTTCTGGCGATACGAATGACATACTTCCGTGCATTATTGACCTTATTATAGAGGTGAACAATTGGACGGTCAATCTCATTCCTGTTGTTTATTTCAAACGTGCTTAAATTTTTATTTATATGCCAGGAGAATCTACTGTAATCCAAGAACGTTCTCCGAAGGAAAAGATGGCTCTTGAAAACGAACTCAGGAAAGATTAAAAATGATCGATTTATGATCAGAATAAGTACATCGAAAATCTACAGACTGTTCCCAGTCTTTCGACAGGGTCAGGAATGGAATGAATAAAGCGCCCCATCTAGCGGCGACAATAGGAATTGTGCCGGCTGCCGAAACCTGTCGCACTCCTCTGGAGCAATGATTAATGAATGACAAATGAAATGAAATTATATTGGACAGTGTTGCTGGAATGAATGATGACAGGGAAACCCGGAGTATCCCGAGAAAAACCTGTCCCGTCTCCGTTTTGTCCAGCACGAATGTCACATGGAGAGACCGGGATTTGAACCACGGAACCCAGCTGTGAGAGGCCGTGGCGATGCCGCCTGAGCAACGGAGGCTCCTTATAAATACATTATGAACAGTAAAATCAATTGGTCTCACCTCCTTTTACACCCCACCGCCGTTAAGTTTATTTACCCCCCCCCCCCGCCCAAAAAAAACTAAAAGAAGGCGTGTTTCTTTATGTTTAAAGGAGATTCCAAACACCAATGTTCACGTCTATCACCTTTAGTTTTTAGATAAAAATAATTCACATTATTCACTTTCACACTCCTCCCCCCACCCAAGTGAATTTTCCGGCAAAAAATACTTGTTTCTTTAATAGCAAAGGATCTTCTAAATAGCAATTATCACGACTCTAACTTCTTCAGTTTTTGATTTATGTGTCCTCATGAAAGGAATTCAATTCCTTTTCACTCCCGTCCCCCAAGATGATTCTCTCCACCAAAACGGGTTTTTCTTCGTTTTTAAAGGAGAACCAAATACCAATTTTCACGTCTGTAGGCCCTAACATCTTTAGTTTTTATTAGTTGTAAGTATTCTGATACAATTAAGTCAATTAATTTTAAATTCTTTCACCTCCCCCCCCCCATTCATTGGTTTCTCCGAGAATAGGTGTTTCTTTACTTTTAAAGCAGATTCCAAATATCAAATTTCACGTTTGTAACATCTACATTTTTGAGATAACAGTAGCCTAATTAAAAGAATTCAACACCATTTTCAGTCACTTTAACCCCCGCCCGGTCCACCCAAGTGGTATTTCCGAAAACTAAAAATACACGTTTCTTTATTTTTAATAGAGATAAAAATACCATTTTTCTTCTTCTGTAACATGTTAAGTTTTTTGAGATATACTGTATAAATTCTCATTTTAAAATTTCACCCCTTTTTTAGTTCCCCTTAAGAGGAGTTTCCAAAAACAAATCACCTATGTTTCTTTACATTTACAGGAGATTCCAAATACCACTTTTTACGTCTGTAACATTCTACGTTTCACAGATATTCTGTAGATGTAGTCCTTCAAAAAAATTCACTCCAATTTGTCACTCCCGTTTAACCGCCATTAATTGGACTTTCCAAAAACAAAAAAATACATGTTTCCTTATTTTTAAAGGAGATCCCATATAAAAATTTTCAGTTCTGTAATATCTTCAGTTTCTGAGATATATCTATCGTCATTAAAGGCATTCAACCCATTATTCACCCTTTTAACCCCTCCTAACTTATTGGGATTTACAGAAAACAAAAAAGTAAGTGTTCCTTTATTTTTAAAACACATTCTAAATATCAATTTTTACATGTGCAAACTTTTAAAGTTTTGAGATGTAGATACACTCATTTAAAAAATCCAACACCTTTTCACCCCCACCCCCCACTATTTGGATTTTCCAAAAGCAAAACAACGTTTCTTTATTTTTAAAGGAGATCCCAAATACCAATTTTCAGGTCTGTAATATCTTCAGTTTCTGAAATTTAAGTATCCTCATTAAAGACATTCAACCCCTGTTTCACCCCTCCTATTGTATTTTCCGAAAACAAAAAATACATGTTTCTTTATTTTTAAAGGAGATTCTAAATACCAGTTATCTGTAAACTTTTAAAATTTTAAGATGTATATACACTCATTTTAAAAATTCACCCCCCCCCTTTCACTTCCCATTATTTAGATTTTCCAAAAAAGAAAAAAATACCTGTTTCTTTATTTTTAAAGTAGATCCCAAATACGAAAAACCAGGTCTGTAATATCTTCAGGTTCTGAAATATAAGTAGCCTCATTAAAGGCATTCAACCCCTTATTTTTCACCCTTTTCCACCCTTCCTACTGGGATTTTCCGAAAACAAAAATATACGTGTTTCTTTATTTTTAAAGGAGATTCTAAATACCAATTTTTACATCTATAAACTTTAAAAGTTTTGAGATATATATACACTCATTTTAAAAATTCATCCCCTTTTCACCTCCCCCTTATTTGGATTTTCCAAAAACAAAAAAATACGTGTTTCTTTATTTTTAAAGGATATCCCAAACACCAATTTTCAGGTCTGTAATATCTTCAATTTCTGAGATTTACGTATCCTCATTAAAGGCATTCAACCCCTGTTTCACCCCTCCTATTGGGATTTTCCGAAAGCAAAAAAATACGTGTTTCTTTATTTTTAATGAAGATTCTGTATACCAATTTTCACATCTTTTAAAGTTTTGAGATATAGATACACTCATTTTAAAATTTCACCCCCGCTTTTCACCCCCTTAGCGACGGAATATCCAAAAAATCCTCTCTTAGCGAGCACCTACATCTTAGTATGAATGTATCCCCAAAATTTCATTTCTTTATGTCCAGTAGTTTTGGCTCGGCGATGATGAATCAGTCAGTCAGTCAGTCAGGACAAGTTATTTTGTATATATAGATGAGTCCATTAGAATGCTCTCATTAAAGTTCTTCAGATCAGATATACCAAGTGGGCTGCTCTGTGGTCCGGGTCATGCAGCTGTTACCTTGCATTCGAAAGATGGTAGGTTCAAACCCTACCATCAGCAACTCTGAATATTATATTCCATTGTTTTCCATTTTTATACCAGGCAAATCTTATTTAAGGTCACAGTCACTTCTTTTTCCTATCAAATCATTTCTGAGAAAAAAATTAATGGTGTACAATTCTATCTCCTTATTCTTAAATTGTGTCATGGGGCTCGCAGAGTGAAATAATATACTTGCGTTTCCTACGGAATTATTAAT
This sequence comes from Anabrus simplex, assembly GCF_040414725.1. NCBI lineage: Eukaryota > Metazoa > Arthropoda > Insecta > Orthoptera > Tettigoniidae > Anabrus > Anabrus simplex. The sequence continues at coordinate 82,381,945 of NC_090269.1, forward strand.
AACGGAGATTTTGATATAAAGTTCGTTATTTTTAAATGGAGCTATACATGTATTATCCATCAGCACAACATTATTCAGCAAAAATTTAAGAAATGTAATTTTGTAATAGATTTGTTCTGTCTTGCAGTGAAATAATTTTCTTGATATCTGCACCGGATCGGAAGTTACAATAAAAATACCTCATGACTGTCATCTACCAGAGATATTTATATAATAATAATAATAATAATAATAATAATAATAATAATAATATTGGCTTTACGTCCCACTATCTATGTTTACGGTTTTCGGAGACACCGAGGTGCCGGAATTTATCTCCACAGGAGTTCTTTTACGTCCCAGTAAATCTACCGACACAAGGTTGACGTATTTAAGCATCTTCAAATACCACCGGACTGAACCAGGATCAAACCTGCGAAGTTGGGGTCAGAAGGCCAGCGCCTCAACCCCCTGAGCCACTTAGCCTGATTAATTTAAGAACTTCATCACGGCAATTCGTAAAACGGGTTCAGAGTGTATCACGATCTACCGGGCGAGTTGGCCGTGCGGTTAGCAGCGCGCAGCTGCACACTTGCATCCGGGAGATAGTGGGTTCGAGGGGTACTGTCGGCAGGCCTGAAGATGGTTTTCCGTGGTTTCCCATTTTTTTGCTATGGGCTTTACGTCGCACCGACACAGATAGGTCTTATGGCGACGATGGGATAGGAAAAGCCTAGGAGTTGTTTCCCATTTTCACACCGGGAAAATGCTGGGGCTGTACCTTAATTAAGGCCACGGCCGCTTTCTTCCCACTTCTAGGCCTTTCCTATCCCATCGTCGCCATAAGACCTATGTGTGTCGGTGCGACGTAAAACAAATTGTGTGTGCGTGTGTATTACGATCTCGTCAGTAACGTGTCTACCCAGTTGATGTAAGGTGGTTGGTTGTAATACAAATTCTTGGTGATGATGACATCTTTATGGTCAAGCCCAATATGTTTAGCTGATGTAGAAGGATATCATATCTAAGCTTTTTCAGTAAGATTGGTTATCACTCTACAAAAGAAAATATTAAAAAATCCTCCTTATCAATACAAATCAACTCATCTGTTAGATGAAGCAAAGTCTAAACATGTTTCAGCCTAATCTCAAGGCCATCTTCAATAGCAGAACAGTAATTACATAATACACAAACAAATTAAAAATCGTAATGAAATGACAATGATCATGATTAGTGAATTAAAAAAACATATTGAGGTATAAAGTCCTCTCGTCTAATAGATCGTTCTTGAATTGTCAATTAAAACTGCTGACTGTTAAAATGAAGACACTGTGCTGAGGAGTGTAGTGAGACCGTCAATACTATGGGTTAATACGTGTCTAACATTTGTAAACAAAAGTTGTCGTCTCGAATGGAGATTGGCAATTGGCAAGTGACAATGTGACTTGAGACTGACAAGGTCATCTCCATTCGAGACGACAACTTTTGTTTACAAATGTTAGACACGTTTTAACCCATAGTATTGACGGTCTCACTACACTCCTCAGCACAGTGTCTTCATTTTAACAGTCAGCAGTTTTAATTGACAATTCAAGAACGATCTATTAGACGAGAGGACTTAATACCTCAATATGTTTTTTTAACTCACTAATCATGATCATTGTCACTTCATTACGATTTTTAATTTGTTTGTGTATTATGTAATTACTGTTCTGCTACTGAAGATGGCCTTGAGATTAGGCTGAAACATGTATAGACTTTGCTTCATCTAACAGATGAGTTGATTTGTATTGATAAGGAGGATTTAAAAAAATATTTTGTAAAGTGATAACCGTCAATACGGAATGCGATTTATAACTTGCAAAGATTGGTTAGATTTTAATTTCAGTCATGCAATATCATGTTGTACATTTCTAATAGTGTTATATGCGTTGTGTTTCAGGGGACCTACACGAAGTTCCTCAAGACTCTTCACTCGGAGCAGGTGGCCAAACTACAATCCAAGAACCAGCATGAGTGTGACCTTCTCGAAGATATCAGGTAAGGCATTTCAAACAACACAGTGACTGACTCTTGTGGTGGACAGTCTAGATTTGTGACAGAATTGTACGGATTTTGAAAAATGTTCGATCAATTTTTGAATATATGTCGGTCATTGAGATTCCATGTCGTTAGTCGTTAGGAATCGAACGAATTGGCCGTGCGGTTAGGGTCGAGCAGCTGTCAGCTTGCATTCAGAAGGTAGTGGGTTCGAATTACACTGTACCTTAATTAAATACATGGATGCTACCTTCACAATCCTAGTCTTCTTCCATCCCTCCGTTGCCAAAAACCGTGGATGTTGCTAGTGCGACGTTAAACAGGTACCAAAAAAGTGTTGTTAGGAAACGGAGTGTTTGGAATGTTGAGACTTCCCTCAACTTACATTATCATACGAACAAGGTAAATTATCTAAAAAAAACTACTGCGTCGATCAACTTGCGGGACTGTTGTACATTCATCTGATGAGCAGTAATAATTATACTATTCATACGATTTGAGAAAACTTAATTAGACTTTTGATTGTGATTTTTTTTTGTAAAGATGAAGGAAATCATGAAACACTAGGCCAAGGGTATTTCGTTTGGTTGAACGCATGCATTCTTTGTGGTTAATTTGAATTCTTCTACTTTAACAGTGAGCGCAAACGTGTTTTGTTGAAACTTTAAGGCCTGGGAGTTCGTTTATTTATAATGTGGGAAACAGTGAAAGATGTTTAATTCACGATTCTAACAGCAATATCTAGTCAAGTGAGATCAATTACCTATGTATATATTAATTACAATTACAATTGGTACAAACAGGTGGGAACAATGGCAGGGGGGAACTCGGAATGAGGAGATAAAGGCTAATTTAGGAATGAACTCGATGGATGAAGCTGTACGCATAAACCAGCTTCGGTGGTGGGGTCATGTGAGGCGAATGGAGGAGGATAGGTTACCTAGGAGAATAATGGACTCTGTTATGGAGGGTAAGAGAAGTAGAGGGAGACCAAGACGACGATGGTTAGACTGTGTTTCTAACGATTTAAAGATAAGAGGTATAGAACTAAACGAGGCCACAACACTAGTTGCAAATCGAGGACTGTGGCGAAGTTTAGTAAATTCTCAGAGGCTTGCAGACTGAACGCTGAAAGGCATAGCAGTCTATAATGATAATGTATGTATGTATGTAATTATTGGTTCTGATTGTAGGAACATTATCAGAGTTGGGAAGCAATTGAAAAAAAAAAGCAACCGAGCTTGATAGCTGCAGTCGCTTAAGTGCGGCCAGTATCCAGTAATCGGGAGATCGTAGGTTCGAGCCCCACTGTCGGCAGCCCTGAAGATGGTTTTCCGTGGTTTCCCATTTTCACACCAGGCAAATGCCGGGGCTGTACCTTAATTAAGGCCACGGCCGCTTCCTTCCACTTCCTAGGCCTTTCCCATTCCATCGTCGTCATAAGACATATCTGTGTCGGTGCGACGTAAAGCAAATAGCAAAAAAAAAAAAAAAAAAAAAATCCAACTAGTTGTAACGAATATATTTTTTATTAACTTGTAATCGCTACTTTGTAAAAAGTATAATTTTTATTCTTAATATACTTCTTGAAATAAAATTCTAATCGTTACGTTTCAGTGAGTGATATACATCGCATGGAAGCAGAAACGGGAAGTTGATTTACATTTGAAGTTCTACTACAGCAGTTCTACTTCACCAGTGCTGGATGAAACACTTACTTACCTTTTCATTACGAAGAAAATGTTGTTCCGTTGTCATCAAATTTATCCTACAAATTCTTCAAATTAAACAAAGGTATTCCTTAATGTGGTTTTGTTTCAGCAAATACAACTATTTATACTTTTCTCGAAGAGGTCGACGGTTAGTGACGAGAAATTCAAGAACCAATTATTTGGTGAAGTCAATGGCAAATAATTTTAAATGTGATAAGTCACTAAAGAAATAGGAAAAATATATTCTGAAAGTCGAAAGCCTCCGTGGCTCAGGGGGGAGCGCGCTGGCCTCTCACCGCTTGGTTTCGTGGTTCAAATCCCGGTCAATCCATGTGGCATTTGTGCTGGACGAAGTGGAGGCAGATTTTTTTTTCTCCGGGTACTCAGGTTTTCGCTATCATCTTTCATTCCAGAAACACTTCACTTTCCAGTATCATTTCATATGTCGGTCATTAATCATTGCCCCAGAGGAGTGCGACAGGCTTCGGAAGCCGGCACAGTTCCTATCCTCGTCGCTAGATGGAGCTTCATTTATTCCATTCCTGACCTGGTCGAATGACTGTAAACAGGCTGTGGATTCTCATTCAATCTGAAAGTTCCAAGGTAGGTACCATGTTTGGTTTCACTTAGTGATGATGGCCACTTAATGTGTCTATGCTGAAAAATCAACACAAAATACCCTTTTCTTTGGTATAATTGCATCTCTATGTGATAATTGTAATTGAGTAAAATGTTTCTCAAGTAACTATAATTCAGCCTAGTTACCTTTTCCTTGTAGCTGGCCCCGTGGTCCAGGTGTAGCGTGTCTCCCTCTTATCCGGAGGCCCGGGGTTCGATTCTCGGCCAGGTCAGGGATTTTTACCTTAATCTGAGGGCTGGTGCGAGGTCCACTCAGCCTGCGTGATTACAACTGAGGAGGTATCTGTCGGTGATATGGCGGCCCCGGTCAAGAAAGCCAAGAATCATGGCCAAGAGGACTCGTCCTGCTGACCACACGACACCTCGTAATCTGCAGACCTTCGGGCTGAGCAGCGGTCGCTTAGTAGGCCAAGGCCCTCCGGGGCTATTGGGCCATGGTTTTTTTTGTTTTTACCTTTTCTTGTGCTTTTCTCATCACTGAACATAACACGTTCACGGCCGCTCGAATATCGGTAAACGTTACCGTGGTACCGTAATACTATTTTTGATTAACGGAGTTTATACCTGCGTCCTTTTACAATTTAGATTGTTTTTAAAAATATTTCAATAGTATTTTTGTGCATAGAAGCCATACGGTGCATCAGCAGCTCTACTGCTGAGTTTTTCGTTTCCGGTGCCGTTTGAAGCAGTATGTGCGTCATGATGGGTAATGATGTGAAATGAAAGAAAGAATGTCTTGTTCGACTGTGGATATTGAACAACTACTTTCCTACAACAAATAAATCAGTTTTTGAACATTTTTTTTTACAAAAAGTGGTATGTACAAAATCTTTATTATTGCTGTGTGAACAACCACTGTACAACGTACATAGTCAATATAATAGCCAGTAACAGTGCGCTGCAACAAACACAGGTAGATGTGGCATTGTTTGGAGTCACTTAGTTACTTCTGTCTTTTGTCGAACTCCACGAAGCATTTCTCAAATCATAACCATAGATGTCCTGGACACTCGTTGCAGTAGAACATGCTGTCCTACGCCGCCCCTCCTTGTAATGCTGTCTGTACGGCTTCCGCAATCCACGCCCATTCTCCTTAGCCACACATTTAGTGGAAAAATGGGTTCCTAAAGACGGTATCATAGATTTTTGGAGCCTACGAACCGGAGTTTCTTCCGCACAGAAGGCTCTGCAACTTTACTGTTCTCTGCTGACATCGCAGGAATGCATGCGGAATTGTAACGGTTACAGAGATAATAACTAACACTTAATCTGATGTCCAGATGTTTAACAACACCTTAACAATGCACAAATAAGAGATTCGCTTGTTTACATAGGTACTAGCGGAAATACTTCTTCTTCTTTGTTTACCCTCCAGGGTCGGTTTTTCCCTCGAACTCAGCGAGGGATCCCAGCCTCAAGGGCAGTATCCTGGAGCTTCAAACTCTGGGTCGGGGGATACAACTGGGGAGGATGACCAGTACTTCGCCCAGGCGGCCTCACCTGCTATGCTGAAAGGAGTCTTTCGGGTGGATGGGAAGATTAGAACGGATATACAAGGAAGAGGGAAGGAAGCGGCCGTGGCCTTAAGTTAGGTACCATCCCGGCATTTGCCTGGATGAGAAGTGAGAAACCACGGAAAACCTCTTCCAGGATAGCTGAGAGGGGAATCGAACCCATCTCTACTCAGTTGACCTCCTGAGGTTCAATGGACCCCGTTCCAGCCCTCGTACCACTTTTCAAATTCCGTGGCAGAGCCGGGAATCGAACCCGGGTCTCCGGGGGTGGCAGCTAATCACACTAACCAGTACGCCACAGAGGCGGACCAAGTGGAAATACGACCTTCAATATTTGGCGCCGAGTGTGAGGCACGTGTATCGTCATCAGCCGCGACCGTGAGGAGCAATCTCATATCGTGATATACAGACGAGTCAGTACCACCGTAGTAGAGTAGACTATATACAATTATTTCAGGTATGACTGTAATCTACAAACCCTGTCTGTCATTCAAGTTGAAATTTAGTGCACTCATGTCGCTGAGTTTCCATAGTGGAGTACTTCTGGGGATGTGGGGAATGACGGATGCATTTGTTTAAAAAAAATTGAAATGGTGTAATGGATTTCGATCTTGAACTGGCATCACATACGCTGTTAATGAGATAATGGGAAGCGCCACTATTTAATGAGCACATGAACGCTTTTCCCTACACTGGTATAAATTAAACCACGTATATATGTTTCACATCAATGTTCGTACTAGAAATTATCCAATTAGATATTTGCAATTATTATAGGTAAGAATAAACTGGGGCATTGTCAACTACATTTATTTAAAGTAATTGTGGTAGGAATTGTTTTAGGCGAAGTACAACGGAACAATAATCCCCTCGTTATAAAAGTAAAACATAATCATTTTAATATAATTATTTATAGATCATTTATTGCATTTGAACTTTAACGGTTAATTATTTGACAAATTTGCCTTAATTGGTGTTCATTAGGTCTCACTGAAGAATTCAGAGATTCTTCTTCTTATGATCCTGGTCTTTAACTAATTTCCCGCTGTGAGTAGGGGCGCTAGAATAACACACGAAATTGCCTGTTTATCGTAAGAGGCGACTAAACAGGGCTCCAGCGGCTCTTAAACTGGGAGTGTGGGTTGGTGACCATGTGGTCCTTAGCCGAGTCCTGGGATTGCTTCCAATCACTTGTGCCAGGCTTCTAACTTTCACCTATCATATCGGACCTCCCTTGTCAACTGTTTTTAATTTCAGACCCTGACGGTATTAGACCACGAGACCTAGGGAACCTCTCATTTTCACGCCCTTCGTGGCCGTTGCCTTTCTTTTGCCAATACCTTCATTTCTCGAAGCGTTGTGCTCCTTCCACTTTATCCCTCTGATTTGTGTTAACAGAGAATAGTTGCCTGGCAGTACTTCCTCTTAAAACAATAATGACCACTCCTACTTTTACTAATTACTTTCTGCCGAAGTTTTCGTGTGAATTAAGCCCAGTTTTACGGTCGGATATCATTCCTAACGACAATCTCATATGAAAGGACGTATTCACTATCCTGTGCTTTTATGATTTTTAGTAATGTATGTGACTAGAAATGTGTTCACGAACAAACACCCAGTCCCGAAGCCTTACGAACTAACTTGATTTGGCTGTTACGAATAAAACTCCATCTTTTTCATTAATCTAATTTATTTAAGGATGGCCTAATAAATGCACACACATATTTAAACACAAACAATTCTAACCAGTTATGAATGGCCACATTAATTACCAGTCTATTTACAAAAATCTCCCTTCTGTACACACACATAGGAGTCGCGGCAGGTTGTTACCTGGGAACGGCTATAATCCTTACATTCACTTTCCCAAAGTCCAGTCACCTGCGTAGACAGCTGGATTTGAACATAGTGCCACTGGCTATACAACACCCGACGACTATTCCTTGGTTCGACCCCACATATATCCCAGTACTTAACACAGTTCCATGCAGTGTACAACTAAGCAGCTCAACAGTATTCAACAGCAGGACGATTCTCACAACAGCGAACATTAACACAGGTCCATTTATCCTCGCACTCGCGATAGCGCGTTTCCTCGCTGCCTCACGGTGATCTTCAGTCCACAGAATTACATGGACACACAGTACAGTCTATCGTTCTGTCGCCTCCAGTTCATGCTCTCACTGGCCTCTCCGACACAACAGCTCCTCGTTCATACCTCGGAGGGACACTAGCGACAGCTAACACCTCTGTCGCCCTCAGCCCAGTCACCGAACCCCAACTCACTGAGTGTCACACTGATTTCACTACGGAGTCCAACTCTGACTCCGAGTCTAACTCTGACTCCGAGTCCAACTCTGACTCCGAGTCGATCACTGACTCAGAGTCTAACTCTGAGTCCATAACTGACTCTGACTCCGAGCCCAACACTGACTGCGAGTCCCACACTGACTGAATGTCCGCGGCTAGCCTTCCTTTTTATAGCTCACGTGATTTGGCCCAGAAATTTCGCGATGTCACTAGGGGCAGAATATTCCCGTTGAATCTCCAAGAAACTCACAGGAAAGCCGGCCGCCGAGAACAATACACGGAAAGGCCGACCCCACCTCACAAGCCGGCTGGGAGATTCCACGTCGTCTGGGTCACCAGCCCATTCCTGGAAGTACCGAAAGGAGCTACCACGGGGGTGGCATGTAACATGGCGGCTAAAATCCCCTAGACTGGGAATCGAGCCCTCAATCACAACTCAGTCACAGCTCACTGAGGTATACTAGCTTCGTTTCGGTAGTACTCCTGCGGGACAACAAACTTGATATTTAAAATCCATCTGTCCTTGGGTAGCTTTTAGGGCCAATATTACTTCTGAATACCTAAATTTACTGGGGTTTATTCGAAACCGAAACTATGATTATTTACTCCTTTGCCTTTGGTTCAGTGGGTCATATATTTTGGCTATATCTGGTCAATTCTTCTCGCTTGGTAAATGGGTGTTTGTGTTTGCCACAGTACACACCTCCTTATATACAAACAATACCCCCACTTCCAACCATCACAGAAACACACAATACTGAATATATTACTCACATAGAGTTATCGTGAGGAAGGGCGTCCCACCGTAAATCAACACCAAATCTACATATTGTTAATTATTTAATTAATTTTCCTTAAATTGTATATGCACAATACAGAAGTGGTAGATAGAAAAAGGGTAAGACCCACACTGACGGAAGTGCTTCCATCTCCACATGTTTGATTTGACGCACTCGCGACCACACCAGGACGTGAAAGAAGAAGAAGAAGAAAAGAGGAGAAGAAGAAGAGGAAGAAGAAGAATTTAAAGTAGTTGCCGTTCTTACGTACTTCTAGCTAAAAGTTGAAAAGAACGCCGTGATGTAACTTTTCTAGGCAACCCACACAACAGCTTTGTACTGCTGTATCTTGCAGTACACTAAAGGGATTCTTTCAACAAAAAACGCTCCGAGCTATTTATACCGTCATCGCTTCATAGAATGTGCTTGAAATATCCTGGCAAATAGCTCACTTTAGTAAGCGTGGAAATGTATATTTAAGGTCAGAAGGGATCACTCAAGTTGATGGATGTCTTTCTTTACAGCAAATTATGTTTCAGGTGAAATGTTGGCCCATAATCACAGGCTCTTATTATTGACTAGTGTGAAAGAACAAAGCAATGAGGATATCAACCTCTTCGGGGGTAAACCGAAGAGAAGTTCTCACGTCTAAGAGAAGACTGTATCAGGCTAAGAATATGAAACTTTTTCTGCGTCAAAAGTAATATATTTAGAGTCGTAACAGAATTACAGTTGACCATGGAAGGTTGGACAAGGAAAATGAGTGAGGGAAGTCTGACACCAGAAAACCTTTCCAACCTTAATTTATGGTCCGGTATCAACCGTAGATGTGCCATAAGCTATGTATCTATGTAGTAAAATTATTGGGGAATTTCAGTCTCCTTATACAAAGTGCAACGAAATTCAGTAATCCAAATTTTAGGGGTGATAGAAGAGACCGCTACAAACGTTAAATTACCACGGGTACAAAACAAATTATTGATTGAAACAATCAGAACCTCTAATGTAGGGGCATACATTACTTACAACTCCCATTATTAAAAACCACGAATATGATATATTCTGTTAAACATACCGTGAAGGTTATGGGCTCGCAGTTGTGAGCTTGCGTTCGGGAGATAGTGGGTTCTAACTTTACTGTCGGTTTCCTATTTTCACACCAGGCAAATGTTGCGGCTGTACCTTAATTAAGACCACGGACACTTCATTCCAACTCCTAGCCCGTTCCTCTCCCATTGTCACCATAAGAATTACCAGCGTCGGTGCAAAGTAAAGCCAATTGTAATTCTAAAAAAATGCCATGAGGTCAGAATTAAATGTCTGTGATGTGACAACACGCAGTACGTTTTCGTTCGTTTAGAGCAGATCGAGAGCTTGTGAAGGTTATATTGAAACCGAGGAAGAGGTCATTTGGCAGGTAGTTGTAGCTGCGTACTCTTCTCCAGCACATGCCTGGGGTCTTTGAAGTTGCATGAGAGGCAATGGTTCGTTGTTGAAGAGCATGTATTGAAGCTGGAGGATATACTAACAGTTTTTGTAACATATCACAATTAAATTGACACGACACAGTTTTATTCTCAATCTCCTGAAAATGTACTTCAGCTATTGGATTCCGATCCACGGTTATTTAACAAAACATTGTTTTTGTCTCTTCTATCATACCTAGAAATTTGACTATTGAATTTAGGTACACACTGTATGAAATACCACTTCAAATACTACCGGACTGAGCAGGCTCGAACCTGCCAAGTTGGGGTCAAATAGCCAGTGCCTCAACCGTCTGAGCCACTGACCCCAACTTGGCAGGTTCGAGCCTGCTCAGTCCGGTAATATTTGAAGTGGTATTTAAAGGTGCTCAAATACGTCAGCCTCGTATCGATAGATTTACGGGAACGTAAAAGAACTCTTGAGGGACAAAATTACGACACCACGGCGTCTCCGAAAACCTTCAAACGCAGTTAGTGGGACGTAAAAACAATAACATTCTTATCAAATCACATTCTTCTACTACTACTACTATTCCCACATCCCCGTGATGTCACGGGGACGATCTGTGTCCAACATGTAGATTTGGCCTTGATTTATGGCCAGATGTCCTTCCTATTGTCAACCGTATTGCGTATTTCTGCGGTGGTTAGTAGTGTAATGTGTTGTATGAATGTGAAGAAGAGTGTGTTGGGATTAACACAGAAAACCAGTCCCAGAGTCAGAGGAACTGACCCTACCCAACCACGAATCGAACTCGGGACTCTCTGAACTGCAAGTCTTAACGTTGATCATTCAGCCGAGGAGCCCACAAGATGTGAGGAATGTTTGCTGAAGGAATTACCCTTTTAGTATGTTACAAAATGTAGCAGTACAAGGCTGTTTTGTAGGTTGCCTACTCAAGATACATCACGGCGTTTCAAATTGTAGCTAGTAGAAAGAACGTCAACTAATATTCTAAAATATTTTGCAAATAATGTTGTAGTAGAAATAGAGATTGTGTATTCTAAAGGGTTTCATTTCGCAAGAGATAGCGACAGCGTCGTGAAAAATAATAAAGAGGGCGGCTGAGCGTCTCAGATAGCCCAGCTGAGATATTTGAGCGGGTATGATCCCGGCTCAGCCCAGTGAAATCTGAAGATGCTTAGAATTATCATGACCCTCGTAACGGTGAACTGTACTCTTCCAAACTGTTCACATGTAGACAAGATACACAGAGTCTTAACTAGATTGCTGTATTCAGTGTTAGTCATGAAATCGAGAAAATCCAAATCGTTTCTTCAGACTCGTTTGCGAATATTTTGGTCGTTTGCGAATATTTTGGCCACATCACTGCGCATCGCCTCAGGTGAGACACAACTTCGAAAGGAAGAGCTCGCTATCACTCTTGATATCCTTTATTTTCTTGTCTTCATTAAACGGAATTCACGTTGCTTAATTCCTAATCCACCGGGCGAGTTGGCCGTGCGCGTAGAGGCGCGCGGCTGCGAGCTTGCATCCGGGAGATAGTAGGTTCGAATCCCACTATCGGCAGCCCTGAAGATGGTTTTCCGTGGTTTCCCATTTTCACACCAGGCAAATGCTGGGGCTGTACCTTAATTAAGACCACGGCCGCTTCCTTCCAACTCCTAGGCCTTTCCTATCCCATCGTCGCCATAAGACCTATCTGTGTCGGTGCGACGTAAAGCCCCGAGCAAAAAAAAATTCCTAATCCAACCCTTTTTTCCGCTACAAACTAGTTTCGATATATCTTATCAAACAGAGAGGCCCTTACATGCAACACATCACAACTCTAACGATATAAGAAGATTACCACTACTACTACTGCTACTACTGACTGACTGACTGACTGACTGACTGAATGACTGACTGACTGGGCCAGCCCCATGGGGTAGGGACATTGCCTCCACCTCTTATGGAGAGGCTATGGGTCGATTTATGGCTCGTCCAAGCATATTAATCCCGAACTGAGGACTTGCACGGAGTTCTCTCGGCGTCATGAAATCAACTGGGGAACTGTATGATATGAGAGAGAGTGGATCAGCCCACGAGAGCCCAGCAATGTAGTTACGGAGTTCGTCATGCTAACGATATGGCACTCCAATGCCTGAAGGTCTGGGCAGACCCAGGCCCGTAATGGGCTGTATGGGTATGTTATTATTACCGGAAAGAAGACAGCGAGCTTTACTACCGTACCATAGCCAATACTGAACCCTTGAACTTGTAGAACTATAGGTTCAATACTGTTACGGATGATACTGCTAACAGTGGAAGGAGAGATATTCCACCCTATTGGTATTTGACGTTGGGTTTGTGGACTTACCAGGCGCACCATTCACTGCATATCTAGAAATAATGCAGGCGACACTTTCTCTTACGGAAGTCTTCTGTGGACGAATGTCTTCCAGTGCTCCTCTCTTGTGTACTTTGGAATTCACAGTTTTGTTCCCGCCGATTAAACCATTCCCTAGACACTGTTTCACTATTCGGTAGTACGAGAATTGTGCATGAAAATGGGCCATGATGATGTACCCTCTCAAATAACGGTTGATTTTTGGTACCATTTACAGCTACATGCATAACACTCCGGCTCATGTAGATGGGGCAAAAATAACAACAGTTGTACTATCACTCTGACTCAATCTCACAGATGACAGTGTCGTCAGAAAACTGCTCGGTTATATCCCGAACAACCTTCTTTGTTTGTTTGTTTGTTTCTTTCTTTCTTTATTTATCTAGTTATTTTGAGTTGATCTGAGTGATTCAGTCGATTAACAGTTTGATGGCATTTAAGAATATGTAAATTACACTATTTTGTATTTTTCGCTTCTAATATGTGAGAGAATTCCTGAAGGGCAATATTGCGACACCTCGGTGTCTGTTGAGACTGTTAAACAAATATCATGAGCATCTATAAAGAGTATTGTTTTTTAACAAGTTTCTTTATGCCACACCGACACAGACTGGTATTGCGGGGACGATGGGACAGGAAAGGGCTAGGAGTGGGAAGGAAGCAGCCGTGGTCTTAGTTAAGGTGAAAATGGGAAACCACGGAAAACCATCTTCAGGGCTGCCGGCAGTGGTTTTCGAACCCACAATCTCCCGAATACTGGATTCTGGCCACACCTGAGCGACTGCCACTATCGAGCTCGGTAGAATGTTGATAAATTGTTATATATTTACTTTCAAATTCCTTCGTATAAGTGAAACATCAGTGTAGTTTGTGTTGGAGTCTCCTGTAGTCACATCCTAGTTCGTGAACCGTGGCCTAATAAGTGGTTCTGGGACTTGGGATATCAGTTGACATGGAAGAGGGATGGGCATGTCGGACATTTCCTGAGTCGAGGCCCTCCTGTTCTGGCGACTATAGCTATGCAATCTCTCGGTGGTCTATGAACCGTTTGAGTGGAGGCACTCATTTGAACTTTGTGTAATTAGGGTGGCAACATAGTTCACAGAAATGTACCGAGCATGCTCAGAATGATCTTAACAAGCCCCGGATCTGTGGGAGCGATAAAGTCCCACTTCCATTTGACAGTTCAGGGAATCCTTGGAAACAGCCTGGTGAATGAAACGGAATTTGATGGGGTGCTATGCGTATTAATGGGACGTATGGAGAAAATAGCCTTTGCTAGGAGGACTTAGCGTTTCCTGCACTATGTATTCTGGTATGGGCTACAGCAATTTTGTTACTTTCTTTTATCTGTCTCTGTCTTCTCCTTGGCTTTCACAATATGAAAGTGACTGAGGTATGAGCGATGCTAGTAATGCCATTCCTTCTGCAGCCAATCTCTGCTATGAATGGCGTGAAAATGTTGCTCATAGGGTCGGTTGTTGCATGAATTTCAGTGAGATTGGCAGACTGATATATAATAGCAACTTCTGGCTCTGTGAGGAAAGCAACGGGAAACTACTTCACTCCTCATTTCCCCTAGCACGCCTCTTCAGTGATGGCTAGGCCATCTATGACAGCTGATGGTGGAGCTGTTGTGGATCAAACCAGCGTTGGGGCTGAAGACTAAACATACATACATGGATAAAGAAATTAGAAATGATTTAGTCTGCAAAGAGAATGCGCTTAGGTATGTTAGAAGTTAGTAATGTTCGGTTAAGGAGAGACAACGCGAAAGAGTTAAGAAATTTTGAGTTGTTATTATCAGATATTAAATTAAGACGCGCGCGCGCGCGCGTGTGTGTGTGTGTGTGTGCGTGCGGTTGGAGGAAGGGCTGTTCATTAGGGAAACCATGACACACTACGTAGTTTCTGTTAGGCACGTAAGAGAAAATGGTTGGATAGATTAGGTGTTTTCGAGAATCGGGACGAAAATCCTACCAGTCTGGAGTAGATACGTACATCATACATCATCATTAAAGACCGTTTTGCCTTTCAGCGTTCAGCCTACAAGCCTCTGTGAATTTATTAAACGTCGCCACAATCCTCTATTTGCAACTAGCGCTGTGGTCTCATTTAGTTCTATACCTCTTATCTTTAAAAAGTTAGAAACTGAGTCTAACCATCGTCATCTTGGTCTCCCTCTACTTCTCTTACTCTCCATAACAGAGTCCATATATTCTCCTAGGTAACCCATCCTCTTCCATTCGCCTCATATGCCCCCACCACCAAAGCCGGTTTATGCGCACAGCTTCATCCGTCGAGTTTATTCCTAAATTAGCCTTTATCTCCTCATATCGAATACCCTCCTACGATTGTCCCCACCTGTTTGTACCAGCAAAAATTCTCGCTACTTTCATGTCCGTTACTACTAACTTACGAACAACATAATCTGAGTCCACCCAACTTTCGCTCCCGTAAAGCAAAGTTGGTCTGAGAACAGACCGACGTAAAGATAGTTTCGTCCGGGAGCTGACTTCCTTCTTATAGAACACTGTTGATCGCAACTGCGAGCTCACTGTGTTGGATTTAATGCACCTTGAATCAATCTCACTTACTATATTACCATCCTGCGAGAAAACACATCCTAAATACTTGATTTATCCACCTGTTCCAGTTTTGTATTCCAAATCTGACATTCAGTTCTCTTGGATTTTTTACCTACTGACATCAATTTAGTCTTAGAAAGGCTAATTTTCATACCATACTAATTGCACCTATTTTCAAGTTCCAAGATTTTAGACTGCAGGCACAATCTGCCATTAAGACCACGTCGTCAGCATAGTCCAGACTTCTTACTACATTTCCACCTAACTGAATCCCTCTCTGCCACTTTACACCTTTCAGCAGATGATCCATGTAAACTATGAACAACAAAGGTGAACGATTACAGCCTTGTCTAACCCCTGTAAGTAACCTGAACCAAGAACTCATTCTACCATCAATTCTCACTGCAGCCCAATTGTCAGCACAAATGCCTTTGATTGATTTTAATAAGTTTAATAAAACACTGAGGGATGTAGTTGTCGGGACTAATAGCCAGGGTACTCTTATTGGGCAATGTGAACGGGCCGCTGGCGCCAAGCGGCAACATCATGAAGTACACATTCAAATGCATATTATATTTCCGTGTTGTCACCTTTTTGAGAGATAAAGAATAGTTTTCACGATTTAGTGATTAACCTCCTTGTGACGTAATAAGGTGGAATGTACCTCTACTGGAAGTATAAAACCTCTAATACGATATTGATAATAGAAATGAACAATGGTAACTTACGAGTCTCTATCTTTAATAGTTTCCAAGAAAATTGTGGTTTTCCTGCATTGTAAATTGCAACGTTGCTGCTACTAATGCAAGGTCATACACGTGCCGGCCACATGTGGTGTGTCAACTGGCTTGTGGTCAAGCGCTTGCATAACATGTAAACAGCATTTAACTTACGAGGGAACACATACATGTATTACACTCGGATTCGGTTGAAATTTGGTAGGAATATTTGTGGGAGGCAGTAGAATGCTAAGGTGAAAACTGAATGTGCCCAGCGCAAGATTAAACGCCAAAATTGAACAAATAAATAGTCGTAAAATTATAAGTGCCGCGGGAGTATCGGGATGTGGCGGAGAGGTAGGGAGGAGCGAAGCAGCGGACGTGAACCAACCGAATCCGAGTGTAACACATGTATGTGTTCCCTCGTTAGTGCCGTCTTCCCTTTCGCCCTTCTTCCCAGTTCTTCACCGGCCATCCAACCGGTCTGCCATATCCTATCTGACATCTTACCTGAGCTCGTACAAGGCTCACAACACTGGTCACAACGTTGAAATATGTAATTAAGCGACATATTAAGCAGAATTTCAGGATTTACTTCATTCTAAATGCGTGGATTTATAACAAAATAAGCAACATGCTGTTGTTTTGGAACTTACAACTCAAAAGAGGATGGTCAGGTTTTGAAGTTCCAGACCTATCACACTCAAAAATATCCGGGAGTAGCGCTTTACAGAATCCTCAAATTTAAGAAGCAACCTGTTGCGTAAATTGGCTAGATTACAGTGGGGAAGCCAACCAAAAACTATCCGCACGTCAGCTATGGCCCTTTGTTTCTCCATCGCAGAATCTGCCATGTCGAACAAGTGGACGTGGTCCTGAATGAGATCTGTAGGTTAGTGACAGGTTGCTTAACGTCTACTACAGTTGATAGGCTGCACCAGCTTGCAGGGATTTCTCCACACTGCATTCGTAGAGAAGTAGCAGCGAACAAGGAGAGAACTAGATTAGAACAAGAACGTGCTCATCCACTGCACAGTCGTGCATCTCCGGTTCAAAGACTCAAGTCCAGGAAAAGTTTCCCGGGAACTAATTGGATCACTTGAAAAGGCAAGGGTACTGTTGTGGAAAACGAAGATCACTAATAATAATCCGGGACAGATGATACTAGCCGAACGTTTATCACCTGGCTACAATGAAAACTGAATTGTCTGGGAATCTCTGAATAGACTGAGTACAGGAGTGTGCGGGTCCAAAGTCAACCTTGCGAGATGGGGCTACAAAGATGCTGACATCATCAAATGGCAATGCGGCGAAGAACAAAACGTGAAACACTTGCTTCAATTCAGGATGTGTCCATCTTTTTGCACTAATGACGAACTGTTTTAGGCAAAGCAGAAGTTTTCTTGACGTAAAATATTGGTCACAAGATGTGTGACACACGTCTGGTATTTCAAGGTAATATTTGGCTGAGTACAAGGAATTTCTGACACGACGATAAATAAATAAATAAATAAATAAATAAATAAATAAATAAATAAATAAATAAATAAATAAATAAATAAATAAAATTTTTTCGTTGTTTGTTCAACCCTTGTCCCGTTTCTCTACGGGGTCGGGTATGAGGTGAGATGAATCTTTCGTGGTGGGCTTTTATGAACGAATGCCCTTCCTGATGTCAACCTCATCAGAAGAGTTAATGAGATGAAATGAATGACGTGATATATGATAGTAGGGAGAGGGTGAAACCCGGTGCCGGCACATAGCCTACTCCTGTCGAATAGCACTAAGGGGTCTGCTCAAGGCTTAAGGTCTCCATCCGACGGACGAATCACCATCAACAGCGTCATATACCCTCACTGTATATGAGCATCGCGGAGAGGTTTGGAATTTAATCCAGGCTTTTGGCACGCAATCTAGTGAGTATAAATTGCATACCACCACCTCCCCTACCCTGCCAGCCTACGTTCTGATGGTGAACATTTTTTCGACGAACGGGGCTCGAAGCGGCTAACCTCGGTGTCACACCGTTTAGAATTCAACGCTTTAACGATCATGGCCACCATGCGGGCTCTAAATAAATAAATAAATAAATAAATAAATAAATAAATAAATAAATAAATAAATAAATAAATAAATAAATAAATAAATAAATTTGACTTGTGTTCCAAGACAAGAGTACGGGAGATCACTGAAAAAATTGACAATAGTTATCTTTTCCGGGCTTCATAGAACGGTACAATACACATTTTCCTATATATGTCATATACAATAATCTCACGTGTTGCAATTTAATACAATCGTAATTAATCTGGGTAGAGTTAATTGAAGGTGTCAACCGATTAAATATGGTAACCTACAACGTTCGTACACTGTATTGCACAAGCTGTTTTCTTACCGTAGAGATTAGAACCACCACAGACTAAGAATTTCATTAAGCACGAACTTCTTAAGTGAAAGTGTTTCTTTTGATTCTCTTAAGTTGATGAAGTATTGGAAAGCGATATGGTCTAGTCAGCAAACATCAATTAAAACGTAGCAGCCCGCCTGCTGCTCTGCAAACAAGTTGTGGGGAGGGAAATTAACGTTCCGGTAATTCCAGCCATTACGTCCAGGGACAGAAACTTGTGAAATGTTTGTCTTGGGAAAATTTAATTTATTTGGTTTGAAATCTTAGGAACTGTGTTCTCTGGGAGAAAGTGTGTTCATGTTTTTTATTTAAGGTATAACAACCAGTTAAAAGTCATTGGCATCCATAAACCGAGTAATAAGAACGTGTGTACATTTTATGTCCAACTTTTACCACTCAAACTTAATGTCAGGAGTTTTAAGGGACAATGAGTAAGAAAAAGTGGAAGTGAAGCCCTTTACTGCAACATACGGCAGATTTAGTAACAGCTTGTAAGGGCTATCGAGTACGACTCCTTGGTTGAATGGTCAGCGCCAAGGCCTTCGGTTCAGTGGGTCCCGAGCTGGGATTTTAATCGCATCTGATTAATTCTCCTGACTCAGGGATTGGGTGTTTGTGTTTGTCCCAATACTCCAACACCCAATAGTAATTACATCCCTCTACATAAGGTTGGCGTAGAAAGTAGATTAGTCCGTAAAACAGGGCCAAATCCATATGTGTATGTATGCATGTGTGTGTTCCCAAAGGCATGGGAAAATTGGTATAATAATAATAATAATAATAATAATAATAATAATAATAATAATAATAATAATAATAATAATAATAATAATAATTTGTAAGAGCTATTGAACAAGGCTACAGTCACAATCAGTAATTGAACTGGAAGACGGGTAAGAGACCAGGACCCGACAGACGCTCTTTAGGAGAGCTGGAAGAGTAGGTTGATAGTAGGAACTTGTAAACTACTATTAGAGAACTGGTAGAGTGGGTTGATAATAGGAACTTGCACACTCCTATCAGAGAACTGGAAGAGTGGGTTGATAATAGGAACTTGTACACTCCTGTCAGAGAACTGGAAGAGTTGGTTGATAAAAGGAACTTGCGTCCGCCTCCGTAGCGTAACGGTTAGTACAATTAGCTGGCGTCCTCGGGGGCCCGGGTTCGATTCCCGGTACTGCCAGAAATTTAAGAATGGCAGGAGGGCTGATATGTGGTTGAAACGGTACATGCAGCTCACCTCCATTGGGGGTGTACCTGAAAAGAGCTGCACCACCTCGGGATAAGGATACGAGTTTACTTTACTATAGGAACTTGCAAATTACTATTAATAAATAATAATAATAATAATAATAATAATAATAATAATAATAATAATAATAATAATAATGTTATTTGCTTTACGCCCCACTAACTACTTTTACGGTTTTCGGTGACGCCGAGGTGCCGGAATTTTGTTCCGCAGGAGTTCTTTTACGTGCCTGTAAATCTACCAACACGAGGCTGACATATTTGAGCACCTTCAAATACCATCTGACTGAGCCTAGATCGAACCTGCCAAGTTGGGGTCAGAATGCCAGCGCCTCAACCCTCTGAGCCACTCAGCCCGGCTCAATCAACTATTAGAGAACTGAAAGGGTGGGTTGATAATAGGAACTTGCAAACTCCTATTAGAGAACTGGAAGAGTGGGTTGATAATAGGAACTTGTAAACTCCTATTAGAGAACTGGAAGAGTGGGTTGATAATAGGAACTTGCAAACTCCTATTAGAGAACTGGAAGGGTGGGCTGATAATAAGAACCTGCACATTCCTATTAGAGAACTGGAAGAGTGGGTTGATAATAGGAACTTGCACACTCCTATTAGAGAACTGGAAGAGTGGTTTGATAATAGGAACTTGCAAACTCCTATTAGAGAACTGGAAGGGTGGGCTGATAATAAGAACCTGCACATTCCTATTAGAGAACTGGAAGAGTGGGTTGATAATAGGTACGAGCAATCTCCTACCAGGAAACTGGAAGAGTGGGTTGATAATAGGAACTTGTAAACTCCTATTAGAGAACTGGAAGAGTGGGTTGATAATAGGAACTTGCAAACTCCTATTAGAGAACTGGAAGGGTGGGCTGATAATAAGAACCTGCACATTCCTATTAGAGAACTGGAAGAGTGGGTTGATAATAGGTACGAGCAATCTCCTACCAGGAAACTGGAAGAGTGGGTTGATACCAGGAACTAGCGCACTACTGTTAGAGAAGTGGAAGAGTGGGTTGATAATAGGAACTTGCACACTCCTATTAGAAAACTGGAAGAGTGGTTTGATAATAGGAACTTGCAAACTGCTATTAGAGAGCTGGAAGAGCGGGTTGATAATAGGAACTTGCACACTCCTATTAGAGAACTGGAAGGGTGTGTTGATAATACGAACTTGCACACTCCTATTAGAAAACTGGAAGGGTGGGTTGATAATAGGAACCTGCAAACTCCTATTAGAGAACTGGAAGAGTGGGTTGATAATAGGAACTTGCACACTCCTATTAGTGAACTGAAAGAGTGAGTTAATAATAGGAACTTGCAAGCTCCTATTAGAGAACTGGTAGAGTGGGTTGATAATAGGAACTTGCAAACTCCTATTAGAGAACTGGAATAGTGGGCTGATAATAGGAACTTGCACACTCCTATTAGAGAACTGAAAGCGTGAGTTAATAATAGGAACTTGCACACTCCTATTAGAGAGCTGGAAGAGTGGGTTGATAATAGAAACTTGCACACACTCCTGTACCAGGAATTTGCAAACTCCTATTAGAGAACTGGAAGAGTGCGTTGATACCATGAACGGGCACGCTCCTACCAGAAAACTGTAAGAGTGGGTTGATATCAGGAAATGGCGCACTCCTACCAGAAAACTGGAGGAGTGCGTTGATACTGGTTACTAGCACACTCCTATTAGAGAACTGGAAGGATGGGTGACACCAGGAGCTGGCGAATGGGAGAATTGGAGTAGTAGTTTTATGTCATGATGCGTCAGACGTAGGGCCTACTTTAACAGGTCTAGAAGAGAGGTTTATTAGCAGGACCTGGCACGTATTCTGTAATAGATCTGCAGGAATTGTTTCATAAAAGATCACCAGGCATGTTCTGTAGTGTACTTGAAAAGGAATTTGATACCAGACCACCTTGCTTTTTAATTATTCTTCTGTCACACATCACTCGCCCTGGTGTTGTGGCTGGTTCGAGTAGTGTCAATCATGTAGGTTTGGCCCAGATTTATGCCCGGATGCTCTTCCTGATTGCAACTCTGTGTGGAGGAATTTATACATAAACTGCGAGCCCACCAGCCCCTTAATTTGTTTTCGAGATACACGACCCAACGCGCTATTATATATCAGCCAACTTAAAAAAAATGGTACGTGATTCTATATTACCTTAATAAATCTGTACTGATGAGTTCATGCTCTAGAACTTCCATAACTAAAGTGTGGTCCGCAGACCACTGGGGGGCCGCGACGGGTCCGCAATAATAATGTAAGTTGAAAGTATTTAAATAGCGAAATTTTACTGCACACACACACAATTCATAGATAAATACTATACATTTAGGAACATATGTCTTCACTGTTGTATAATTTACATACAGTATATGTAATTCTCTGCCAATAAATGATACAAGTTGGCAGTATCTTGTGATGACCTTGTCTCCCTCTCTCCACGACTCTGGTCGACTTTTGGGTCCATGACGTCCCGTATAGTCTACCATTTTTTAGGAAGTAAATGCTGTTTTCTTTACAATTGGCTTTACGTCGCACCGACACAGATAGGTCTTACGACGATGATGGGATAGTGCTCCGCTATCCTATGACATTTGATCAGTCAGTGTACTTGCGTATGATGCCACTAGATGGTGTATGTAAACAACAGTGTGAGTCTAAGCATGCCCCCAAGTTCAGTGTGTGAGTGAGAGCGTCACAAAATGGAGGTGGCCAAGCAGGAGCAGCAATCGTATATTAAAATAGTAGTTCTCCGCGACAGACATGCACGCCAATGCCATGCAGAGCTGCGGGAAGCATTAGGTGTGCATGCCATGTTCTATAGAACAGTGGCGAGGTGGGCGGAAACGTTCAAACGGGGTAGAGTATCAACTGCCGATTTGCCTCGCCATTGCCGTCCAGTGTCCAAGGACAATGGTGATCGATCAGTGTCTACATGAGGACAGGCGCTGGACTCTAGAGGAATTGGAAGAACATACAACAATACCAGCGGAAACAATACGGCACATTTTACACAAGGACCTACAGATGCGTAAAATTTGTGCAAAGTGACTGCCACGTCACTTAACTGAGGTACAGAAGTGGGCTTGTTTCGAAAGATGTCGCATCAGTCTGGAGACGTTTCAGCAAGAAGGACAAGCCATGTTGAGTCGCGTTATTGCAGTCGATGAAATATTTGCACGTGGTTATGAATCTGAACTGAAGAGACAGTCAAGTGAATAGCGTCGTCAGGGGTCACCACGGAGACACAAGGTTCGACAAAATCAGTCGCCCAATAAGGTTATGGTAATCCTGGCATACGATGTTCAAGGTGTGCTTGTGTGTCATCCAGTGCTTGAGGGGCACAATGTCAATTCAGTTTAATGCACCAGTTGCGTCGTGCAGTGCGAACCAAACGTCCAGATCTTTTGGACAACGCCATAATCCTGCACGATAATGCGACAGCTCACACAGCAGCCATCGTTCAGCGTCGCTTACAACGGTGGGGATGGGAGGTTCTTCCACACCCGCCTTATTAGCCTGATCTGAGCCCATGTGACTATGATCTAATCCCCAAAGTCAAGAAGCCATTACGTGGACAACGGTTTGCTAACAAAGAGGACATCGTAACAGCATTTCGGAGAGAGGTGTCACACGTTAGCGATACACATGCAGCGAATGGTATTCAGCGCCTGCCCCACTGCTGGCAACGCACAATAATAAAACAATGTTTACCAATGGCCTGTGTTCTGTCACTTTCCTACGAGAACCTCCTGCAGTCAGAATTTGTCTGCAGGCACTATGCATAAGTACTTGCCCTGTATTTCCAAATGCATATCTTAAATTTTCCGTGTTGTCTCCTGTTCGTGAGGAAAAAAATAGTTACGATAACTTATAACTCGACCCCCGTATTACTATTCTCCCATACCAACGTCAAGGGTCGCCTAACCACAAGCAAAAACAAGAGTATACCTGAGTAAAAATAAATAAACGTCGTTATTTAGAAATTGTTGTAAACAAGATAAGGTTTACAAGAACACAACTTATTTATTTGCTTCACACAGAATAATTCTACAGTATGTACAGGAATAAAACATAAAATTGTCTTGAAGCAAGTAGATGATTAATCTTGAGAGAGTTTCTGTTTCTATACACTATGTACACTCTGAATGTATTTACACTCACTGCTATCTTGAAAAGATAGTTCTTGGGAAAGATATAGTTCGTGATAGTTGAAAACTATCATTTGCAATAGCATAGATTAGCTAAGAGAGTTCCTTCTAACTTGAAGTGTCTGAGTTCATAAGCTTGTACTAAATGAAAGCTATGTTCACAATTAGAGAATCTAATGTGTGTGTCGGAGCTTGAGTGAGCTTGGGGATGTGTGGCATACAACATCGGGGCTCGACATGGATGAAGGAACGGGAAAGTGGAGTAGTGACCTGAGGTGAAACCTCATACTACCAGAATTCCATCCACCTGGTCGAGACACATTTTTAAGAGTAGCAGCCTCCGTGTTCGACGTTCAGTGTATTCTGGAGCAGAACTCTGGGGAGAATCCTGATGAATGACAGACAGGGAGCTCCTTCTATACTGCACACGACGTAACAGACACGCGCACTGAAGACTGCGCGTCGAGTCTCGAACTATCCACGCTTGCGTGCGTGCGGCTGGCTGGCGCTGAGCGAAGAGAGCGGAGGACATACAACAGAAATTATCAGCAAAATCATCCGCACAGGGGTCTACTGATTTTTCCATCCCTTCCTGATTGCAGTTCTTCTATAAGTCCTCTTGCCCACATGTGACGTGGGCGGTTGTCTTCCCGTAGCAGGGTTGGCGGGCGTGGCGTTAACTCCATAGCTGCAGTATATGGTCTCTTTTTTCAGAAGTCTTCAGTGGCTTGTTGTTGGAGTTTATACTCCTTTCAGATTCTTACTAAGAAGAGGTTCGGGCCCTGTTGGAATTGGGCTAAACTCTTCGCGTGAAGGAAGTGCGCTGGTGTTGGAGGGGTAGTGTCATCTTGCTGAAGGAGAGGACGGGAATTTATGGCGGCTTCAGTACCGAGTAGTATGGTGAATAAGTTTTTTGATCCACCTGTCTGTCCTAAAACCTTCCTGACGCAGAGTTTTATAGTTCTGATCTTAAGCTCCCACAAGAACAGCTAGTATTAAAGGAAACAGTCATAACATCCACTCTCCGTCATGTTAATTCGTTCATCCACTCAAACATTGTGCATAAAGATAATTTTCTTACTCGTACAAACAACAAAGACACAGTCAAGAAAGTTACACAGTGCTTTATGCCAGTTGCCCTCAAACTGTAGGAGTACGCCTGAGACGTTTAGTGGGGTACGCGAGTATCCTTCAGGGAACAGTCAAGAAAAATTGAAATATGGAAATGAATAATAAGAAAGTTAAATATGTATATATGGAGCCACGTTTCGCTTGAAAGTTTCACCTGGACTACGATGCATCAGAAAACTGTATCACGGCATACAGGCACACCTATCGCATTGGAATTTTGATGGTTCGCAATGTCTGAATTCCGGAATGAAGACAGGAAATTTATCGTCCTGATTTATTAACTTCATGCTGAGGCAAAAATGTAACGTTTTATGAAACCTTCATACAAACTGGTTATCCTGTGTTATTTTTTATCGTTTTATTATACTTGATACAGACACAAATTCTTACATTTCTTGTGATGTGTTATAAAACTGTATTAATTTCACAATCTCGTCTTATTTACGACTAGCAAATGTACCCGTGCTTCGCTACGGTATTCTACATTATATACGGATTCCTCCGTAAATTACTGTGAAGGCATTGACTAAGATTACATTAAATTGCGTACCTCGTACGGCTATCCTAGAGACAGAACAGGAAGGTCAGAATACGTTGTTTGTGATGTAAGGTAGGCATTGAGGAAGTTTTGAGGATAATAGAAGGCCACATTTCCTGCTGCCAATTACAATCGAGTTCGAAAGATTTAATTATAATCGGGAAATCAAGTGCTGTCTAACATATCAACAATCTAGACAGGGCAATAAGTCATAAGACCAAAGTTGTTGATCTCTCCAAATAGAACGTTGATTGTGCTATCTGTTTTGTAATACGACTTACCGTTTAGCCACCAATTATCCCTAAACGAAGGTCTGCATCGTCATTAAAATTGCATCCATATTTCGATATGTTCCGGAGCCGAAAATTCTATATTTGTATAACTTGGAATTTTTCCTCAAAGGAAAGAGTTTCCAGGTTTTAGGATTAGCACTCCCGTACGTACGGATTTATTAAGGAAGAAAGTAATATAGTTAAGAAAGTTGAAGTTAATAGAAAACAGGATTATATCAGAGGACAACCTGATAGGACAAATTTGTAAACACCAAGTGGATGTATTGGAAATTCAAATGTCTGTCAATAAATTATGAAGGTATGAGTTACGGATATAAGAAAGCGGTAAGAGAGGAGAAATTTAGGCACAGGGATTCTTACGTAAACAGATAAGAAGATGACTTATGGTGTTATTACTTAAGGTATTCGAGGACGGTTGTAACCTCCAACGATATTCCGCCAATATCCCGCAGAATGGCCAATTGACGTCTCTCTTGCTTTCTACGCAAGGAACAACCATGAGTTTACAGGAATGATTACGAAAATGGCAATACGTTACTTCGCTGCTGGAAAGCAGTCAGAGACGTTGCCATGGTAACCTGTAGGTTCGTTGTCGATCTGTCGGTCACTAAATGTAGAGCATAATACCCGCAGTAAATAGTAATTTTCTCAGTCATTTGAGGAGTAAGCTAAATTATGAATATAACAAAAGTTGTTTATATTGAAGAGACGTTTCACATGCAGTCCGCGTAGTTTACAGAAAGTCTATAGTATAAGAGAAAATGGATGAAAACTGTTCTGGTTTTCCTATAAATACCCCGTCTACTCAAAGTATTTAAAACTATATGCATGTCAAAATATTCCCCTGGATGAGTATACTCTAAGTGTGACGTCTCGCCGTGGTAGTAAAACAAACAAACATACACGAAAAATAAAAACCACAGATTCGGTCTTAGTTGACCTAAAACGGATAAATATCTGAAAAATTATCGAAACAAACGAAATTACAGACAGCGGAACCCCTACAACTTTATTTATATAGATGTGTACTTAAAATAATGGTTTATAATAAGCCAAAATGCCTTAATAATTAGGCAGTTAATAATTTTTAAAACTACCATTTAGGCATTTTTGGTGTGGGTACATTGAACTTTTACCCATGAGTGAGGGGTGCAGTCACATAATAGTTTGAGAACTTCCGCTTTATGCCGTTCATAGTGGGATAATATGGCCACATACCTACGTGTTCCAAGTGAAATTTTATTTGGTCTTGTAAAGGACCGTTCATATCGGATATTGCGTAGTCAAGTTGGATTACGACATGATGGTCTGTAGGTAAGAAACGGGGTACCCTGCATATTCAGCTCAGCTTGAAATGTTGAATACCTTGATTTATACAGATTTCAGCACGACGTTGTAAAGATATTTTTGCTAGCTGTAACGTGTGGTATGTAACCGTTTGACATGACTCGGTGATCAGTTGCTGAAGGTGACTAGGATTTTTTTTCAGGCTCCTGTGCATACACTAACCACTTTAAGTGACCCCACAGGAAAACGTTGCGTGGCGTATGATCGGGTGATTTTTTTTCGCTATTTGTTTTACGTCGGACCGACACAGATATGTCTTATGGGGACGATGGGTTAGGAAAGGCCTGGGAATGGGAAGGAAGCGGTGTGAAAATGGGACACCACGGAAAACCATCTTCAGGGCTGCCAGCAGTGGGGTTCGAACCCACTATCTCCCGGATGCAAGCTCACAGCTGCGTGCCCCTAACCTCACGGCCAACTCGCCGGATAAGATCGGGTGATCTGACGGTCAGGGAATGGGTCATCCTTTTGTTAGGATATGAAATATGAATATGATTCCGAACAACTACTGATCCGTGAGGTGGGACCTCATTCTGTTGAAACCACATTCGTAATAGGTTGAGCAGTGGCATGGTCTCCAGCAACTGTAGGAGTTCATTTTGAAGAAAATGAAGGTAGAATGCTCCCGTCTGACGGCCGTTGGTTCGATTAGGTAGTCGTCCAACATTCCACTCCAGTCATTTACTCTCCTTTGCACTTTAAATGCGACCTGTCTTGCCCAGTGGGAATTATCCGTGCCTAAGTAGTGCATATCACTGTGATTCATAGCACCACTGTTGTGAAATCGTTATTTATCTGAAAACAGGACTCTTGAGAAAAAAGAAGAAAAGTCTACGCAGTATGACCAATGATGCAATGTCCATTTACAAAATGTTACTCTACCATCGAATTCACGTCCGTGAAGCCGCTGGTGTAACTGCAGATGGTATGGTTGAAATGTATTGATATGAAAACTTCGCATAACAGACGACCGGCTGATGTCGGTCTGTAGAAGATGGTTGTCTAGTTTTACTACCTCTTAAAACAATAATCACCACCACCACCACCACCACCACTGATGTTGGTCTGTCACCAAGTGTCCGTGTACTATATGTGGATAATTCTGTACAGCGTTCACAACAGCCTTTTAATTTGGACCAGACCTAATAGGAACATCTCTACCAGGACGAATCCTTGTAAGCGTCTCAGTTGACCGCAATCACCGTTCGAGGTTTCGGAATGTATGGTAGTCTTCTTTCAGGAAATCGCTCGTGTTACAGGCGCTTTGACTCGAATGCGTTGCGTCTTGTTTATCCATAAATTACCGTATCAACATACCAATGTACTCGTCTCTCGAATACATCGCGAGTGAATGAATAAGTCCTGTGATGAAACGGCGTATGGGTTTTAGTGCTGGGAGTATCCGAGGACAAGTTCGGCTCGCCAGGTGCAGGTCTTTTGACTTGACCCCGTAGGCGTCCTGCGCTTCATGATGAGGATGAAATGATGATGAAGACGGCACATAAACCCAGCCCCCGTGCCAGAGGAATTAACAGTTATGGTTAAAATTCCCTACCCCGCCGGAAATCGAACCCGGGACCCCTGTGACCTAAGGCCAGCACGATAACCATTTAGCCATTGAGCCGGACAGTGCTGTGATGTGACCCGGTGAGTGTGGATAAACTTTGTGCTCCCATTATAACGGAGTACGATCTTTCGTTCAAAAAAGTAAAATTGCCTAATATTTGATTCTTTTATTTTGTTGCTATTTGCTTTACGTCGCACCGACACAGATATGTATTATGGCGACGATGGGACAGGAAAGGGCTAGGACTGGGAAGGAAGCGGCCGTGGCCTTAATTAAGG
Source organism: Anabrus simplex (assembly GCF_040414725.1). Lineage (NCBI taxonomy): Eukaryota > Metazoa > Arthropoda > Insecta > Orthoptera > Tettigoniidae > Anabrus > Anabrus simplex. Next base: position 82,411,040 of record NC_090269.1, read on the forward strand.
TACAGCCCCAGCATTTGGCTGGTGTGAAAATGGGAAACCACGGAAAACCATCTTCGGCGCTGCCGACAGTGGGGTTCGAACCTACTATCTCCCGAATACTGGACACTGGCCGCACTTAAGCGACTGCAGCTATCGAGCTCGGCCATTCCCGACTCAGCAATAAAGACAACATACATGATACTCACTATAAGTGTAGTGGTAACGTTCGGTCCTTCTACTTGGATAGTTAATATCCATGCCAGAGTTTTTAGTCATGGTTTACGGCGTTCAATTAACGTTTAACCATTACAGATCACTTGGTATAACCTATTAATTCGATCTATTACGTGTATATGTATTATTTATTTTCTTTCTTTCCTAATCCATTTACCCATCGGGGTTGGTTTCCCCTCGGACTCAGCGAGGGATCCCATCTCTACCACCTGAAAGGCAGTGTCCTGGAGCGTGAGACTTTGGATCGGGGGATACAACTGGGGAAGATGACCAGTAGCTCACCCAAGCGGTCTTACCTGCTCTGCTGAACAGGGGCCTTGTGGGGGATGTGAAGATTGGAAGGAAGAGGGAAGGAAGCGGCCGTGGCCTTAAGGTTATCAGATATCTGGCTCCTTGGCATAATGGTCAGCGTATTAAGTTTCGTCCACGAACCTACTACGCTGGCGTAGCAGGAGGAGAGGTGATACTCCCACGTGGCGCGTCGCAGGTGGCGGACAGGGGGGCCCTAACCGGCTTGCCGGCGGACTTGAAGGAAATAAAATACCTCTCGCGGACCAAACACACAACCCCCGCGGGTGGGGGACGCACATGTAGAATACACCCGTGGTATCCCCTGTCTGTAGTAAGAGGTGACTAAAAGGGGCCCAAGGGGCTCTCAACTTGGGAGTGTGTATTGGCGACCACGGGGCCCTTAGCTGAGTCTTGTATTCCTTCCACTTATTTGTGCCAGGCTCCTCACTTTCGTCTATCCTATCCGACCTCTCTTGGTCAACTCTTGTTCTTTCTGACCCCGACGGTATTACAGCATTCGAGGCCTAGGGAGTCTTTCATTTTCACGCCCTTCGTGGCCCTTGCCTTTCTTCGTCCGTTACTTCACTTTTCGAAGTGCCGGATCCCTCCTTTCTTCTTTTTCTCTCTCTTTACCCCCTATGAGTGGGAGACGCAGACGAATAATACACCTACGGTATCCTTTACCTGTCGTGAGAGGCGACTAAAAGGGGCGACCAAGGGATGATTGAATTAGAACAATGAAACTACTTTTGATTCGTACCATCATGCGGGCAACACCATGTTTTGCCTGTACTTAAGAGTAGTACCACTAAATTAGGTACGAAATAGGTTTGTTATTAGTAGCAGTAAGGAGGCTGGCCTGGGGGTTTCCAGTACCCGTGCGTCGTACCCATGTGAGCAACACCGTGGGTCTGGGCGTAGCCTGTGAGTTGTACCGGTATATGAGCGGCACCGTGGGTCTGCGTTGCCTGTGATTAGTACCTATTATGTGAGGAACACCACGGGATAGTGCAAGTCCCTGTGGTTAGTACACCTAGGTGAGGAACCTTATCGGTTTGCGTTGGCTATGAGTGGCGCCATTGTGTGAGAAACACCATAGGTCTGCGTTACCTGTACGAGGTGCAATACTTGTGAGTAGTACCATCTTGTGTGGAACACCGTGACTCTTCGCTACTTTTGATTAGTACCCCAACATGACAAATACCATGGTTCTACTTTACTCGCGACATGTACCATTCTGTGGGGCCTTAGACGTGGATTTTGTACCTCTTTAGACATCAAGCATCATTGTGCTTTATAAGTGGTCCCTTGGTCAGTAATACTATTATTTACGATCTTTTTTGAGTCTGATCACTGTTTTTTTTTTGCTTGTTTATTTTTTGTTTTTTGTTGGGTTCAAGTCCATCCATTCATTCTTCATGATATATATATATATATTTTTTTTGCTAGTTGCTTTACGTCGCACCGACACAGATAGGTCTTATGGCGACGATGGGGTAGGAAAGGCCTAGGAGTGGGAAGGAAGCGACCGTGGCCTTAATTAAGGTACATCCCCAGCATTTGCCTGGTGTGAAAATGGGAAACCACGGGAAACCATTTTCAGGGCTGCCGATAGTGGGGTTCGAACCTACTATCTCCCGAATACTGGATACTGCCCAATTTTTATTTTGGTGAGTGGATGAATTTGAACTTTTTGTTATTTCATTTCGTACCATTACTGGCTGATGACCTCGATGTTAGGCCCCTTTAAACAACAAGTATCATCATCAGTAATTTTCGTTTCATATGGTCGTAGGTTCGATTCTCGGTCGGGGATTTTAGCCATGTTTGGATAATTCCTATAGCTCGGGGGCTAGGTATTTGTGACCGTCTTATTACTCACACTCCGTACTACCTCTTCACCATAGAAACACGGAGTGGGAAATACATACTTCTACATGTAGTTGACGTCAGGAAGGGCAATGGGCCATAAACATAGACTTAAATGACATCAGTATCGATCACGGATACTTGTAAAAAACAGGAAAGAAGAGGAAGAAGAAGAAGAGTAAACAGTAAGAAGAAGGAGGCCAGTGTGAGTAGCTCATGCGGGAGAGCACTATCCTTCTGAGCCTAACTTGGCAGGTTCGATCGCAGCTCAGCCCGGTGGTATTTGAAGGTATTGAAATACGTCAGCATCGTGTTGGTAGATTTACTGGCACGCACAAGAACTCTTGCGGGGCAAAATTCCGGCACGTCGGCGTCCCCGAAATCCGAAAAAGTAGTTAGTGGGACGGAAAAAATATTATTATTATTATTATTATTATTATTATTATTATTATTATTATTATTATTATTATTATTATTATTATTATTATTATTATTATTATTATTATTAAGGAGAAGACTGTTGATAGGATTTTCGGTCCGTCACACTAAGTAGAGTTTGTCGTATAGACTGATGTCCATCTGTTCCATTAGAACAGCAAAAACTACCATCACTACAACGCACTGTGTGTTGGTTCACACCAGTCTCGGCTCAGTCATGTGGCTTCTCATCGACAAGCTGAGGAAGGGTGGACCTAATTGGATAACGGTAATAATCCGAATATGACGACCTCTCTACCGAGATCACTTGAAGTAGAACACGAATTTTAAATTGTATTTCCTTCAACGTCACCTTACCGAGTTAATATAAGGCCAGCAAGACACCCAGGCACATTTTAGAACATAACCATTTAAGGACTAGTTTCCTAACATAATCGAATGTATTTTTCACGTTTTTTGAAACTCGTTTCTGTATGTATAAACATCTTGGAATACATTTGGTCGCAAAATCTGTATTCTAAAAAATTCACAGTATTAGATTTCCAGAATCACTGTATGAAATTTCAGCCGACGAACAGTCTTTCTCTAATATACTGCTGTTATTTTCATCGATACCTGATTCGGCTCTTGCACTAACTCGTAATATTTCTTCGTTCAGTGAATGACTTGCCCCAATTATAGTTCACAAAACACGTTACTTGAGATTATTCATAGCTAGAGATACAAAAAAATGTTCAGTCCGTGTAATAATAATAATAATAATAATAATAATAATAATAATAATAATAATAATAATAATAATTGTACCGGCTGGTACACCTCTACGCCGCACATTTGAATTTTCCGCCGTAAAGTCCTCCTCTACAGGAGAAACTCTGAACTTTAAATACTGGATCAACTCATAAGTTTCTCAGAAGATGTCACTACCGTAAATGTTGTGATTACGAAGTTGTCAATACTGTGTGGACTTCAACTTGTTTTGTTTTCCTTTGATCAAGAAGTGTGGACATTCTCTTATAGATGTCTCTACCAAAAATCTATGATGATGCACCCTGGTGCAAAGTGGAGGAACTTTTTGGAAGATATTTTGTACTCATAAGTTTCCTTATTACTAAATTTCGTTCTTTCATTTGTGGGTTGGCAATATTAACCTTTTCTTTCCGCCAGTTTTGCTATTTTCGAAAATATAACCTTCAATGAAATTTTAATTCATATCTCGGCTTTGTGGATAGACCCATTCCGGCCCGCACCTTCTTTCACCTCTGCATTCCACGGGTATCCCCGTAATAATAATAATAATAATAATAATTAATATAATAATTGCGTGTAGCCTCCGGAGAGCCCTAGTGCAGAAGTTTCGAGAAGACGTCCTATAGGCGACTGGCGCCTCTGTGAGGATGAGGCCCTACCTCCTACCTAAGATGGATTTTTATGTTAAGGACTGCACAAGTACCTAGCCCGCGAGCCAGACGAATTAACCAATTAACGTTAAAATCCCCAAACCGGTTGTGAATCGAATCCGAGACCTCTTAGATCAAAGGCCAGCGTGCTAAACGTATAGCCATGGAGCTGGACTCCGTATTTCTGGATAACATCAACTCGGGCACAGTTCAAAAGCAGAAAGACATGTCATCAGATATCATACTACTACTAATACTATTTTCTTTTTCTTTCTTTCTCTTTTCTTTCTTTCTTATTCAATTTACCGCCCAGGATTGGTTTTTCCCTCAAATTCAGCGAGGAATTCCACCTATACCGTCTCAAGGGCAGTGGAGCGCGAGACATTTGGTCGGGGATACAACTGAGAAGGAGGGCGAGTACTTCGCCTAGGCGAAGGGATAGACAAGGAAGAGGGAAGAAAGTGGCCGTGGCCTTCAGTTAGGTATCGTCCCAGTTTGCCTGGAGAAGAAGTGGGAAATCACGAACACCACATCGAGGATAGCTGAGGTTGACCTCCCGAGGCTGTGTGAACCCCGTTCCAGTCCTCGTACCACTTTTCAAATTTTGTGTCAGAGGCGGGAATCGAACCTGGGCCTCCGGGGATGGCAGATAATCGCTCTAACCACTGCACCACAGAGGCGAACGCTCCTCCCTCTCCTCCTCCTACTACTACTACTAAAATGCTTTCATTTTATGTCCTGAAATTGTATGGTGGGCCTTTCAGCCTAAAGACATTTGAAGCGGTGATTTGAGGTGCGGAGAAGGTGAGGGGTTGGCAGCCGTGGCCTATAAAAGGATCTCTCCCGGCATTTGATTTAGTGCAGGAGAATAGAAAACCACGAAAAAACCATTCTCAGAACAGCCGACGGAGGAGACCAGCTGAGGGAAATATCTCCGAAACGTATCTGTACGTTATTAGCCCGGAGGCTATGGCACATAGGGTAGGAACTTATCGGTACGTGCGTAGTAATTAAAAGGTTAACCCTAGGACTGCGAAGGGTCGAAAATGTCGACGTACTTTACTGTACGGCCGGCGTCGAAAATAATCGACTTTTGACAAAATCATGATTTCAGACCGCCGGTGCCACCTGTACACGATCCCATGGACCTATTACATCGGAGGGGTTACAAAGTGAAGTTCTGATACTCTACAATAGTTAACTTCTGTTAGGCCATATGTTATTCTGTCCATGAAAAGACAAAGGCAAAACGATGTAATATTTAATAAACAAACCTGGCGGCTGTAGAATAAATATATGAAATAGAAGTGCCACTAATTTGAATGTTTACCGAGCTCGATAGCTGCAGTCGCTTAAGTGCGGCCAGTATCCAGTATTCGGGAGATAGTAGGTTCGAACCCCACTGTCGGCAGCCCTGAAAATGGTTTTCCGTGGTTTCCCATTTTCACACCAGGCAAATGCTAGGGCTGTACCTTAATTAAGGCCACGGCCGCTTCCTTCCCACTCCTAGCCCTTCCCTGTCCCATCGTCGCCATAAGACCTATCTGTGTCGGTGCGACGTAAAGCAACTAGCAAAAAAAAAAAAAAAAAGAATGTTTAGAAGAGGGAAATGATTTATTGTCTACTGAACATTGTGATACTGATGATAGTAGTTCATACAGTGAATCTAGTACTGAACTTGTTAGAATAAAGGGCAGATAATGTACAAAAGTTGACGATGAATTGTGACAATGTACTGAACTGGGTTGTAAACTGTGATCAAATTTCAAATTTCGATTTTAAACTCCAAACACAAATTGATATAAGAAAATCAGGTCATTCAAATAATGTACAGTCCAAGAAGAGCGAACTAGGAAGAGGAAGGTAGCAGTCTGAGAAATAGATGGAAGAAGAAGCTGAGCAAACTGTAGTAGTGGAAGATCGATTGCTTTGAATGAAGAAGGAAAACACATAACCAATTCTCTATTTTTCAATACATTGTCTTCAAACTCAGTACACTGAAAGTCAACATAATGGTCATTATATTTTATATCTCAAAATGGTTGTTGTACCTACTCTTATTTTAATAAACAAAACTAAATTTGAAAATATTCAAATATTTGTCTGAACTTTCTACAAAGGTACATTTATGTATTTGGTAGTTAGCATTTTAAATTATGTAACATAATCGTTTAATAATCTGAACCTCAAACTCAGGCAAAACCTCTTGAGATGTTACATCTGGTCAACACTGCTTTATGGAGTAGATAACTGGACTGTCAAAGCTTCCTCCATGAACAGACGAGAGGGCGTTGAAATGTGGTGACATAGGAGAATGGTCAGAAAACCCTGGACGGATTTTGGAACAAGTAATGAATTGTTAAGGAAAGCTAGAGCTGAGTGTGAGTTGTCAAACATCAAAGCCAGGAAAACAGATTATTCAGGCCATGTTCTACAAGGTAGAAAGTACGGGCTTCTACATCACATATTACAAGGCAAGACAGAAGGTAAGCGAGAAACCGGTAGACCACCGACGTCATCGCTCGAAAACATCAAAGACTGGGCTTGTATCGACTACACAGAGCAACTCTTCAAGGTAGTTAGCTTTCTCCAGGGTGCTCACCATAAACAAGAAGAAGAAGAAGAAGGAGAAGAACGTACCAATAAAGTCCGATTATATAGTGACATCAACAATATTCCTCTAGCTTAATAATTACTAACATTGTAAACATTTAAGTTAGATGATGCTTCTTACCAAATTTCTTCCTGACAGCACAGGAATGACTATGTGGCAGTCCTTGAGTTAAAGGGGAGTTTGAGGCCAAACCCACTTTCAGTTCTCACGCATTGGATTCAAACTCGATTCATAGGGAGCTGAGAGGTTAAACCTTGGTCCATAAGAGATACCATGTTATAATCTTCAGTCAGTGTTAATGGTGGGTGATGGTGATAATATTTTGTAAGGGGAAGTACGACTAGGCAACCATTCACTTTTAATAATAATCAGAGGAAGAAAGAGAAGAGGCTGACCTTTCGGAGAATGAATGTGCCAGCAAAAGAAAGCGAAGAATCAGGAAGGACGTGAGAATGAAATGCATTCTAGACCCCACAAATTTAAAACTGTCAGAGTATGAAAAGAACAAGAGTTGACCAAGCGTTGTTGGGGTAGGAAAGGTGAAAACAAAGAGGCTGGCAAAAGTAAGTGGTAGCAATGCCAGTCTGGAGTAAGGGACCTATCGTGGTGAATCCTGGTTCTCAAATGCAGAGACCTTTAGAGTCCTTTCAGTCCCTTTCTATGACAGACAGGGAATAACGTGAATGTAATCTACCGCCCCCATCCACTGGAGATGCTGAATAATATATCAACCTAGGTTTTAACGGCCGACGTCATGATGAAATGAAATGAAATGTCGTATGGCTTTTAGTGCCGGGATATCCCAGGACGGGTTCGGCTCGCCAGTTGCAGGTTTTTCTATTTGACTCCCGTAGGCGACCTGCGCGTCTTGATGAGGGTGAAATGATGATGAAGACAACACATACACCCAGTCCCCGTGCCATTGGAATTAACCAATTAAGGTTGAAAACCCCGACCCGGCCGGGAATCGAACCCGGGACCCTCTGAAGCGAAGGCCAGTACGCTGACCTTTCAGCCAACGAGTCGGACGACGTCATGATGATAAGCAGGTAAGTCGCACTGATCTTCGTGTTGAATGGACCTCCGAAGATCCCGAATGCGGTTTCCGATGATATGTAGGCCTACACAGAGAGTATCTTTGGAGACACCGAGCGAGTTAGCCGTGCGGTTAGAGTCGTGCAGCTATGAGCTTGCATTCGGGAGATAGTGGGTTCGAACCGCACTATCGGCAGCCCTGAAGACGGTTTACCGCGGTGTCCCATTTTCACACCAGGCAAATGCTGGAGCTGTACCGGTAACTTCATTAAGGCCACGACCGCTTCCTTACCACTCCTAGCCCATCGTCACCATAAGACCTATCTGCGTCGGTGCGACGTAAAGCAAGTTGTAAAAAAATGTTTTGGGAAATGAGTACAAATAGCTTTTCGAAAGCTAGAGAATGGTTAGCTTGAAGCAGAGTGCGATGTTTGTGAGGTAGGTAGTAGCTTCGTTTGCCCCTCGGCTTATACCATCCGCCGTACCATGCATCAGGCCGTATGCATGAGTAATGTGTATGAAGGTGCATCACTTCACTGCGGCTTCAAGTAGTATACATGCCTAAGTTGTATGAAAACTTTCTACGTGCAAGAAGCGAACGTTTTCACATTGGAAGATATTGTAATGTATGTCAGCAAAGACCTAAGTCGTTCATCATTAAATTCTACCTGAGCTGCAAACATCAAATTTTCGACTTCATTTTTTAAATTTTTGCAGTAGGACATTATTTTGACGTCATAAAACCCTACCAATAACCATCAGAAAAAATATAATATATACATATTATGTACTATCTCCCGAACACCCTTCGTAAATCCTGAGTACCTGAAATGATCCTTCTGTTCCAGTTTCAATAATAATACAGTAATAATAATAATAATAATAATAATAATAATAATAATAATGCATCCGGGAGATAGTAGGTTCGAATCCCACTATCGGCAGCCCTGAAAATGGTTTTCCGTGGTTTCCCATTTTCGCACCAGGCAAATGCTGGGGCTGTACCTTAATTAAGGCCACGGCCGCTTCCTTCCAACTCCTAGGCCTTTCCTATCCCATCGTCGCCATAAGACCTATCTGTGTCGGTGCGACGTATAGCCCCTAGCAAAAAAAAAAAAAAATACTGTAGAATATGGCAGAGAAACAAGAACATTTTTGGGCGACCTATTTTTCTTTTCCTTAGCACTTTCCCGTTGTGGATTTTATTATGCCATTCAATACGACCAACTGCACCGCGTGGTTGTGGACCGAATGCCTTTACACCTTGTTTTACTATATCCTGTCACCTTTTCCTGGGCGGTTTACGAGGCTGGTTTTAATTAATTTTGTCGTGTAAACACCAAGAGTGTCACCGGAGACTTTTATACGTTAGTATCGTACGGCACAAAATGCGGAATGGAGTTTATTCCGCCCTTAAAAATTTCCACTTCCTGTACCGGGTGTGAACCTGTAATCTTAGGGTTCGGAGGCCGACACTTTACCACTGATGCATAGAGGGAGAAGTTTCAATAATAATAATAATAATAATAATAATAATAATAATAATAATAATAATAATAATAATAATAAAATGTTAACACTAGAGGTTGGATAGGAAAGTTAAAAATGAGGGAACTGATGCAAGTGGACAATATGCCAGATTCACCGAGCTCGATAGCTGCAGTCGCTTAAGCGCGGCCAGTATCCAGTATTCGGGAGATAGTAGGTTCGAGCCCCACTGTCGGCAGCCCTGAAAATGGTTTTCCGTGGTTTCCCATTTTCACACCAGGCAAATGCTGGGGCTGTACCTTAATTAAGGCCACGGCCGCTTCCTTTCCACTCCTATCCCTTTCCTGTCCCATCGTCGCCATAAGACCTATCTGTGTCGGTGCGACGTAAAGCAATTAGCAGCAAGCAAGCAGCAAAATGCCAGATTCAGCCAGGGGATCCATGATCATCAACTCAAGCTCCCAGTCTGAAAGCTCCTGGGTTTAACCCGTTTAGTTGCCTGTTGTGACTAGCAGCAGATGCATTGGAATTATTTTACCGATCCCAACGGCAGGGGTTAAAATATTGTCCTTTTATGACAAGTCTTTATTGCTATTGTTCATGACGGCTTGCAAGAAGTTCTGAGAGACAGGAAACATTAGTTAGAAAAATGTTTCTTTGTACATTTACGATTTCCTGTGTATCATCTTTATATTAGTTGGTTCTTCAGTGAAGATAATTTTCTGAAACCCCATGTCTTCTCAGACATGTTCAAAAGTGATGCACAAAACCCTCGAGAAATCGTGGCCCTATCAGGACGAATTTTGCCCATCTTGATGTCCTGCAGATATTACAGAAGGCTAAATACGGTCACGATTAATATTCTTAAACTATCAGTCTACGGCGCCACGAAATCGACTCTAATAAAAATGAGATAATATTAAAAATAATCTACGTGACCGCGCATCCTACAAGTAGTAGCTTCCCGTTTGTTGCTACTCTCAACTGTTTAGGAGGTAGAGGGTTAGATAACACCAAATCGGCTTAAGTTAAGCTCTTAGGCTGCGAGAGAAAGTTTCGAGACAAGAGGAAAAGTACGTAAAAGATAGCGACGTTAATTCTGATTTGTGATAATACCGCATGCAGTTTTTTCTCTCCACAGTTAACTCAACTCACTTTCGTACATTCCTGGTGTATTTTGAGGCTGTAGTTATTTACCATATTGTCAGTTTCCTGAGAAGATTTTTCTCTTTGTTTCTTTGTACCAGAAAGGAATATTATACCCAAGTGGTCAATTATATGCTGCAACTAATACATATATACTTAATGTAAAGCAGCTGTATGCTCTAGAAATATTATTATTATTATTATTATTACTAACAACAAATACATCGCAGTTCGGGAATGTCCCGGAGGCAGTGATCACTTACAGAAGTGTGATAATAAAATAAAGTTAAAACACAAGTACCCAACAACAACAACAACAACAACAACAACAACAACAAACAATTCCATGGAAGGAAAACATTACAAGTTTAATGAATATTGAATTTTCACGACCGCATTGTAATCGAAAATGCGGTCGTGAAAATTCAATATTCATTGACTTGGCCCTCAACGGGCAACTTAAACGCACTCTACAGTGAGATGGTAGTAGTACCAGACCTGTAGCTTAGATCCTTTCCAACAGAACAAAGATGGCCTAGGCCACCATAGCTCTATTGGTAGAGCAACCGACGCGAAATCGGGAGGTTGTGGGTTCGGATCCCACTGGTGTCTGGTTGGCCATTTTTATTCTGTACTTAACATCTCTTCATCACGTACTAGGTGTACGTAACACGACCTAATAGGTTGAAAGTCGTTTTCGATTACAAGTTTAACATTCTAAATCCAGTTTTCCAAATTCACACACAACTTAAGTATTTCAAGTGCTTAACACTAACGCTTACAATACTATAGGTTGATATGTAAATGTATTAACAAAAACAAAATTATTATTAAAAGCATTAACCATGAATATTCAATACGCATTAAGATGTACCACCGTTGTACATTCAGTCATTCATTCATTCATAATCAATTCTGGCCAACTATGGAACACGTACGGGGATACAGAACGGCTATTTTGCCAAAATTTGGTAATTTTTATTTTATTTTTATTTCTTTGTATTCGAAATGTCCCCTTTAAAATGGCATTTGAATCATGATGATATGAAAATTCTAAGTATTTTTATTTAGTTTTTATATAAAATGCAGCGTCTGGATTTCTCTTGTCAGCTGTGATGGCTGCAAAGCCCAAATATCAAAGTGTTTTTGTCATTCCTCATTAAACATAGCGCCTTTTCCGCGGATTGTTAGCCAACTGGGTGAAATCATGTGCTTTACTGCATTAGTTTTTGTGTATTTTTATCACCTGTGTCGGAAACATGCCTAGGAAAGTAATAGAGTTTTTCAGAAACGTGTGCCATGGCAGAAATTAAATTAATTACAAAATTAACAGAAAACAGTACTTAATCAAAGTCAACATGTGAGGATTTCAATAACCCCCAAATACAGGAAATAGTGTTAGTGATCCTAGGCCTGAACCTCAGAGCGCCTCTCACAAAAGCTCACCGACACAGATAGGTCTTATGGCGACGATGGGGTAGAAAAGACCTAGGAGTGGGAAGGACGTGGCCGTGGCCTAATTAAGGTACAGCCCCAGCATTTGCCTGGCGTGAAAATGAGAAACCACGGAAAACCATCTTTAGGGCTGTCGACAGTGGCTTTCGAACCCACTATCTCTCGGATGCATGCTCACAGCTGCGCACCCCTAATCCCATGGCCAACTCGCCCGGTATGTGTTTGTTAGAGTCTCCTTTATTAATTGTAATGTCTTGTTATCTGTGCCCATTTCCCTAAGCATGTCATACGGCGTGTTCCTATCGACTGAGTCATTTGCTTTCCGAAAGTTTAAAACACTGCTACGTATTTCTTGCCTATGGCGGCTCTGTCTTTCGGTATTGTCTTGAGGCTTCAGATTTTTTCCACACACAAACAAAAACTGAATGGAACGAAACGTAATTTCTTGTACTTCATCCCAAAATTATTTAACGTTTCTACTGATACCACTCTCTCCTCAACCCTAAAAACCTCAAACAATTATAATCGGTTCACAGAAATTATTAAACGCCATGTATACAAATTATACTCTTCCTACGAAGACATTAAATGCAACCGTAATCCCATTCAATAAAGAAGTGAAGAATCTAGGTATGACCCTGAGTGAAACTATTGACTGGTCTGAATACGTAAGAAATACGTGTAGAAAGATGTTCGTGACGATAAACCCACTGAAATGACATAAGTACAAGACGTAGAGATAAACCTTCTCCAAACTTTGATACTGCCAATACTTGACTGTTGCGACATTGTCCTCGTTGACGCGACCCGTGAACAAACTACGAAACTTCAACGAGCATTGAACTCTGGTCTTCGATTTGCTTTTAATTTGAGTTATGATGCACACATAACTCCTAGCTACACAGCTCTTTCCTGTTTGAAACCTAAGAGACGAGGAAAGTTTCATATACTTACAGTACGTCATTATATCGAACTCTGAATGAAAATCTACCCAAATACATTTCTTCAAAATTCAATTTTTTGTCATAATTTCATGATTGTAACACTAGATCTGGCACTTCCCTCGCTATTTCCGTCAAATACTTTTCAGTGTGGTCGATTAAAGGAAGTGGAGGTTGTAAATGACTTTATATACCTTCGGTCGACCATCTGTGATACTGAAAGTTCTGCTAAAGTGACTAGGAGACGCATCACCTTAGGCCGCGTTGTCATGAGAAAATTCTAAAAAATATGGGAGAGCAGAGCAATAACAAACAGTACAAAGATTAGACTAGTTAATTCACTTGTGTTCTCTATTTTCATTTATGGTTCCGAGACCTGGGCCCTGAAGGCAAGAGGTAAGTACCGTATGGACGCCTTTCAGATGTGGTGTTGGAGAAGGATGCTCCGTGTACCTTGGACGGATAGAAGAACTAATGCCTCTATTATTCAAGAAGTGAATATCTCCGAACGTTTCTCTTTTCGCGTCATAAGAATCGACCGATACATCGGGCATATTTTAAGATGGGATAGTGAAAATCTGGAGAAGTGTATCATAGAAGGCAGAAAACCACGAGGAAGGACATCGAGCAGGTGGATTGATCAAGTTCTGCGTATCACCGGTCTGAATATTCAGCAGGCTTTACGAGAAGATGAACATTGTCAAAGTTGGCGCCACTTAATCGAGAATATTGTGTGAAGTCAAATGGGGTCACGACGCTCAGCAATGAGTTACACGACTTATGATGATGACTCTTCAGTGTATAACAGATACTCCGTTGGTGGCTGAGTCACGACTTTGGTATTCACTTCCAACTGCTGACAGGCAGTAGCGGCGATTGGGAATTAGAATTGGGGGAGCAAAACGTACCCGGGTTTGTGGGATATAGTGGACAGAGGGACAAACTGAAAATATAAAAAGCTACAAAATGGTAAGTTTTTTGATGCTCTCTGAGCGAATTTCGACAAAGAGGGAAAAGTTGACAGTTTACCTACTCACATGCGGTACATTTTTGAGTTTTTGATTGAATACTGTACAATAAAACAATATTACACATGTATTGCAATTAAATAGAAGTACGGCTTGATTATACCATTAAAAATCATTCTGTATTTGACCACACACTAAGAAAGTAACAGACACTGAAGGGACTACCAGACTGACGAATGTGCGCGGCAAGCGGGTGAATGATACCTATGATACCTCATACCTTGACAAAAGAATATACCCGTGCTACCCTTCCTCACAGCACAGGCGAACTCTCCAGTATTTGCTGTGGCGCTATACAAATCGGTTAGCCGGGACGAACGATATTCTGTACCTATTTTCGCTAAAACGTTTGTTAATAATTAAAGAAAATAAGGGAAAGAATTAGCTGATAAGACAACAGGGCTTGTACAAATTGTTTTTTAAAATAATTCCTATAATTCCTGGTTTGAGGCAGCTGAAATGGAATAAAAACGTAATGTTTCCTTCACAAGGAGCCACTACTGCCCTGTCAGCAACTCCAAGACAATATCAAAATTTAATACTACCTCCAGAGATTACCTGTTGGAATACCGCTGACTGCTTCATGTGATTTGTGATGTATGATAGGTTGTGCGATTGATTTTTCTTCGTTTTTACAATTGGCTTTACGTCACACCGACAAGAATAGGGATGGGATAGGAAAGGCCTAGGAGTGGGAAAGAAGCGGCCGTGGCCTTAATTAAGGTACAGCTTGGTGTGAAAATGGGAAACAACGGAAAACCATCTTCAGGGCTGCCGATAGTAAGGTTCGAACCCACTATCTCCCGGATGCAAACTCACAGCTGCGCGCCCCTAACCGCACGGCCAACTCTCCCGATTTGTGTGATTGTGGTATGTAGCTTAGTAACATAGCCATTATAGTGTGCAGCTGAAGAACGCTGTAGTTTCTTATAATTAATATTTTTTATTTTATTGTTTCAGTGTAAATGTGCGTAATATTTAGCTTTTAGCTCATGTACGTAGATAACTGTTCATTGTCATACTCGAGTTTTCGTTACGGAATTTTATTACGTATCGTATTCTCTTTATGCATTGCTTATAATTTGCAATTTGCGTTTGACTTTTTTTCTTCATTATGACCTTTCTCTTTTTTTTAGTTTTATGTTTCCGATTTCTTTTATTTATTTATTGAGCTTTGTTTCCTTTCTTAATTATATGTTCTTAAAATCTGTCAATTAGCATGATCATCTGTTGTTTTTAATAGATTAGTATATTTCTTTTATATGTGTGTTATCCGGTAGTTTACGTGGTTAAGTGTAAGAGAGGGCCACGAGCCCTAAATTCACCATTGCTGAAGGAAAAATAAATAAATAAATAAATAAATAAATAAATAAATAAATAAATAAATAAATAAATAAATAAATAAATAAATAAATAAATAAATAAATAAATAATAAACAACTTCATTAAGGCAGAAAATCAGTCTCAATTCATGTCTCAATATTCAGGTGCACTTCCTCTGGATACATACCCATAGAGATACCCAGCACAACGAATATGTTGGCCGTCTCGCTAGAACAGTAACACATTTGGGTCGACGACTACACTCACTAGTTTTTTTATATATTTTATTCGTGTCAGAAGCACTTACAATGATTTAAGTTAATATGGTAGTAAAATGAAATGTCGTATGGCTTTTAGTGCCGTGATATCCCAGGACGGGTTCGGCTCGCCAGGTGCAGGTCTTTCTATTTGACTCCCGTAGGTGACCTGCGCGTCGTGATGAGAATGAAGACAACACATACACCCAGCCTCCGTGCCGTAGGAATTAACCAATTAAGGTTAAAATCCCCTACCCGGCTGGGAATCGAACGCGGGACCTTCTGAAGCGAAGGCCAGTACGCTGACAGTTCAGCCAACGAGTCGGACAATATGGTAGTAATAATATGTACATGATACAATATAACATTGAATTGACAGTTCGTTTACACTTTTGCCGGCCAGAAGTTAGCAACATCGATTGCATTTGGTGTAGCACTAATCAGGTCTTCCAGAGTACACGATGCTGGACACCGACTACACTGGAGCAGGTGGCAGGACGTCTGTACCTCGCCACACTCACATAGCGGCGACTCCGTACGGAAACCCTACTTCACCAAGTCATTCCTGCATTTAGTAACACCTGAACGTAATCTATTGAGTGATCTCCATGTGGTCCATTTCTCTGTGTATCCAGCGGGAAGTTTTTCACAGGGTATGAGTCTTCCCTCAGGGTACTGTTAAACCTTGCACGCCAGAGATCAGTTCGGGAATACTGTGGTGTCCCGATAAGAGCCTCTATTGTTCTGGGGAGGCTGTTCCTTGATTTTAGTCATGGGGTTTCTGGTTGATATCCATGTAAAGGATGTGCTTGAGAAGTTTGCACCTTGTGCATGTCACGTTTTGCCGCTATCTCTCCACGAATATCAGAAGGTGCAATACCAGCAAGGCAATAAAGCTTGTTAAGTGGAGCCGGCTTTAAGCACGCGGTGATTCACTAGTGCCAATTAAATATGTGCCATGTTTCAAGCAGCATTACCAAACACTCCATGGATGAAGAATGAAACATTACAAAGTGCAACGGGGAAAATAATACGCTGCTGTGTGCAACCATACCCTCCACACTCACTTTGGTTCTGCAAGTGGAATGTCTGTTGCCGTTACGTCAATTCTTATTTTAAGAAAGTTTTTCAAGCTAGCTCTACCGGATAGCAAGCCTGGACTGTCCTTACTGTTTTTGTAACCGCGAAGCAATCGCTGATCTCAGTCACATCTTCTCGCGCCAATTTTACCATGTGCATCGGAAAAAATTAATAATTACTTTACTTACAATCAATTTTCAACTTCCACTTAACGTACAATGTTCCAGCAACCAGAGGAGTATGAAGCAAGTGCTAAGTTCATAAAAAAAAATAAAAAAAACCGAAGGTTTAACAATATAAGGTCTGTAGTGATACAATACCGGCAAAAATTATCTTCACTGAGAGCAGTTGCAGTGGTTATAGTTTTTCTTTCTTTTCGTGCGTGTGTGATTACACTGTAAGGACCTAGTAACATTAAAACTATGAAATCCAAGAACACTATCATGGAATACTTCATACTTGTGTATATATAGCAAGTGTGAAATTGCTGCTTATCTTTTCTTTCGTTTCAAATGTATTTGAAGATGGTTGTTTGGTTTGGCTTACTTTATCTATCTATCTATCTATCTATCTATCTATCTATCATATTAGACACTCGACTAACGGCAACATGCATTCATGTTCTAGACTGGATTGAAACCAGCAGCCTAGTGCAGGCTGTTATCAATCCAATGCCGTAGACCCTTAGCTAAGGTGGCTATACTTAATCAGTGATGATGTAATGAAATGTCGTATGGCTTTTAGTGGCGGGATATCCCAGGACGGGTTTGGCTCGCCAGGTGCAGGTCTTTCTATTTGAAACCCGTGGGTGACCTGCGCGTCGTGATGAGGATGAAATATTGATGGAGACAACACATACACCCAGCCCCCGTGACATTGGAATTAACCAATTAAGGTTAAAATCCCCGACCCGGCCGGGAATCGAACCCGGGACCCTCTGAACCGAAGGCCAGTACGCTGACCGTTCAGCCAACGAGTCGGACATCAGTGATGATGTTACTCGGCTATAACGCTTACTTTCGAAGTCGTCTTATTAATTCAAAACATAGGTCTCTTCTTATAATATATTATAATATGTCTATTTCCATTTTTTTTAACACTACTTAAGTTTGAACTTTGCCTGTAAATATTTATTAAGAGCTCATATTCATCGCTGCTAACGACCTTTTCTCGTCGCTCTGATGAGATATTACAAGGGAGCAGCGAGGCGAGGCTTTTTTTCTTGAGACAACGACCGCGCAACGCTCCAGCACCGGGAATTAAGTCTACTCATTATTTCATTAGGAGATCGTAAATAGGAGAGAATGAAATGGACTTCTCAATATTCCAAGTTTTCCCATTCGTCTGCATGCTTAGTCTACTTTGGTTAAACACAAGGATTTCACAAACAAGCTAAGGAGACATTTATGATGCTATCGTAGTGCAAAGGGGCTTCACAAAAGAAAGTAACAAGAGTTATCCCTGAAAAACTTTACAGGCAGATGTAAGGATACACATTACTATTCACATAGTCACCATTCTTTTCCAAGCACTTGTTGCAACGCTACATCAAGAAATTCGCGCACAGTCCCCGGAGCCGCGTAATGACGGCATGCTGACCGGCCGTATTGCTGTTGAAGCGCTTATTCCTTCAACGGTCCGAAGGGAAGGAAATAACAGGTACCAGGTTGTGGATGCTGGTAATTTTGACTTATCCGCACCTCCTTTACGTTTTTTCCTGTTTTTCAATCCATTTTTGGTCACCTTTAATTTGATGATGTAATCGCAGCCAAAAGCATGCGTGAACTGTTATTGCGTTTCCGTTGGTATGTACTGGATACTCCTCCCTACAACCTTGACCTCGCATTGGACCGGAGGCGTTGAGTCACTCGGTGGGAATTGGAGCACAAAGTTCGAGAATTTCTTCATTATTTTGCTGTGATATGCAACTTTCCTCTGATCAGCGTTTTGCTTTTGTACTTTATTCACCGAAATCGATTGTATTCGTTAAAATTCTTTAAATACATCTCTAGTCCAGATTCCGTAATTCCTCTATGCCTTTTTCTGTTTTTCAAACCAGTTTTTGGTCACCTTTAATTTGGTGATGTAATCGAAGATTTTTCTTTGTCGACCTACGTAAGATTATTACTGTATTATTCTGGTCTCAATGAGGATGTTGCGTTCGACCGCCTGTTATGGCGAAGACGGACAAGGCGTGCGCACTCCCTTGTATCGTGGGAATAACGCAAAGACAAATGATTGTTATTGCCATTTACGTACGATGTCTGTCGTTGCTCAGAAGACAAGAAAGGCAATCTGTAGTGTGCTAATTCTGAGGTATGAATTCCGGGACTAAATATAGACATTCTGTGTGTAGATTCTGTTGAGTTACTTCCTCGTTAATCCCAATTTGTGCTGATACAAATTGAAATTACGCTCTCTACAGCAACGACTTTGACTCGCAATTACATCCGTACCCTCTGATCTTTGAAGCACTCTCTGGCTGGAACATTCTTCACCCCATACCCTATCCCCCTACGCAGCTAATCTTGGGAGGATGAAGAGGAAACCTCGGGTCTCTTAGGTGTGTCTGATATTACGCCCACGTCTTCCATGCACTTTGTTTTCATATTTTCTGTGCAGTCTTCCTGATTTCTCGAAATCTACATCTCCAGTGACTATGATAATAATAATAATAATAATAATAATAATAATAATAATAATAATACCGAGCTCGATAGCTGCAGCTGCTTACGTGCGGCCAGTATCCAGTATTCGGGAGATAGTGGGTTCGAACCTCACTAGAAGCAGCCCTGTGTCGGTGCGACGTAAATAAAGTTGTACAATAATAATAATAATAATAATAATAATAATAATAATAATAATAATAATTACCGAGCTCTATAGCTGCAGTCGCTTAAGTGCGGCCAGTATCCAGTATTCGGGAGATAGTAGGTTCGAACCCCACTGTCGGCAGCCCTGAAGATGGTTTTCCGTGGTTTCCCATTTTCACACCAGGCAAATGCTGGGGCTGTACCTTAATTAAGGCCACGGCCGCTTCCTTCCCATTCCTAGGCCTTTCCTATCCCATCGTCGCCATAAGACCTATCTGTGTCGGTGCGACGTAAAAGAAACTAGCAAAATAATAATTGGACGAATAGGCCTGAGTGGAGCTATTAAAGGAAAGAAGATGAAATTGGAATTCAAACGGACAAATTGCGACCAATATTCCTTTATGGGAAGAGGGATTAGTGGTTGGAATAATTTAGCAAGGGAAATATTCGATATTTTTGCAAGTTCTTTGAAATCATTTAAGAGAAGACAACTTGTGAATTCAAAACCGACCCAACTCCATTACACTACACAATATTTCTCAGAAGACAGAATGAACGTAATTACATAGAAACCACTAATATGAGCTGCATACAATTCATGTTTGCAGTGAATCAGTACCCTGTGTTTTATTTATTTATGATTTATCTAATAAAATCACAATTATTGCGTGCAGTTGCGACATTTTTGAAATTTATGGCTCAATACAACAAAAAAATAGCAAAAATACTTATTACTGTTTATTTTCAGCAATATTTTACAGTTTTTTTTTCAAAATATTCATTTTCTGGAATATTTGTGTCTTCTTTCAGGTTATTGATAAAGGATACTGTATCAGGAGCTAGGTCTCTTAGCTTTTCTGGCTTCACTGGTATTTGCCCATCATAACATTTAATTACAGAAGATAGTTCTGAAAGAACATTATTCTTTAGCAAAGTGGTACCAGTAAGTGGTACTTCATATTCGTGCAACTTTTGAAATATGAAAATTTTGTATTCACTTACTTTGAAATTATGATTATTCCTGGTTATAGAGTTTTTAAAAAATCCCTGAAGGTGATATTTAAAATCTAAAAAATATGTCTGCAGTCATCCTAACATCATTCAATTGTGTTTGTACCTGTTGCATCCACTCTTCATGCAACTATCGTTTCATTTTTTCAATCATTGGAAATTTTAGATCGCAGGGGAGAAAGCTGAGGCTACTCGCTGGTATCTTGTAAACAATGTTAGTAAACCTACTTGTGAATACTAAGGCAAACAGGAATATAATCATTGTGTTATTCTGGTTTCAGCTCTAGAATTTCCCTGGTGTGAAACTGGGAAACTACAGAAAACGATTTCCAGGGCTGCTGACAGTGGCGTACGAACCCCCGAATAAAAGTTCACAGCCGCGCGACCCTAAATGCACGGCCAGCTCTCTCGGTTAATGTGGAGTATCTTAGAAGTAAAGCCCGGATTTTCACGCGGTAATAGGTTAGATTGCAAACTAACTTGGTTAGTAAGAAATGCCGGCCGGCCACCCGCTGTTCCATAATGTAGAAAGAGTAACATAAATTATAGGGGTTCTGATGGGCCGTACCCCTAATGTTTAAGTAAAACCCATGGCATAATCGTTGTGAACGTAGACTATACTTGCTTCTCGCTTCAGTAAGTTTGCATTCTAACCTACTAGTGCATAAATTTCCGGGCTCTACATATGAGTAATATAGTGCTGTTTAATTGGTCTCCCTAGAGACTTGGAAGTGTTACTATTAAAGTCGAGTCACATTATTGACAGTGTTAGGTATCTACGAAATAAGTAAGTAGGAACTAATCAAGCCGGGCTAAGTGGCTTAGACGGTGGAGCTATGGCTTTTTGAGCCTAAGTTGGCGGGTTCAATTCCGGCCACGTCCGGTGGTATTTGAAGGTTGTCAAATACAACAGTCTCGTGTCGGCTGAGATACCGGAACGTAAGAGAGCTCCTGTGGGACAACATTTTGGCACTTCTGCCTCTGCAAAAACCATAAGTACGTGGGGCATAAAATGGACAAAATGTTTAGAAATATACAAAGATATTTTTCTGCACATATTGAAAATAACCATTCTCGTGACTAACTTTGTTTTATATGTACGATGTAAACCGCCTAGTAAGGTATATTGACATATCTGGGACAATTCGGGGAACGGGTCGTTTATAAAAAGCAGATAACTTAGCGGGATGCTCTTGTATGTTGCAGGTGGTGGTGACAACCAGATGTTATAAATTTGAACAAAAAGATGACAGCAAATATTATGGTTCTTCTAGGGAGGTGATAGCAAATGTCCAATTAATGTAATGGATTCTGGAACTAGTTAGCCTTGATGTACCTCCTGACCTACTTCGCGTACCGGTACTTGTAAAATGTGAATTACAATTCTTCTTTATTATCTATAATGGATTTCAGGATTTTATTGCGAACTTAATTTCAAAATTTCTCGTTCATAATAAGAATGTCAAATAATGGAGAAACTCCCCTGATCAAGATATCTAAGAGCGAATTAAAATATAAGCACTACCGGTAATGAGGTCTTATATTAACGACGAATTATTATTAGACAAGGAAAAACATTAACAGTCAGAATCATTGGCTGAATAATTAGCGTTGAGGCCTTCGGTTCAGAGGTTCCCGGGTTCGATTCCCGGCCGGATGGGGGATATTAATCACGCCTGATTAATTCTTCTAACCCGGGGACTGGGTGTTTAAGATTGTCCCAACACTTTCCTCTTCGTATTCAGCCAACATACCACACTACTAACCACCACAGGAAAACGCAAACCGGGCGACCTGGCCGTGCGGTTAGGGGCGCGCAGCTGTGAGCTCGCATCTGGGAGATAGTAGGTTCGAATCCCACTGTCGACAGCCCTGAAGATGGTTTTCCGTGGTTTCCCATTTTCACACCATGCAAATGCTGGGGCTGTACCTTAACTGAGGCCACGGCCGCTTCCTTCCCATTCCTAGGCCTTTCCTGTCCCATCGTCGCCATAAGACCTATCTGTGTCGGTGCGACGTGAAGCAAATAGCTAAAAAAAAAAGAAAAGAAAAACGCAATAGTCATTACGGCCATCCATATAATGTTGGCGTCAGAAAGGGCATCCGACCCTAAAACAGGGCCAAGTCCACTTGTACAACAAAGTTCACACACGCGACCCCACAGATGTGGGAAAAGCAGTAGAAAAATAAGAATAAGAAGGAAAATCTTTAACAAATAGCTGAGCTTAACAGCGAATTAACACAACGTACAGGGATAATTTCTACAGTCCAGCAAAACAACAATGTTTCTAGATCGAGCTTTAGAATATTATTCAAATTATAGTTCTTTGGGTATAATTATATCGTATAAAAGGATACAATCTGCGGTAATACTAGCAAAGGAAGGATACGGCAGATTTTTAATACAACCATCTTATAAAATGAAATGGCGTATGGCTTTTAGTGCCGGGAGTGTCCGAGGACAAGTTCGGCTCGCCAGATGCAAGTCTTTTGAGTTGAAACCCGTAGACGACCTGCGCATCGTGATGAGGATGAAATGATGGTGAAGAAGACACACACACACACACACACACACACACACACACACCCAGGCCCCGTGCCAACGAAATTAACCAATTACGGTTAAAATTCTCGACCCTGGCGGGAATAGAACTCGGGACCCCTGTGACCAAAGGCTACCCCGCTAACAATTTAGCCACTGAGCCGGACAATCATCTTATGAAAAGGGACGAATGACAGAGAAACGACCAACAAAAATATATCTTAGAAGCAACAAACAGTATATGGTTCGCTCTTCATTCTGGATTTCAAATATATATGTTATTGTTATAATTTATTACAACGTAACCTAAGCATGCAATATCGAATGCAAAGGCGTTGGCATGAAAGTAAACTAAAATTATTTGGCCTATGCTGAGTGTAATTAACACAATTCTTTCTTGCTAGTGCTTTTTAACGTACCGTAGCAATAACTAATTCAGGTTTTTGGCGATAGTAGGAACCTTGGTTAAGGTACATTCCCAACATTTGCCTGGTATGAGAATTGGAAGCCAGGGCTGCCGACAGTGGGGTCTGAACCCACTCTCTCCAGAATGCAAGCTGAGAGCTACGTGATCAGAACCGCATAGCTACTTGCTCGGTTCATATGAATGTGATGGCTGATATATTGATCGTCTGTATTCTTCCGAGCGTACCAGTGGATGTTTTAGTTAACATTGTGTCTTCCATGCTACTCCTGAATTAATAATAAGTAGAGTACCTGTGCTGCTTCGCAGCAATCCTTATAAACAGGTCAGATAACTCGTCTTCATATCCCTGCCGTAGTCATATTGTTTTGTCTGCCCTTTTCGATAATTTTTTGAACACTTCATACCGATACATAATAACTGATTCATTCGTAATTTAGTTCATAATACTTCTTTCCATACAATATTCTCTTTGTGTACCGAGCTCGATAGCTGCAGTCACTTAAGTGCGGCCAGTATCCAGTATTCGGGAGACAGTAGGTTCGAACCCCACTATCGGCAGCCCTGAAAATGGTTTTCCGCGGTTTCCCATTTTCACACCAGGCAAATTATGGGGCTGTACCTTAATTAAGGCCACGGCCACTTCCGTCCCACTCCTAGCCATTTCCTGTCCCATCGTCGCCATAAGACCTATCTGTGTTGGTGTGACGTAAAGCAACTAGCAAAAGAAAAAAATAAACGGTCTTGCCCGAGATAGTACAAGATACAGCTGGCCGTGGCTGAATAATGGTTCGGGTAAGTGGACACCACGTTTTCAAGAGTTTGTCCTTGCGTTTTATTAATGGTCATACAGGAGGCTAGTCGACTTGATACCTTCCCGTCTGTACGTACGTAGACTGTGTTCTCTTAGCAGCATGTAAGCTATTAGGAGCGTTCTGCCATCTGTTGAGTATATTCAGAAGCTGGGGAAGGTCAGAGAATCAAAGAGTATCTAGCAGAGAATAGTACTCTTCCATCATCACACGAAGTGTATATTCTCTGGCTTGACAGATAATAATCATTAATGAAAGTGTTTCTTGCTTAGCAACCTGCTAAGTACAGAATGTATTGCGGGTTAAGTCAGCTTGTGCCAACAATTATTGGAGTGATCATTTAATGATTTGATCCTGAAAATAAGGATTTTTCCGTTGACTTTTCAAGAAATGAAAGATTTTTCCTGTACTATTGAGACGATATATATAATGTTATTTGCTTTACGTCTCACTAACTGCTCTTTTACGGTTTTCGGAGACGTCACTCGTACATTATCAGTGCGTCGCGGTCAGCCAACAGTGAAGTGTATGACTGTGACTCATCCCTCTCAACCTTACCTGAGCCACGTGTTAGGTCTACCTGCACGGCACGTCTCCACGCATATTTTCACAACATTCAACTTTTAAAACAGTATTAAATATTAATTTGGGCAAATACAGTTTTCAGTTTTGGAACATACACTAGCTCAGCTATCACCGTACACAATGTGAACAAAATCGGACGACTTCCCTTGTTAGCCGGAGTGGCTGAGTGACTCAGACGGTAGAGCGCTGGCCTTCTGAGCCCAGGTGGGTGAGTTCGATTCCGGCTCAGGCCAGTGGTAGTTGAAGGTGCTCAAATGTGTCAGCCTTGTGTTGGTACATTCACTGGCACGTAAAAGAACTCCCGCGGGATGAAATTTCGATAAGTGGGCGTCTCCTGAACCATAAACGCAGTTATTGGTTCTTAAAAACAATACCATTGTTATTAGGTATCGAATCGAGGAAACGTTTTAAAGCCGGGCTGAGTGGATCAGACGGCTGAGGCCCTGGCCTTCTGATAACAACTTGGCGAGTTCGATCCTGGCTCAGGCCAGTGGTATTTGAAGGTGCTCAAATACGTCAGCCTCGTGTCGGTAGATTTACTGGCACGTAAAACAGTTCCCACGAAACGAAATTTCGGCACCCCGGCGTCTCCGCAAAACCGTAAAAAGTAGTTAGTGAGGCGTAAAAATGACATTATTATTATTATTATTATTATTATTATTATTATTATTATTATTATTATTATTATTATTATTATTATTATTATTATTATAAACTTTCACATTTCAATCTTCCTTCATGGCCTCTAAAGGCTACGACTATATTGCATTTGCCCCTCTGGGTTGGGGCGGTAGAATATTTATCAACGGTAAATCCTGCCCGTCGTAAAATGTGAGTGAAACGGGAATCTCAATTTCGGAGAGTGTGTTGGATACCAAGGGCCACCTAGCCGAGTGTGACATTGCTTCCACTTCCTGTCCGATCTTCCTGGGTACCGAGCAAAAGCTGCGTGGCTTGGGTCATGAAATGAAATGGCGAATGGCTTTTAGTGCCGGGAGTGTCCGAGGACATGTTCGGGTCGCCAGGTGCAGGTCCTTTGATTTGACACGTCGTGATGAGGATCAAATGATGATGAAGACGACACATACACCCCTCCCCCGTGCCAGCGAAATAAACTAATGGTGGTTAAAATTCCCGATCCTGGCGCGAATCGAATCCGGGAACCCTGTGACCAAAGGCCGGCATGCTAACCGTTAGCCATGGGGCTGGACGCTTGGGTCATGTAGTTATCAACTTGAATACGGGAGGTAACGGGTTCCGAATCTGACTGTCGGCAGCCTTGAAGAGGGTTTTCCGTGGCTTTCGACTTACACACCAGGCAAATGCTGGGGCTGTATTTTAATATTTTTAGAATACCTCCCATCCCCTAGTTCTGATTTGTCAGGAAGTGGGGAGAGTAATAATTTATTACAACTCAAATTATTTTGATACCTGCATGATTTTGTTACAATTAATGTATCTATCACCACCTTAAATATAACAATCACGCCTACTCACTAATTACACCCGCTCTCTAAATTGTAGTTTCTAAGATTTTTATATTTATATTTTTGTCCTAGACTTTAACAGTGTTATATACTCTAGGGCAATACTCCTATTAATTTGTGTTAGTGCAAGTATTTGTTTGTGTCACGAGCCTGAATAGTATTATCCTTAGTTTACAATAGTTACCGAGCTCGATAGCTGCAGTCGCTTAAGTGCGGCCAGTATCCGGTATTCTGGAGATAGTGGATTCAAACCCCACTGCCAGCAGGATGGTTTTCCGTGGTTTCCCAATTTCACACCAAGAAAATGCTGCGGCTGTACCTTAATTAATGTCATGGACGCTTCCTTCCCATTCTAGGTCTTTCCTGTCCTATCGTCGCCATAAGACCTATCTGTGCCGGTGTGACGTAGTTGCAACTTGTGTTAAGTTTACAATAGACATTATGAATTGAGTGACTGTGTGAATGAATGAATGAATGAATGAATGAATGAATGAATGAATGAATGAATTGCGTGATTGCATGCATGAGTGAATGAACACTCCTCTGTCTCGGTCACGGATAGCTGAACCTTAATTAAGGCCCCGGTCGCTTCCTTCCCATTTTTGCCCTTTCTTATCCAATCGGCGCCATAGGACCTTTCTGCGTCGGTGCGATGCAGATCAAAACCTCCCTTGGTCAACTCGCCTTCTCGTCTAACCCCGACGGTATTAAGATTGTGAGATCTAGTTTGGCTTTCATTTACACACCCTCCATGCTACTTTCCCTTCTTTTGACGATATCTCCATCCTCTCGTGATTGCTGCTAAGAGGTAATGATTGCGTAATTGTCTTTCTCTCCAGTCGTTCCACTCATGACTGAGTATCGTGACCCAAGGAATTTGTTGTTTCTTTTATAAACTGATGCCATTCTGTACGAACTTGCGTTTTATTTTTTTTGCTAGTGGTTTTACGTCGCACCGACACAGATAGGT
Source organism: Anabrus simplex (assembly GCF_040414725.1). NCBI lineage: Eukaryota > Metazoa > Arthropoda > Insecta > Orthoptera > Tettigoniidae > Anabrus > Anabrus simplex. The sequence goes on from NC_090269.1 coordinate 82,438,262, forward strand.
CTTATGGCGTCGATGGGATAGGAAAGGCTTAGGAGATAAGTCCACGATCTCTCTTACTTGATCGACTCATATTTATGTGGCTCGTCCTCGTGACCTTGTGCCAAAAACATTTCCTTGGACAATTAATTTTTCCAGGTTGTCATCCTCTCTTGTCATGATGTGACCAAAAAATAGCAGGATTCTCTGGTATACAATATGGCACAGACTTTCTTGTATTCTAATTTCCCGTATGACAGAATCATTTGTTACCGAGCTCGATAGCTGCAGTCGCTTAATTGCGGCCAGTATCCAGTATTCGGGAGATCGTAGGTTCGAACCCCACTGTCGGCAGCCCTGAAGATGGTTTTCCGTGGTTTCCCATTTTCACACCTGGCAAATGCTGGGGCTGTACCTTAATTAAGGCCACAGCCGCTTCCTTCCCGCTCCTAGCCCTTCCCTGTCCCATCGTCGCCATAAGACCTATCTGTGTCGGTGCGACGTAAAGCAAATAACAAAAAAGAAAAAAAAGAATCATTTGTTCGCCTGGCTGTTCACGGTATTCGCAGCGTCCTTCTCCAATACCACATTTCCTGTCTTTAGCTTTCATGGTACCGGGCGAGTTGGCCATGCGTGTAGAGGCGCACGGCTGTGAGCTTGCATCCGGGAGATAGTAGGTTCGAATCCCACTATCGGCAGCCCTGAAAATGGTTTTCCGTGGTTTCCCATTTTCACACCAGGCAAATGCTGGGGCTGTACCTTAATTAAGGCCACGGCCGCTTCCTTCCAACTCCTAGGCCTTTCCTATCCCATCGTCGCCATAAGACCTATCTGTGTCGGTGCGACGTAAAGCCCCTAGCAAAAAAAAAAAAAAAAAATTCATGGTCCAAGTATTGCATCCATACAGGAAGGTCGAAAACACAAGCGAAAGGACTAATCTTTTCTTCGTATTCATAGATATTGCTCTATCAAGCCAGATCTTCTTTAATTTTGCCATAGCTGTTCGTCCTAGAATAATGCGACGTTTGATTTATTTTTCACAGCTACTTGTATCCTCGATTACTGGACCAAGATAAGGAAACTGACAGACACTTTGGAGATTGTTCAGGTGCTGTAGCAGCTGAACCTCTGAGTAATTGTACTTCCCCTTAAATCAACAATCATCACCGTCACCACATTCTATTATATTTTATCATTCCTGCACTTATGCAAGCCAGGGCACTGGAGACACATTTCTGTCGAGAAAGCTGTGAATTCGGCCACTGAGCCATAGAGGACATTTTCATGAGACGAAACTGTCGTGCTTCCATCGCTAAGTGCTGTGTCAGCACGCTCTGTGCTGTGGTTGCCGACTAACTCAATTACTCCCCGGCCCTGTTCCCACACCCGGCCGCTCCCATAGCACATGTTTACTTGGAGCCGTGAATAATTTAGCACTAGTTACAGCGACTTAAAATAATTGGAGGGAATTAAATCACAGAAGAGAAAATGATATTTCGAGGATTATTCGATCGCTACGGGAATAACAAAGTTGAAAATTATCCTGGTCTAGGGATTAAAACATCTCTGACGTGTAGAAACGTGGGTTTTACTCACATACGATCTATATCTCGGTTTACTCGCGAGTCTCCCTAGTTTTTGATTGTTAGGCTATTTGAAAATCAAGTGAAGGGTATGACGCAGAATTTATCATTTCTGAATGGCCTTAGAAGTGATTTGTTAGAAAGGGGTTCAACAGGGTGAATGAATAGGGTGAGCTGGTATATTTCCGACTATGAAATATTTACGTCCATCTCCCTTGCCACCCATGCGATGTCTAGGAAACTATAACTTAGCAGGCCTTCTTTATGGACCATTATGTGCTCGTTGCAGGAATACTAACTGAAGAATCTCATTGGTACACATTGTAAGGGTGAGGAGGCAGGTGCACAGAATTACCCCATGGCCAGATTTATCCCAACTGACGCTAGGCTTCCAATGTTTATTAAGTGAATCAAAAAATAAAGGAAATGGCTATTCCTGTGGAAAGGTTAGGCATTCTTTTCCTCAACTCAACTGATGCTGGTGGTGGTGGTGATTGTTTTAAAACTAGAGGAAGAAGTGGAAAGGTTCAAACTATTCACAGCATGAGGATATCGGCAATGGGAAGAAAAGTCAAGAAAAGCGTGAAAATGAAGGACTTTCTAGGCGTCACAAAATGTAAGTTTTTAGGGTCGGAACAGAACAAGAGTTGACCAAGGGAGGTGAGATAGGAAAAATGAAAGCGAAGAGAATGGTACAAGTAAAAGGACGCTGTTACAGACTAACCTAAGGGTATACTCGGTCGAGATGACAGTCCATAGGGATTACGATATTTAGTCGCCTCTTACGACAGGCAGGGTTACCCGAAATACATCATACTGTGAAGAGTTTGAATATATTAACATTAGAAGTTACTTACAAAAGTTTTTATTCTTAAAGCGAAGTTATAGATACATGTTTCGTCCCTCTTGGGTACGATGATGTTTAGAGTGTTAGCTGAAAGTCAGCCACTGAACATTTCTTCTAAATTCACCTTTTTATCATCATTTCACAACTTAAATACACATTCCAGATCCTTTCTTTCTATTCCAGTGCACCGTACAGATAAAATTAATAGATCATTATTTGTGGCGACCGGCACCAGATTATGGAATTACCTGCCATCTCAGGTCAGAGAAACTAATAGTTTTAATATTAATTTAGTTAGTAATTTATTTAAATTTATTTTCAATTCTATTAATTTATGTAGTTTTAACTATTTTAAGTATCTTAGTATTTTATTTAAGATTTTGATTAGTATGTGGTTAAGTGTAAGAGAGGGCCTCGAACCCTATTTTCGCCACTGTAAAATGGGCACTAATCAGTCAGTCAGTCAGTCAGTCAGTCAGTCAGTCAGTCAGTCAGTCAGTCAGTCAGTCAGTCAGTCAGTCAGTCAGTCAGTCAGTCAGTCAGTCAGTCAGTCAGTCAGTCAGTCAGTCAGTCAGTCAGTCAGTCAGTCAGTCAGTCAGTCAGTCAGTCAGTCAGTCAGTCAGTCAGTCAGTCAGTCAGTCAGTCAGTCAGTCAGTCAGTCAGTCAGTCAGTCAGTCAGTCAGTCAGTCAGTCAGTCAGTCAGTCAGTCAGTCAGTCAGTCAGTCAGTCAGTCAGTCAGTCAGTCAGTCAGTCAGTCAGTCAGTCAGTCAGTCAGTCAGTCAGTCAGTCAGTCAGTCAGTCAGTCAGTCAGTCAGTCAGTCAGTCAGTCAGTCAGTCAGTCAGTCAGTCAGTCAGTCAGTCAGTCAGTCAGTCAGTCAGTCAGTCAGTCAGTCAGTCAGTCAGTCAGTCAGTCAGTCAGTCAGTCAGTCAGTCAGTCAGTCAGTCAGTCAGTCAGTCAGTCAGTCAGTCAGTCAGTCAGTCAGTCAGTCAGTCAGTCAGTCAGTCAGTCAGTCAGTCAGTCAGTCAGTCAGTCAGTCAGTCAGTCAGTCAGTCAGTCAGTCAGTCAGTCAGTCAGTCAGTCAGTCAGTCAGTCAGTCAGTCAGTCAGTCAGTCAGTCAGTCAGTCAGTCAGTCAGTCAGTCAGTCAGTCAGTCAGTCAGTCAGTCAGTCAGTCAGTCAGTCAGTCAGTCAGTCAGTCAGTCAGTCAGTCAGTCAGTCAGTCAGTCAGTCAGTCAGTCTGTCTGTCTGTCTGTCTGTCTTCAGCTTAGCGTGGAACGAAAGTTAAAAATTAAAATTAGCCTAACATATAAACGTATTATATACATGTCTACAAGAACTCAAATTTACATGGTCTTAGTGTGCCATTTGACAACAAAGTGGTGACGTGAAATCCATTTGTAACATCTCATCGTTGTTAAAGTATAAAGGAATTTTACGTTTCTTTCTGACTCACAGGTTAAGAGAGTAAAATCATGACTTGTAGTTGAGCCTTGGTTCTATACTGCTATTAATAAAATAATACATTATACTGTAACAGTGCGTAACTATGTCATGCAAACATACATTCTTTTGCAAATCACCATAGGAAAATGAACACAACGATCGTTGTTCTTATGGATTACATATCGATATGCGACCGGGAGGCGTGACCAGTCTTAAGGAAAATAATGGATAGGAAGAGCATTGGGAGATACGAGGGTTTGCTGTAACAGCGATGATTTAGAGGTCAGTGCAAATTGGAATGAATCTTAGAAAATAAGTATTTATTTATATTTATTTATTGTCTTGTTTTTTGTGGCGAGACTCAGGCTATGAAGTCTGCTATTCTGTCCGACCATACATACACCTACATGAAGAGTTAAATATACACTAAATTATCTACAGTTTAATATCTTAAGGTATCAATTAAATGTTTTAATTAACCTAATAACTTAGCTATGATCTAATCCTACTATGTTATAAGAAATTATTATTATTTATTAACCAGGTTTGACAGAGTTTCTTAAAGCGGAGGTGGTTTGACACGCTCCTAATTTCAGCAGGTAGGGAATTCCAAATTCGGCTGGCGGCGACTATAAATGATCTACTGTAGCCAGTTGAGCGGTGACTGGGAATGCTTAGTACTGCGGCGGATCATGATCTGGTAGGAATACTAGGAGGTGATGCTAGGTAATGGAATTGTGTGGCAAGGTATTCAGGTGTGTTAAGGTTTAGTATACGATGTAACAGGGAAAGAGTGTAAATTTCGTCGCTCTCTTAAGCGTAGCCATGAAAGCCTACCAAATGCGGGAGAAATATGGCTAAACCTTGGTATATCTGAAATAAATCGAACGCATGCGTTATGTGCCTTTTGGAGCTTGATGGAAAGTGAGGCGTTCAGGTTACTGTATACTACGTCACAGTAGTCGAATATTGGCATTACCATATTTTGGATAAGCAAAGTATACATGAGCTAAAAGCTAGATATTATGTGCATTTACACAATAACAATAAAATAATAATAACCTAATATTAATTATAAGGGATGAAATCACAATTGCGTTTTCTGTGGTGGTTAGTACTGTGGTGCGTTGTCTGAATATGAGGAGGGGAGTGTTGGGACAAACACAACCAACCAGTCCCCGAGCCAGAAGTATTAATCACATGCGATTAAAATCCCCGACTCGGCCGGGAATCGAACCGGGGATCTTCTGCACTGAAGGCATCAACTCTGATTATTCAACCAATGAATCGGGCAATGATAATAATAATAATAATAATAATAATAATAATAATAATAATAATAATAATAATAATAATAATAATTGTTCCGGGGATACCTGTGGAGCAGAAAGAGGTTAAAGAAGGTGCCAAGGTGAATGGGTCTAACTACAAAACCAAAGTTAATTTAAAACTGTAACAAAGGTTATATATTTTTTCTCTTTTAAAACAAAACCAACAAGTAACAATGTCCCAGGTACCGGTAGCAAAAACAAGTCTAGTAAAGACAAGATTGGTGGTATAAACAGAACTTGGGCTTCAAGTCCTCACTTAACAATTCCTGAGCTACACACTTAGCTTTACAAAGATCACGATTTTATGCAAGGGCAGAACACCCCTCAATACATGGAGCACTTGCTCCCAATTTTTAACATCAAGCCTCCCAGAGGCACTTTTACAACACTAGAAAAGAGCTGACACGCTCTCAGCTTTCTCAAGCCTATTCAAAGTAATATCAGAACCTTACAGTTACTTGCCATCAAGGCACAACTTACAAAAATGAACCAGGGGTATCTCGTACCCAACCTACAGGGCCTTCGTGTAAAATAAATAATAGTTAAATAAATGGCCCGAACACAAAATGAAAGGAGGCGTATGCTTGCACTCCTCTATGTGACTTCATAAAACCTAAAGGGCACTAGGCCGATGACACAGGGGCTATTCCCGAACTATGGAGGTGACTCGTATAAGAATAATTTAAGACATTACGGAAAGGAAGAAAACCAGTTACAAAACGTAGTTACCTCAAACCAATATGAAGGGGACCTCGAGAGGGTAAAGCACTCTCCATCCCCGAATTACAGTTACAGATTTGATGAAAAGCCGGCAGAAAATTACATTTTTAGAAAAATAGGTTACATGGTAAAAGTTTCGGACCTATCCCTCGGGTTAAATTGCGGAGCTAGTAAGAAATAAATATGTTAAACGGCCATTACCTTGCTGAAGACCTGCGGCCTGATGAAAGAGGCGGCTCCCGCCTCCTGCTTGACACACACACTAAGTTAGATGTTGATCAAATGGCCAAGAGACGTGAACATCTGCAGTTTATAAACTCTCGGGGAAAGTTCGAGACCTTTCATGAATAATCAAGCCACACCCTCTCACTTTTATTGGCTAGCTTGAAGTTACACACCAAATCGAAAAAGAAGCCTGCGATAGGCCGAAAATTAATTACAGAAATTAGGGATTGGCTGAATTCAAAACTGGCGGAAAGAAAAGATCAATATTGCCAACCCAAAAAATGAATGAACGAAATTTAGTAAAGATAAACTTAAGAATACAAAATTTCTTCAAAAAGGGTTCCTTCACTTCGCATCAGGGTGCATGATCATACTTTTTGTAGTGACATCTGTTGCAGAAAGTCGAAACTTCTTGATGAATGGAAAACAAAAACAAGTAGAAATTCACACAGTTCAGGAAACTTCACCATAAAGAAATTACGGTAGTGACATCTTCTGAGGAAATGTTTAAGTAGGTCTAGTTTAAAGTTCACTGTTCCTCCTGGTACGACTATATTATTATTATTATTATTATTATTATTATTATTATTATTATTATTATTATTATTATTAATCATAATAATAATAATAAACATCATCATCTACTTGCTGTTTTCGTAGCGTCGCGGATATTTCTTGAGTGAAGACTCCTTTCTTAACCTGGTTTATCTTGCTTACTACCTTTCTTTGCTAGGTACGCCAAACAAGTGTTATGTTAGTACTAAGGCAGGTGAATTTCTTGACATAATTCAGAACATGTCCTTTTACCTCATGCCTACTTATAACAAGGATTTTGGTTTTTGTCTTGCTTATATTTGGATGTTGTACCATGCCCCAAGGATGGATTTCATTTCCTCCCTCTTTATTTTCTACCAGGACTGTGATGTCATCTAAGAATCATAGAATATCTCTTTCTCAGTGTATCTTCATTCCACCATTGTATTTATCAGCCTAAATCACTACAGCGTTCAGAACTCGATTTCTTTGGCAGGCTGATAAACGTAGATTTCAACGAGTCTTTAAATATAGGGATACAAATTTGGCAATTTTAACATTGACGAGGCATGGCGTTCAAACTCTTCATGAACGGATAGATATAGAAATAAAATAAAAGGGAGGCTGAAGAAGACCAGATGTTGAAATAGTAATATTAACATTTAGTCTGGTCAAGTTACTGAAAGCCTGACATTACAAAACACCCGCTCTATATTTGTTCATGTCTCGCATTAACTTCGACAATGGAAGCGATTACGGACGCGCGCACATACACACAAAAGCTCGCAGCACAGCGAAGTAGTAAGCTGCTTTAGTGAAAGAGAACACAGATCGCTGGTAACGGACAACTGTCAATGGGGCTGTAAGATTTGAGCTTGACTGCCTGCTCGTCAGATAAGTTCTCAGAGACTTTTATTTCTATACAGAACGTGCTGAAGATATCACATTCAGCCAGACTGAGGAACCTAAAGGAAAATCGATGGCCGCACGGTGATGAGGCGTACTGGGCAAATGAGGAGTTAGGTACTGTACTTTGTCCTGCTTTCCTTATTGAGCAGAAACGTTCTGTTGTAGCACGGGTCACCATATAAGAATACCTTTCACAGCATCCGGACGCACTGCTCGTCCTTCGAATGCCATTTCTCTGCACCACCCATACTTCATGTAATGTTACAGTTCAGGGCCCGATAACCTAGATATCATGCCCCGTAAAATAACAATGCGTCCGCCTCTGTGGTGTAGTGATTAATGCGATTAGCTGCCACCCTCGGAGGCCCGGGTTCGATTCCCGGCTCTGCCACGAAATTTGAAAAGTGGTATGAGGGCTGGAACGGGGTCCACTCAGCCTCGGGAGGTCAACTGAGTAGAGGTGGGTTCGATTCCCATCCCAGCCATCCTTGAAGGGGTTTTCCGTGGTTTCTCACTTCTCCTCGAGGCAATTGCGGGGATGGTACCTAACAAGGCCACGACCGCTTCCTTCCCTCTTCCTTGTCTATCCCTTCCAATCTTCCCATCCCCCCACAAGGCTTCTGTTCAGCATAGCAGGTGAGGCCGCCTGGGTGAGGTATTTGTCACCCTCCTTAGTAGTATCCCCCGACTGAGAGTCTGAAGCTCCAGGACACTGCCCTTGAGGCGGTGGAGGTGGGATCCCTCGCTGAGTCCGAGGGAAAAACCAACCCTGGAGGGTAAACAGATAAAGAAGAAGAATAAAGTAACAGTGCGATTATAATCGTCATCATAACCGTTAAAAAGCCCTCTTAGACAAGAGCCCACGGGTGGTAGAATGCATCTACGGTATCCTCTGCCTGTCGTAAGAGGCGACTGAACAGGTGACCAGGGGCTCTGAACCTGGTTGCGACCACGGTTCCCTTAGCTACGCTTGGCATTGCTTCCATTTACTTGTGTCAAGCTCCTTGATTTCACTTTTCCTATCTTACCTCCCGTGGTCAACCGTTCTTTTTTTACCGACGCCGACGGTATTAGATAGGGGCTGCCTGGCCGAGGTGGTAAAGGCGTGCTCGGTTCGCCCGAGGACGCGGGTTCGAATCCTCAGTCATAAAATTTAAGAAACGAGATTTCCACTTCCGAAGGTGCACATGGCCCTGAAGTTCACTCAGCCTACACGAAAAATTAGTACTAGTTTAATTCCTGGGGGCAAAGGCGGCCGGACGTAGAGCTAACCACTCTACCCCATCAAGTGCCAAGGTTACGGTTAGTGGAAGCCTTTACCTTCCGCCTCTCCAAGGGCCTTCATGGCCTGTACGGAAATAATTTTGCTTTTTGACGGTATTAGATTTGTGGAGCCTAGGGAGTCTTTCACTTTCACGCCATTCATAGCTCCCCCCCCCCCTTTTTTGCGATACCTTCGTTCTTCGAATTGTCGGTCTCCTTCCATTTTCCTTCTCATTAATGTTAATAGAGAATGGTTGCCGAGTTTTATTCCCTCTTAAAACAATAATTACCGGGCGAGTTGCCGTGCGGTTAGGGGCGTTTAGCTGTGAGCTTGCATCCGGCAGACAGTGGGTTTGAATCCCACTGTCGGCAGCCTTGAAGATGGTTTTCCGTGGTTTCCCATTATCACACCAGGCAAATGCTGGGGCTGTACCTTAATTAAGACCACGGACGCTTCCTTCCTAATCCTAGGCCTTTCCTATCCTTTCGTCGCCATAAGACCTATCTGTGTCGGTGCGACGTAAATGAAAGAAGAAAGCAAGAAACAAAAGCAAACAAGAACAATAATTACCACCACCACTCCTGCCTTTGTCTTCATATCTCCCACAATCCACTCTGTATTCTATAATTCTGGCGAGAGTGCGGGAGTAATCTGCCACGTGGTGCATACCACCTTTTAGATGGGGATACTGAAATCAAATCAGTTGTATGTTCCGCTTGTTTGCTTTGTCACTTGAATAAAAAATTGTTGCCAGACGATCAATAGCATTTTTCCCTTCTAGAGAAAGATAATTTCTCTTATTTCTAATAAAATTCCCTTTTACAAAATTTACTACGGTTAGTATTACGACTTTTCTTCCTTTAAATGTGGACTGTCAGAAATGAGGTTCTTGCAAAAATTAAAACAACGCAGCTAATTCTACTAATTCAGAAAATAGTATTTGACAATAGAATTATTCTTTCTCGGGTAGAGATAAAGATAATTAGCTCAGATATCGGTTCTCTGCCATGAGATAGATTGTGTGGAACAAGATATGTAAAATGTAAGCTGTTTGCTGTCTTGATTTTTAATTTACGAAGGTCTTATGAAATTGTACAGAGTAAGTGAGAGGTTTCTAAACTAATATATTTCCTTCTTTCTGTTTCAGAAATTACACCTTGAAAAGATCGGCGATAGAGAAATCATACTCAGAGGTAAGAGAGGAACTGTGCGTTACGCTAGACATTTATTTATCAAACAGATTAATATGTACTTTTCTGATGTACTTGAGTGAAACCATTCACTTCTGTGATGGTACAACTTTAGTCGTATCCTCTAATTCTTACAGGTAGATCACAATTCCAGAGAGTAGCTGTCAGGCCAGTCACTAATACCGATATCTCACGTGTAGAATACACGATTCTAATAATTAAAAAAAATTAAAAATAGGCACGGTTTGCAGTCTAAAAATAGCAAATTGTTGAGGGGAATTTTTTATGTGTCGATAAAAATTTTGTTCTGCGCCCTCAAAGGAGGAAGTCACGACTACGACTGTTCCAGTGTTACAAGATTATCATTAGCAATTTTCCCTTCTAGAGAAAGATAATTTACCTTATTTATAAGAAAATTTACTACGGTTAGTATTACGACTACTCTTGCTATAGATGTAGAAATAAATAATATTACAGTAACACAATAGTATGATCTGATAACATAATTATATCAAGATTGTTAGAAATGAGGTCCTTGCAAAATGTTTTTCAGCTCACCCTTCGTTGAAAATGCCATCCCTTCTCTTCACCAGTCGTAAAATTCGAAGTCTTGCCTTGTTCGTTCATTATGCTTGAACATTGGATGTACTTATATTACAGTCTTGGTTGTTAATGCTTAAATATTACAAAATATTAACACTATTTCAAAATCTCTTCTTTTTGTACCTAATTATCTTAAAATATCGTTACTATTTATTGTACTACATTATTTTTGGTCTTTTGTCCAGTTCCATGGCTAAATGATTAGCGTGCTGGCCTTTGGTCCATGGAGTCCCGGGTTCGCTTCCCGGCTAGGACGGGGATTTTAACTTTCATTGGTTAATTCCTCTAGCTCGGGGGTTGCGATTTGTGTTGTCATCATCATTAGAATTCAATGAAGGTAGAACCCCATCCCCACATACTGTACGCGCAGGTCGCCTATAAGACGTCAGCTCGAAAGACCTGTACCAGGCCTCCCCGGAACACATGTTATTATTATTATTATTATTGCAAATATTGTTATTATTTAATATTTCATTTATATAAACTGTAGATAATAGAAGTTAATTTCAGTTGTTTTCATTAGGTAAATAACCAAATACTGTGTCCTCAGAAGCACACTTACTGTTGTCAGTGAGGTAGTCCTACCATCGTAACTGAATTCTGTAATCATTCAACACGACCTCACATTTTCATCCTTGCCTTTTTTTCCTGATTAGTTGGGGTCGGGGCCCAGCTTTACGACAGAACGCTTTTCCTTACGCCAACCCTTTCTGGAGGGATGTATAGGCTACACTATTGCGTGCTTCTGTTGTCGTTGGTTGCCTAGTGTGTAAATGAAGAGGTGCGTATTTATACAAACATAAGCATTTAGTCACCGAGTAAAAGGAATTAACCAGGTGCGGATAAAAGCCTCGGCGCAGCCAGGAATTAAACCTGGGGCCCTCTGAACGGAAGGTATGACGCTGTCCATTCGGCCAACAATCCGGAGCGAACATGACCTGGCATAATTAACTTAAATTGTGATATCAGTTTATTTTACTTCGAAATCGACTTTCAGCCTATTAGGTCGTGTTATATACTTATAGTACGTGTTAAAAAAGATGTTAATTACAGAAAAAAGTGGTCAACCGGACACCAGTGGGATCCAAACCCACAACCTCCCGATTTCGCGTCCATTACTCTACCATTGAGCTATGGTGACCTGGGTCATATTTGTTCTGTCGGAGAGAATCTAAGCCACAGGTCTGGCACTACTGTCATCACACTGTAGAGTGCGTGGAAGTCGTCCGTTGTGGGCCAAGTCAATGAATATTGAATTTTCACGACCCCATTGTAATCGAAATCGACTATCAACCTATTTGGTCGTGTTGCATCTCTTCAACACGTATTATATTTATGTAACATTCAATATTCATTATTTTACTTCCCTTTAAAGCTGTATGTAATTTGTATGGAAGACGAATTTCCCAGTACATATTTATTTTCTATTTGTATGGCTACACTATAAAACAGTCGTTTCTATTATCCAGAGTTGGAAAATTTATTTACTTATCGTATGGCACGCATACAAAAAAAGTAAAATATACAATATGTATAAAGACAATGTTGGTAGCATTCACATTTACAACTGTGTGTCAAGTTGTAACCATTCTAAGAAGGGAGATGTAGCATTGATGGCATCTCGGGCTGGTCCATTATACTTCCTCAGAGGGCATTCCTAAACAATGTGCTGTGCTCCACTGACTGGGAAGGGGTTCCGCAGTTACGGGAAGGAGATTCCCGAAGTCCCCACTTATGTAGCATGGCATTACATCTAGCGTGGCCTGTTCTCAAATGATTGATTTTAGTATATTCATGTCTCTTCAGGTGAAAACCCGGGAGTCCAGTTTTGCTGTCATGGACGCCTTGGTTGTTTCACAGGTGCAGAGTTACGGCTTTGACGCCATTGGATATTGAACCCATGTTGGGTTCCTTGATTTAAGATGAGAAGGGGATAGGTCATTAAGGACCTCATGGAGTTGGGATGTAACGATTGCATTCTAAGTAATTTTGACTTCGAATCGTTACTTTACAAAATGTAATTTTTACTTGTGATTTACTTCTTAGGTCAGCCTCTGCGGTGTAGTGGTTAGTGTAATTAGCTGCCACCCCAGAGGCCCGGGTTCGATTCCCCGCTCTGACACGAAATTTGAAAAGTGGTACGAGGGTGGGAACGGGTCCACTCAGCCTCGGGAGGTCAACTGAGTAGGGAGGGGTTCCATTCCCTCGTCAGCCATCCTCGAAGTGGTTTTCCGTGGTTTGCACACTTCTCCTTCAGGCAAATACCCGGATGGTACCTAACTTAAGGCCACGGCAGATCCCTTCCCTCTTCCTTGTCTATCCCTTCTAATCTTCCCATCCCCATACAAGGCATAGCAGTTGAGGTTGCCTGGGCGAGGTACTGGTCTTCTTTCCCAGTTGTATCCCCAAACCCAAAGGCTCAAGCTCCAGGACACTGCTCTTGAGGTGGTAGAGATGGGATCCCCCACTGAGTCCGAGGGAAAAACCAACCTTGGAGTGTAAACGGATTAAGAAAGTAAGAAAGTACGTCCTTTATATTTGCCTAAAACAGTAATTTATTCGAATAATACGATGTTTAGGTCATTGCAGTTAACTGTATTCGCCGATAGATGGCTCTATGAAAGTTGCCTGTGCAGTTCTATGTTAGTCCAGTAGAGGGCTCTGTGAAAGCTAGTTATCACCAGTAAAATGTGGCAAGTTTTATTCCACAGCGCCGTTACGGCACATTTATTTCTTCGTAGCAAAAGCGTCATTGCGTTAAATTTGGAATAGAGTGACGGAAGGACGTATTATTGGTAACTGGGTATTCTTGTTTCTCTAGTGTATGATATCTGTTTTTTTTTAATGGTTACTAATCCCTTGACTGAATATCTTGCTGTTTAGCAGAAGCCAATTATTATTCTGTTCGTCATTTCTAGCGCTGAAGAGCACACACACACACAGTTTTCGGTTCTCTTTTATGAAATGTGAAATGAGTTGTGTTCCTAGGAGAGGACGCCTAAGGAGCACTGCAGAGCTCGAATTATTAAAGTATATAAAACACCACTGTTACATGCATGCACAAGATTAAGATAGGGGAATTGGCAATATTAAAAATTCCCACATATATAGTCACAATGGAAGGGAAAGTTTAAAGGCGGATAGTCTAGTATATCGTCGTTGCCGGGACGAAACCTCCTATGTGTTAATATTTTTGTAGATATACTGACCCGCAGCACATACATTATGAAGAGCGAGAATGCCTTGACAACTGTCACACAATATTGGTCCTTAGATGACAGAACCTTACCGGCCAAAATTCTAAGCTAAAATATTTCACATAGGAGGTTTTGTCCCTGCAAGGACGATATTTTCCGTTACTTTTCTCACGTTTCCTTTATCATCAGTTTCGTTTTTAGTTTTTGTTCACAGCTATTGCTGTGACAGTTCACTAGTAATTTGTAATTTTAATTGAGTAAAATATTTCTCAGATAGCTGTAATTCAGCCCAGTTACTTCTTCCTTGTACTCATCCCAGGACTGCTAATGTCAGTAAACAAAGGAACAAACATCTCGCAAAGGACCTCCTGATATAGTGCTTCCGAAGGAGAAGTTAAGGACTTCAACAAAGTTTTCCACTTGGAGATAGATGCAGTTATATCCCTCTTGACAATATGACCTGCAGTCGCTGAGTTTGAGAAGTTCCAAAGTCTGATTTTACTTCTGTAAATGTACGTTTCAAGTTTCATTACAGTTATTTGAAAACTCTAAAGAAGGTTGTATTTTGCTGACGAAAAATTAGAATAGAGAGCATCTCATTTCGCATAACATAGCGAGAAGTTTCTTGTTATTGTTGATTCCTTGTAAATTCTAGAAGCATTATTCATTGTTTGATATTGTATACAGTAAAACTCAACGAAATGGATATACAGAATAGTTTCAGATAAGATCTGTTCAAAAGAGAATACAACTTTGGAAATAACCCCTTAGGGGTCTTGCCTGCAGTCTAGTACTTCGAAATACTCCCCTCCTCAATTAACAGTCGCTTACCAGTGCTAAGTGTTTACACCAATAATCATCAATGGCGAGGATCAGCAAATGATCCTACGATTTTCATGTATATTTCGCTTGTTAAACCATACAAACTATAGTCCAAATTTAACCCCTTGACGCATATTGAAGTCAACAATAGCTGCACATGTAGTAAAGCTTCCGTTGAGCGTCTGCGAAAGATTGATTACAGAGACAACATGGCGCGGCTCGGACAATTTCACAGAGGTTAGACATACAATATGATGCGACTCCGACGATGTCACAGCTCACTACAAAAAAAGGGACAACATGGGAACTAGTGACAAAACTATTACCTTTACAAGACCAGGCTGGTGTCTGGATTTGTTAGGTCCAGCCAGTGACAAGACCATTGGGCTGGATTGGTTAGGTCGCAAGTGATAAGACCATTGGGCTGGATTGGTTAGGTCCGGCAAGTGACAAGACCATTGGGCTGGATTGGTTAGGTCCGGCAAGTGACACGACCATTGGTCTGGATTTGTTAGGTCCGGTTAGTGACACTACCATTGGTACGAATTGATTAGGTCCGGCAAGTGATAAGACCATTGGGCTGGATTGGTTAGGTCCGGCTAGTGACAAGACCATTGGTACGAACTGATTAGGTCCGGCAAGTGATAAGACCATTGGGGTGGATTGGTTAGGTCCGGCTAGTGACAAGACCATTGGTCTGAATTGGTTAGGTCCGGCTAGTGACAAGACCATTGGTCTGAATTGGTTAGTTCCGGCTAGTGACACGACCATTGGTCTGAATTGGTTAGGTCCGGCAAGTGATAAGACCATTGGTCTGAATTGGTTAGGTCCGGCTAGTGACAAGACCATTGGTCTGAATTGGTTAGTTACGGCTAGTGACACGACCATTGGTCTGAATTGGTTAGGTCCGGCAAGTGATAAGACCATTGGGCTGGATTGGTTAGGTCCGGCTAGTGACAAGACCATTGGTCTGAATTGGTTAGGTCCGGCAAGTGATAAGACCATTGGGCTGGATTGGTTAGGTCTGGCTAGTGATAAGACCATTGGGCTGGATTGGTTAGGTCCGGCTAGTGACAAGACCATTGCTGGATAGGTTAGGTCCGGTTAATGACAAGATCATTGGGATGGGGGCAAGCAAAGGAGATTAGGGGGGCGTAAGCCCTCAGGTTAAGGCCGCGAAGCCTTTAGCATCCAACTGGAGTCCTATTAAAATAATGACAAAAAGTAAGATTACGAGCGCACTCTGTGATAATTTGAAATTGCGCGATTTCCTTATTTTCAACGAAGCTGGTAACCTTGTGGGCACACACGATGCGAGCTTTATCAGAGGCAATAGAAAATAGTCGTGATGACACCTGGCCAATAGCAAGGAAGATTTAGAGTGCCTCCGTTTTAATTCTTCTGTATAATTATTTCTAGAAGCAGGTTGGTGGGTCTCTGGCAAGAATAAAGGAATGATCCTGCTCTGCGCTACTTCAGGTATAGTTTAACATCATTAAAAATAATTAGAATAATAATTAAAATTACCTTATTTGTCAGTTTGCTTCATCTGCCGCAAGCTCCCTAGTCCGACTCGTTGGCTGAATGGTCAGCGTACTGTCCTTCTGTTCAGAGGGTCCCGGGTTCGATTCCCGGACGGGTCGTGGATTTTAACCTTCATTGGTTAATTCCAATGGCTCGGGGGCTGGGTGCTTGTTCTGTCCTCAACATCTCTGCAACTCGCACACCACACTTAACACTATTCTCCACCACAATAACTCGCCCGTGACAGATGCCGCCCACCCTCATCGGAGGGTCTACCTTACAAGGGCTGCACTCGGCTAGAAATAGCCACACACAATTATAATTATTACTCCCTAGCTGTTTGGCACTAGGAAGCTGTTCGTCGCGTCAATGGGGTATTCATGAACTGGGAAACAGCATATTACTTTGTCGGTTAACGGGCATGATTTTGATAAAATGTGATGTGAATAAAGCAGTTTAACAATGGCATTTTCTTCGTTAGGAAGATAGTGGGTTCCAACCCCACTGTCTGCAGTCCTGAAGATTGTTTTCCGTGGTTTCCCAGTTTTACACCAGGGAAATGCTGGGGCTGTACCTTAATTAAGGCCACGGCCGCTTCCTTCCCACTCCAAGGCCTTTCCTATCCCATCGTCGCCATCAGACTAATCTGTGTCGCTGCGACGTAAAGTTAAATTTTAAAAGAAAAAAATTAACTTAGATCTGTTATTGCGTTATGGCTATCGACAGATATAACCTATTATATTTTTATACTAAAACAGTGATATTCAAAATCTACGAACACTGATAAGAATGATTCAGGGAATAAGATCAAAAATTTGTATACCTTCATCAATTTCGTCTGTAACTTCTATCGCAGAGGGCTATTTAACATATTCAGTTTCAGTGGATTAACTTTTAAACTAAATTCACAGTCCGAGTTTTCGAATCCCTCGTCAATTTCTTCCTCAGCCAGTCTCGGACATTACATTTTTGAACATGCAATGGAAGCAAATCTTCTTGAAGTACTATTTACTGACTGACTCTCTCAGCTACACCTTCAAATACTGTAGTATCTATAACGCAACAAACAACTGTCACTGGATGCTCTCAATATTGTCAACCCACAGAATGTAGTTGTCCCAGCTACACACCCAAATTCAAACAAACCAAACCAAACCAAACCAAACCAAACCAAACCAAACCAAACCAAACCAAACCAAACGAAACGAAACGTAACCTCATGGAGCAATAGCCCCGAAGGGCCTTGGCCTACCAAGCGACCGCTGCTCTACGCGAAGGCCTGCAGATTACAAGGTGTCGTGTGTCCCGGTGGTTAATCTTATACTCTTGGCTTTCTAGACAGGGGCCTCTATCTCACTGTCAGATAGTTCCTCAATTGTAATCACGTAGGCAGTTTGGATCTCGAACCTGCCCTCAGAACGACGTAAACGTCCCTGACCTGGCTGGGAATCGAACCCGAGGCCTTCGGGTAAGAGGCAGGTATACTACCCCTACACCGCGGGACCGTCACATCCAAATACAACAGCCATGACGCAACCATGAACTGTCACCTGAGGCTGTTAATACAACGTTTCCACCGCCGTTCCCACTGAGGGAAGATGTTCTAAGGTAGAAAAGCCATGTATAGGGCGAGTCTGAGCTCTTTCCGTCTCCACTTCGACTATTCAGATCGTACGAGCCTGCTGCTAAACCGGATAGACTCATAAATGAACGAGTCCGGACAGACTCGAACCAGTCTCATTGGTATTCACTCGAAGTGGGCGATGTTTGAACAGTGGTCAGTGCGAGTCAACCTAAACGCAACAACAGGTTGGATACACCATATCACTCAGTTGTTCAATCACTCGATTGGTGAACAAACTAAGAGTTGTTGCCTTCACGCGTGTGAGTTACGATTGCTATGTGCAGTGCGTGTATGAGAAAGATTTTCGGAGGAGACCGATTTCCGAAAATGCATGGTCTGGATGCTGTGGGGCGTCATAATTTGACAACACTTCGGATATGGTGGTGGGCCCGCATTAAATATTTTGTCAGAAAACTTCCATTAACCCAGCAAGGGCACCATATCGTGTATTAAATTACAAACGGTGTTCGAGTTTGCACACTTTTATGATCAATCAATCAATCAATCAATCAATCAATCAATCAATCAATCAATCAATCAATCAATCAATCAATCAATCAATCAATCAATCAATCAATCAATCAATCAATCAATCAATCAATCAATCAATCAATCAATCAATCAATCAATCAATCAATCAATCAATCAATCAATCAATCAATCAATCAATCAATCAATCAATCAATCAATCAATCAATCAATCAATCAATCAATCAATCAATCAATCAATCAATCAATCAATCAATCAATCAATCAATCAATCAATCAATCAATCAATCAATCAATCAATCAATCAATTTGTCCTGTTGAATTCCAATTTTATCTGCGAAGTGGGCGATATTTGAACAGCGATCAGTGATCTTCCCTACCCTTAAAAAGCCCACTTAAGCTTATTCGTCTACTAATATCACTCCACACCATCTCTCCACTGACAGCCGAGCATCCCGCTCAGTCATACAACTCGTCTCCTTACTCCCAACCCAGCCCAAAGTTCGAAAAATTTCGTAAGGCTACTCCTTTGCCGGGAATGACCCACAACGCACTGTGCTGCTTTCTTCTGGATCTTTTCCACTATCAACTATCAACTAATCCTGGTGTGGGTCCGATACATTCGAACCATACTCCAATTATTGGGGTCTTACCACACACCTACCTGCCTTCTCCATTACATTCTTACCACAAAACCTAAATACTCGCATAACAATATGAAGAGATCTGTAACCTTCAAAATAAAGGAAATACCATGAAGATGCTGGTGATGATCATTGTTCAAAGAACACGTACAGCTGGGTTGATTACAGAACCTTCATCGGTGTTGCAGAAATTAACGGTCATCATCGATGACGTTCTTCTTTTGTGGTACTATCTATGATCTATGAAACTTCTGTATCATCAAAGGAGGACCTTATCAGTATCACACGATCCCACACACAAATCCCAAACATCATGGCACTACTGCCCTTGAAGGGACCGTTGCTCAGCCCGAAGACCTGCAGATTACGAGGTGTCGTGTGATCAGCACGACGAATCCTCTCGGCCGTTATTTTTAGCTTTCGAGACCGGGGCCACTATCTCACCGTCAGATAGCACCTCAATTCTAATCACGTAGGCTGAGTGGACCTCGAACCAGCCCTCAGGTCTAGGTAAAAATCCCTGACCTGGCCGGGAATCGAACCCGGGGCCTCCGGGTAAGAGGCAGGCACGCTACCCCTACACCTACACGAATCCACACAGTGACTGAGATACCAAACGCTCAGTTACACCTCTGTGACCATCAGTGCCAATCTCTGCACCATAGATGTAGGCTCTGTAATTAAGTTGGAGGTCGACATTTCGATCCCCTGTTGCAATCCAATGCACGATATGATGCTCTTGGAGGAGGTTGGTGGAGGTTTGTTCACAATATCTGGAATGCAAATACATCACCACATCCGAAGTATCGTCAGAATTCAGCGCTCCACAGCACCCAAAATATTCATTCACGAACATTCGTCGTTTATTGAAATATGACCAGTTCGCCGTCCTCAACAAAATAGTAACAAGGGGAGGTCGCCATGTGGTTTTCAATAAAGACGTTCATTTTTTGAGGATTTGTCTTTCATTAAAAATATATCTTAGCGCTGTTCGAGCGTTTTTTCCAATGGGCCTTATTTTGTTCAAAATTAAACTTTTAAAATCTAACCTCAATCTGTCAGATATTTCTGAATTGTCCCCGTGCTGTAGTCACTAGCACATTGACCTTGGGAACTGAAGATTCCGAATTCGAATCCCATCTTTCTTTCCTTTCTTTTTCTTTCTTTTCCATTTTTATTTTAATGTACAAAATGTCATTTTTTAGATTATCGCGTAGTTTCCGGACATTCAAGCGATAGTTTTTACACGCCCAAGCACACACAGAAATGAGGATTAAACAAAACTTACCTTCACAGTCCAAAGGTCGCGAAAACAAGAGAGCGAACTAGACCCAAGAGGGCTAATGAATCACCAGAAGAAAGAATTCCAATATACTGACTTCAATAAGAACACTGTATATCAGAACATGATAACTTTCATAAGGTGAATTTAATTAATTAATTAGGTTTCCAGACAATCTTAAGGCCCAAAGAAAATAAAATAATTACGAGTTCACTTGAACTCAAATTGAAACTTTAAGCTCAGTTCAAGAAAAGAAACACCCCACACTTGAAAACCACCGATCATAAGATGGTGCTAAACTATACTTACTAGGGTTTACAACCCATTGATCAATTATCAAGAAAATCGAGATTTATTTTCTTTACAATTCTGTGATCTTAAATCACACTTGATTTAACATTTGGGAGCCGAAAACAGTCTCTTATGGCTATCCCAAAACGAAATAAGACGTCCCCAACGGAACGCTCGGCAAGATTAAGTTCAGCGAGAACAATACACCGAAAATCAAAATCAGAAGTAATTCGAGAGGTCTCCGAACAGCAAACTCTCCAGAAACAAGTTATATTAGAACATTAATTATGCAGAGAAAAGTCTCTACACTGACACATTAGGCATACATCAGCCCAAAACGTAACCCTCACGAATATGTCTCATCTACACAATAGACTCACTTCATATGTTAAAAAACAATGAAAATGAGGTCGTACGTCAAATGTCAAAATGAAAATAGTACACGCCCACAATATGTTTACTAAGAGTAGCCATGGGAACAGATCACGTGACACCGAAAGAAACATGGCTGCCCAAATAACTGAGTCAAAGGAACAATTTTACGGCTCATAAATTTACCCCCGAGCTCGGAGTTTAATAAATCAACCCATAATAAGGAAAACACTGGGTAAAACTACCCTTCACTTTGTAACAGTATGGATCTTCATGACATTACAGTTAACGAGTTACACAGATTCTTGCGACCCAGTACAATACGTACATTTTAACAAACACACTTGATATTTAACAAATTTATTAAATGGTCGCTCAAGAAAACTTATGCTTCAAAATATTTCATCAAAATAAACTCCAAATAACTTAGAACACATTTACTATATTATGATGATGATCGAAACACAATATTATTCTGTTCTCAAACGTAATTTCATTTTTCCGTAAGTTATTCAACGCCATTAATGCATAATTTAGTCGCCCCAAACCAGAAGAACTTGTTCACAGGTTTACTTTAGGTTGAACTGATCACATCATTTCTGCTTCAGGAAGGACTGGTAGCTTACTTACAATTTCGAGGAAACCTTTAGAATAAAACAAAATTTAAAACTTGTTTCGGCATTACGCCGACCGGCGAATGGTTTACCCCGGGTCGACCTGCAACACCATATCTTCTCCTTTCAATTAATCTATATTAAATTTCAGCTCCACACAAAGGGAGGACGTTCCTTCTAAAGATCGACAACAACCAAAACAACTGCCACACTTCTCATTGTCACACGTCCATGTGTTGACAAACGATAGTCTCATTTCCATCACCTCAAATAGATGGCTCCACTATACAGTGAGGCACTCAGACGAGATCAGCTGTAGCGGCGCACGACGGAACTATTGAAAACACTGGGCAGCGCAATGAATTTAATCAACCCGCTGACAGTTCAAGGAAACCGAAACATCAAACATGCAGAATAATGCTCGTTATGACAGTTTTCAAGTACACTGGGTGGCAAGGCACTTCTAAATTTAGTATAATCGCCATAGTCTCCTCCCCCAAAAGTCCAACACAGGGTTGGGCGTTACAACAACAAGCGACGATACAGTCTTTTTTCTACAATTCCAGCATATTATTACACACTTACTTAGTTGGTAGGAGCCATAAGATTACATCAAAAATTTTAATATTTGTCGTTGTTTTTCTATTTCCAATATAATACATCTTTCTTTATTAATACGTTTACTCTCCAAGGTTGGTTTACCACTCGGACTCAGCGAGGGATCCATCTCTACCACCTCAAGGACAGTGTTCTGGAGCGAAAGACTTTTTAGTTAAGGGGATACAACGGTACAGGAGGACCAGTACCTCGCCTAGGCGGCCTCACCTGCTATGCTGAACAGGGGCCTTGTGGGGGATGGGAATATCGGAAGGCATAGACAAGGAAGAGGAAGGAAGCGGCCGTGGCCTTAAGTTACGTTCCACCCCGGCATTTGCCTGGAGGAGAAGTGAGAAACCACAGAAAACCATTTCGAGGATGGCTGAGGTGGGAATCGAATCTCCTCTACTCAGTTGACCTCATGAGGCTGAGTGGAACCCATTCCAGCCCTCGTACAACTTTTCAAATTTCGTGGCAGAGCCGGGGATCGAAACCGGGTCTCTAGGGGTGACAGCTAATCACACTAATCACCACACCACAGAGGCGAACAATATAAATAAATATTTACAATATGGTAGCATTAGAAATGAAGCATTTCGCTACAACGAGCACATTTAATGAATGCAGGTACAGAGCAAGAATGACACTTTGACCTCATTACTAAACGCGAAAAACAGATGTTGTTCATAAACAAAAAATATCAAGGTCGGATGCGAACTCGGAAACCTCAATTCCCAATGCCAATGCGGTACCGACTATGCGACAGAGACAAGTCGGGAAAACTACAAAATTTTGAGGGTAAATTTTAAAGGTTAAATTTTTAACAAAATAAAGTCCATTGGCGAAAACGATCGAACAGGGATAAAATATTTTTAATGAAGGGCAAAACCTTAAAATTTAAACTTTTTTAGAAAACCACATGGCGACCTCGCTTTATAAGTGTTGTCGGTGTTATTTCGAAACACCCTGTGCACAAAGCATCAAGGCAGTGGCGAGTATAAATGGTATGTGTGACCACCTCACCGATATTCGAAAAAAATACCTAACGACAACGTTGAGGAACTGAATGAACGAACGTAAGTGTTTGTTTACTTACCATCGTAACTTTCTATATAGGGCACTTCCGTAAATTAACGGTAAATGGGATGGTAACAAGAGTCGCTTGGCTTCACGTTAGAAGTTAAGTTGTTGAGACCGCATTCTCGACTGTTCTAGTATAAACATAGAGTGACTTGAAGCCCATTTAAACTCATTGCTGTGGCGGAACATGTAGTTCGTAAAAAACTTGGAACTCTAATCTAATCAAGCCGCACCTCAGCGTCGAAAATCTTAGATCAGCAATAAAGACTGTGTTTACATAAAGGATGCTAGCATGCATTTCTTATTTCTGGTTCCGAAATTGACGACTCATTGCTTATTTATCCATTTATACCTTCCATTTTGCCTGCTGCCAATTCTTGATGGATGCAGTACTTTTGTGTCCATCTCTTGGCACAGGCCAGAGTAAAGTGTAGCTTTCACCGAAGTCCCAGTCTCATCCATGGCTGTGACAATATGGAAGCTGCTGGGGTATGGGTAGTGCTGAGTAATGGCATTCAGAGCACGACTAGTGCATCTGAGTGTTATGAAAGGTGTTGCTCATAGGCTCAGTCGTGCTGCAATAGCACTTTCTGACCCAGTGAGGAAAGCAATGGCAAACTACCTCACTCCTCGTCTTGCCTAGTACGCCTTATTTTGGTGCTGCCATTGGTTTTTGCGGTTTCCTTATAACCGCATAACCTTTGGTGGTGCTATTTGAGGATCCAACCAGCCTCTGGGCTGATGACCTAACAGACACCTTCCATTACACTTCTTATTTGGTCTTCTATTCACCACGGCACATCGAGCTTTATACGTGGCTTGGAGATAACGTCCAGTTGCCATAGCTGAAGCGGGTGGAAGGTACGTTTATTCTCATTTTACTTTAGCCGAGTCGATGAGGTCAGACATTGAGATAATTGTAGTACATAATGTGAATGTTTGTATGATTGTGGCCATACGTCTTTCTGTTGGGGTGTACCTAAACACAGTTTGATCGACCAAGTGACCACGCGGTGTAAGTCACGTAGCTGTGAGCTCGCATTCGGGAGATAGTGGGTTCGAATCCCACTGTCGGCAGTTCTGAAGATGGTTTTCCGTGGTTTCCCGTTTTCACACCAGGCAAATGCTAGGGCTGTACCTTAATTAAGGACAGGGCCGCTTCCTTCCCAGTCCTAGCCCTTTCCTCTCCCGTTGTCGCCATAAGATCTATCTGTACCGGTGCGACGCAAAGTAGGTTGTATAAAACTTAGTTTGATGGAATCTCTTGGTACTCTTGCTGTGAGTAGGGGTGGTAGAATACATCTTTGATACCCCTGCTGCCACAAAAGACGACTAAAAGGGGTGCTCCAAGGACTCTGAAGGAGCGTGAGTTGGTGGCGAGTACTCTCCTAGCTGAGTTAGGCGTTACTTCCGCTTCATTACGCGCAGGTCGCCTAAGGGAATAAAATCGAAAGACCTGCACTTGGTGAGCCGAACATGACCTCGGACACTCCCGGCACTAAAAGCCATACGCCATTTCATTTCCGCATGTTGGTGTTAACCGTTGAGAATCGTTCCAAACTGCATTTCCTTTCTCATTTACAGGACATCAATCATTGATAATACTGTTATAAAGGAATCACTGACGACCTTGATGTTTGATCTCTTAAAATGCCAGTGCAATGGGAGGGTAGCAGAGATAAAACTAGGGTAAACATGCTTTTGTAAATTGTAAATTAGGAGAGTGAAAACGGAAAGCATTAGCTGCCACAATCAAAATGTAGGTTGACTCAAGAATAATTTACAAAATCACATTAATTTTGTGGAAAGGTAATCATCATGATTACTATCATCCAACTGTAATGTATTTTAATAATAATAATAATAATAATAATAATAATAATAATAATAATAATAATAATAATAATAATAAAAGACGTTTGGAATTTTATGGACATTTTCTCAGAATGAGTAATCTGAGATTGACCATAAGAGTTCTGAACCTTGCCCTATGAATGAAAGTTAAAAAAAAATGGCTATTCGAAGTTGGAAATGATCTTGAGGAAATAGGCATCGCAGATGACATTGTGTTAGACAGATCTAAGTTCAGAAAATTAGTCGACAATCACCGCTTTAAACATCATCCAAACACTACCACCAACAAAAACTGGTCAGGACATCGCAAGAAAAGCCACAGCGAGAAGATGTAGAGATTTTGGGAGAAGAAAAAGGCAACGGCATGAGCTAAGTGACTAGAATCGCGCTCCTTAATTGGGCATAGCGAAGAAATAAATAAATAAATAAATAAATAAATAAATAAATAAATAAATAAATAAATAAATAAATAAATAATATATTTATATAATATTATATAATTATATAGTAATATTAATAATAATAATACTTCGTGTGGCTATTGCTAGCCTGGTCCAGCCGTTGTAAGGTAGACCCTCCGACGGGGGTGGGCAGCATCAGCCGTGTGTAGGGTACTGCATGTTGGTGTGGTGGAGGACAGTGTGTTGTGTGTGAGTTGTAGGGACGTTGGGGACAGTACAAACTACCAGTCCGCAAGCCAAGTGAATTAACCATTTAAGATTAAAATCCCTGGCCCGGCCCGGAATCGAACCTAGGGCCCTCTGAACTGAAGGCTAGTATGCTGACCATTCAGCTAAGGAGCCGGATGATAGAGACAGCTGATGATTCTCGATAATCTTCTGGTACTCCTGGAGTGGTAATGATGATGATGATGGTTGAGTTGATTGTAGTTTTAAGAAAACATACAACAGGGTAATCATTTCCTCACAGCAGAAAGAAGAGACCCAATCTTTCCAACAATGCAGGTATCGGAGAAAGAAAGGGGGAGAGCCACAAAGTGGCGAAATGAAAGTATCTTCCGTCCTCACAAACCAAATAATGTCAGGATCAGATGAGAACCAGGGTTTTTCAAGAGAGGTCAGATGGGAAGGATGAAAGTGGGGAGGCATGAAACAAATACGTGACAGAAACTCCAGAATCAGCTGGGACCTTATGATCGCCATCCCACACTCTCAAATTGAGATAATCTACAGAATCTCTCCCAAAGTAGAATTTTGTTTGGTCTGCTGTTTTTCCACGTTGTTGTAGGTCTACTTGCAATTTCGGTTCTTTCTGCACTTTTTTTAGATTTTTATGGCTAGTATCGATGTATTTATACCCTTGCTGGCGAGATGTAGTGTTCACACTGCAGTATGTCTTCTGGTATGGGCTAGAGCAATGATTTGTCTCAGTCTCATCCTTGGCTTTGACAATATGAAAGTGACCGAGGTATGAGCGATGCTAGTAATACCATTCCTTATACAGCCAGTCCCTGTTATGAATGGCGTGAAAATATCGCTCATAGGGTCGGTTAGTGCATGGATTTCAGTGGGCTTTGCAGACTGATGTGCTATTGCAACTTCTGGCTCGGTGAGGAAAGCAACGGGAAACTACCTCACTCATTTCCCTGATATGCCTCTTCAGTGACGCCTGAGCTATATATTGTAGCTTTTGTTGGAGCTGTGAACGATCAAACCAGCCTTCGGGCTGAATACCGAACACATCGATGTATTAGAATTAGCTTTGTATGGCTGCTTCCTTCCAAAGTGGCAAAAACAGCAACAAACGAATATGTAATTTAATATGAATGTTTGGAGTATTATGATGTATATGCAATTCATAAAACATGACTATGCCTGGGAGAAATATTATAAAAAACATAGAGTGTTATTTGGTTTATACCTTCAAGGCCTCATTTTACCGCTCGAAACACGAGCGGTCTGCATCACACGTTCACGCTATCATAGTTTGTTCCGCACAGTTTCTCTTGCCAGACATGATTTTTAACCTCCCATTTAAACATGCAGGTGAATCTATCAGCCATGAACACATGTTATCGCAGCGATAACCTACAGTGCGTTACCGGCAACATGGTGGCAACTGTGGTGGTACATTGGTCTCGTTTATCGAATACAGAGTGAACAATTGAAACCAATCAAAATGTTACGAGTTCCAGTCAGAAAAGTACAGTCTGGCTAAAAATAAACTTCACTGCACTCTACTACCCAGTTATGAGCGGAAAAGTGTAAAGAGGTGCTGCAATGTAAATTCGTTCCTCAAGAGAGGTTGTATTATTCGGTGATCGACACGCTATTGAAACAGTGTGCCCTTGATCACCAGGAACTGTCACGTGGATCGTAAATATCACAGTTCTAACATGTGCGGTCATTTTGTTTTGGTACCATCTAGGCTACCTGAGGGTCTGTTTCGAAGTCCCTTTAAAAAAATGCTATTTGTTCGGGGCGTCGACCTATAGAGATCTTGTGCTCCTACTTGCACCATGTGATATGAATCTGCGTGTAATTGGAATGGAGGAAGTGTAGAGTGTTGAATGTAAGGAAAGAAACGTTAAGGACGACACAAACACCCAGTCCACAGGCCAGGGATATTAATCATTTACAATCAAAAACTCCTGATCCAGCCGGGAATCGAACCCGGGGCCGCCGGGTGACAGGTGGACGCATTGCCCTCTACACCGCGGGGCCGGACGACGTCTCGTTTTACTCTACCAGATGGTAAAGAGATGGATATCTGTTGGCGATGTATAGCTGAGCTTCAAATAATCTTGTCGGGTAAACACCAAATGTGTTGCCAGATATCTTTTACTTGCCGACATTGTACAACTGTCTGTCCTTCAAAAATCCGAATCCCGCTGCTGGGTTTCAGGCCGCGATCTTTGGACCCGAAGGCCGTCATTCTACTAATGATCCCTAGTGGCACCTTAGTTCAAAGGCTTCCGAACTCAAGCCATATCCCTTCACCTCATCCTCTCATATGCAAAACTCTGTTTAGAGAGTTGGACGGCGAGGCCTATGTAGTGAATAGGACACTAAGTCTTGTATCTCTTCATGTACCTCCTTTTTCAAAAGGCTCTAATCAAATGGAAGTTACGTGGTGACAAATCTGAGCTGTAAGGTTGGTGATCGGTGCCATCCAGTGGATTTATTCTTGTTCGGCTTACGTAGAAGCAGCAGTGTCAAGCCTATCATTGTCGTAAAGAAGCAGGACGCTGCACATTGGAGTTTTACGTCGTTTGGAAAGATAGGCCTCTCTGACTTTACTTAGAATCCACAGTAGTACAAAACATTGACAGTTCGTCGTTCAAGTAGAAAATCAATGTTGACTTGCATGCAGAAAATATGGCCCGTACTCATAGGTCGCAATAGTGCTTTTCCTTTTGTAAGGTTTGCTCATTTAACTAACTGCCACTCAGCCCTTACCGGTAACTGGCTTGAACTAAGATTGGTTTACTGGCTTGAAGTACATCTGGGGAAATAAAAATGATCCAGTGAACGATGTAACACTCGGTACAAATTGAAATGTGGACCAGATCACTCCCTTCGTGAAGTGCAGGCCGTACTGTAGCAAGCGCGGGAAAGCAATCAGCTGATCGTTAGGGGGAAAGTTTAGCACGTGAGTTAGTTGAGTTACATGTGAATTATTCGCTGTTTTATTGAAATTGTTAACGTTGGCCGCATGTTTAGGCCTACTCATATACAGGGTTATTCACCTAACATGTTACACGGAAATAAAGATATCGGCATTCTGTTTTCATATTCGTAAATGGTACCCAGGGGCTTGTAAAATAACGTGCTACTTAGTCTCATGGGGTGATTAATAACCGATATATTGATATTAACTCCATATTGTTAAGTGGAACGGCACACATTCATACAGCTGGCCTAAAAGTTCAACTACGTATAAGTTCAAATATGCAAGTATTTTCAAAATCAGACAATTACTTTTTGAGATATAAATAAGAACAGCATGCGCGGTTTTGCTGCCGCATCAGACGGCGTGAAGTCGGGCAAGGACACATTGACGCGCAAGCAGTTTCCTGGGAGTGAGTTCAGCCTCAGAATGGATACCAGTCATGTAAGCACCTCGTACACATGTGATGGGTTTGCAAAGTGTGTATGACAGGCGAACTCATGACAGGACAGGTAGGGTTGATGTGTTAAAAAGGAATAAAGTAAGTACTTTGCCTTGAAAGGAACATAACGAAAGCTATCTCACTGTCGGCAGTCCTGAAGAGTGTTTTTCGTGGTTTCCCATTTTCACACCAGCCAAATGCTGGGGCTGTACCTTAATTAAGGCCACGGCCGCTTCCTTCCAACTCCTAGGCCTTTCCTATCCCATCGTCGCCATAAGACCTATCTATGTCGGCGCGACGTAAAGCAACTAGCAAAAAAAAAAAAAAAAAAATGTAGCGATTGCATGACAACATCCACATTTTCAAACACTAAGTTTGCTCCAGAACAGTAATGATTATACGGTCGTACTTCCAGTAATGCATCTTATTATTCGGGTTCCTCTCCAGACATACGTGATTAAGACACTCGAAGGGGTACAGATATTAGTTGTTGTTGTTATTTCATTCCCGGGGCTTGGGCATCGTGGTCCTGTAGCCCCATGTGCTTAGGTGTGTGTATGTGTGTGTGTACTGTATGTCTGTTAGAATGTGTCTGATAACCTGTGTTATTGTGGTGTCTGTAGTACTGTACTGTGTTTGTAATTCCAGTGAGGAATTGGGACGGAGGCGGTGGGAAAGCACGGAAACACTTCCAGGATAGGTGAGATGGGTATCGAACCCGTTTTGCCTTACGAGGCTGAGTGTACCCCGTTTCAGCCCTCCAACCAGAATTAAATTGCTTATCAGAGCCGGGAATCGAACCCGGACCACCGCGGCGACAGCTACGAATGCTAGCCGCTGCACGTGATTAAGAAACTCGACAGGCTGTGGAGAAGAGTGGCTGTTTGTTGTTATTCCATTTCCTGGCTTTGACAGCGTGGTCATGTAGCCCCATTTGCGTGTGTGTGTGTGTGTGTGTGTGTGTGTGTGTGTAGTACAAAGCGCACATCGTTTTGTGCTGGGTTATTTCAGGCGAAGGAGCAGTGTTACCAATGCTGGATTATTTGAGTTGGGATAGGTAAGACATTAGGAGACAAACAGCTCGACTTATTATGTGGGATGTTCAGAGCTGATCATGGTGAGATGACAGCAACACTATTATTTATTTATTTATTTATTTATTTATTTATTTATTTATTTATTTATTTATTTATTTTACACGCATTAATCTCCGCGAAGCTCAAGCGCGACTGTAGTAGCGTTCATTCGGGGGAGCGCAGGTTCGAGTCCTGCCTCGCCCAACCTGAAAGTGATTTTCATGGTGTCCCATTTTCAAAACCAGGCAAATGCCGGATAGGTACTTCTGGGATAGGCCACGGTCGACGTCGTTTCCAAATCCTTCCCATTCCCATCCGTGAGGAAATACGCCAAACTGAGGTCAACCTATTACACATGGATGTCAAAACAAAACAAAACAAAAACAAAACAAAAACAAAAACAAAAACAAAAACAAAAACAAAACAAAACCAAAACAAAACAAAACAAAACAAAACAAAACAAAACAAAACAAAACAAAACAAAACAAAACAAAACAAAACAAAACAAAGCAAAACAAAACAAAGCAAAACAAAACAAAGCAAAACAAAACAAAACAAAACAAAACAAAACAAAACAAAACAAAACAAAAAACTTTAATCTCCCTTCCCCGTTGTGTGTTCGCCAGTCATACAATAACGTTGCACACCCAGGGCATGTTACGGTACATCACATTATGTTTACAGTACATACCTGGTATCCGTTTTGTGGCTGAACTCACTCCCAGGAAACTACTTGCGCGTCAGTATGTCCTTGCCCGACTTCACGCAGTCAGATACGGCATGCAAAACCGCGCATGCTGTCCTTATTTATATCTCAAAACGTAATTGTCCGATTTTGAAAATACTTACATATTTGAACTTGTGTGTCGCTGTTTGTTTCACGTATGTGCTGAAATGCTAGTGACCCATCTCGCAGCGGTTCGGTATTGAAGCTTATTATTCCCCACTACAACTTCCACCAGCTCTTTATGGCATTCTTTGCCATTGCGACCCCGGCGAACGGTCAGTTTGATGTACGCACGCTGTTCTGGTCTCGTCTCGCCCATTCTGCACGGGGACTCACTCACTGCTGTCCCATCGCCCTGCGCCTGGTACCTGCCCAATACATCTCGTGCTGTGACGCCCGTAGGTTACAATGATGACGAAGACGAAACATCGATAGCTGCAGTCGCTTAAGTGCGGCCAGTATCCAGTATTCGCGAGATAGTAGGTTCGAACCCCACTGTCGGTAGCCCTGAAGATGGTTTTCCGTGGTTTCCCATTTTCACACCAGGCAAATGCTGGGGCTGTACCTTAATTAAGGCCACGGCCGCTTCCTTCCCACTCCTAGCCATTCCCTGTCCCATCGTCGCCATAAGACCTATCTGTGTCGGTGCGACGTAAAGCAACTAGCAAAAAAAAAAAAAAAAGAAAAAAAAGACGAAACATACATCCAGCCCCATGCCACCGGAATTAACCAATTATAGTTAAAATACCCGACCCTGCCGGGAATCGAGCCGCGACACCTGTGAACCGGACAGTAATACTAATGAGGGTTCCATACACTCGAACCATAGTTTAATTGTGGTCTTCCCAGCGGCTTTTAAACCTTCTCTTTTACATACCTTTATATACCTATCACAACCCCTCAATACCCTCATAATCATATGAAGATAGATATCTGTAATCTTTATTTACAGCCGTCTTGATGTGATTGTCCCAATTATGACCTTTCCTTATATTAACAGCTAGGTACTTAAAGTGATCCCCATGTGTGCCTTCACTCGATTAACTTTGAGAGAAAGTTTCCTCATGGCGAAACTTACAGCCTTCCATTTCGCCCCGTTTACCATCATACCATTGTCTGCTGTCCATCTCACAACTTTGACGAGATCTCTTCGTCTCTCCCGATCTTGTAAGTTGTTTATTATAAGCTGCGCAGCTATTTGGTCATTAGATCCTAATTGTTAGGATGATGTTGAAAACGGCTTCTGAAAATAGAAAACGTGAAAAATCTAGGTTTCGAATGCCTTAATATCGCAGGAAGGAAAATAAATATAATGGTCTAAAATGTCCCGAGTATCTAAATCTTTGCAACAATTACTTCAACTGACTGTTTAGTATTGTTAGTTGAGAGACTCCCTGCCCACTGCCATTCTGTTCCTCTAGACGGCATCAATGTTGCAATTAGAAAATAACTAAACTGTCCTTCCCAAATCTAATCTGACTTTTGTTGAACGTTCAATGCGGCCGCCTTCGTGTCAGAGGGTTTTGGTTCGATTTCTGGCCAGGCTGGGGACTTCAACGGCATCTGGTTAATATCTCTAGCTTGGGAACTGAATGTTTGTGTTTAAAAATAATAATATGGTCCTAAACCTCTGTATCTGCACATATCTCACCACACTACCAACCACAGCAGGATCACTGCCTCCACATAGGATTAACGCAGGAAGTGTTGTTGCGAGATGGACAGCGGACAATGGTATAGGCTAGTAAACGGGATGAAATGTCAGGTTGCAAGTTTCACCAAGGGAAAAAAATTATCTCACTTTACTGTGTTGAAGGGGTGAGAGTAATTTGCTTTACGTCCCACTTACGGTTTTCGGAGACGCCGAGGTACCAGAATTTAGTCCCGCAAGGAGTAATTTTCCGTGCCAGTAAATCTACCGACACGAGGCTGACGTATTTCAGCACCTTCAAACACCACTGGACTGAGCTAGGATCGAACCTGCCAAGCTGGGGTCAGAAGGCCAGTGCATTAACCATCTGAGCCATTCAGGCCGGCGAT
This sequence comes from Anabrus simplex, assembly GCF_040414725.1. Taxonomy (NCBI): domain Eukaryota; kingdom Metazoa; phylum Arthropoda; class Insecta; order Orthoptera; family Tettigoniidae; genus Anabrus; species Anabrus simplex. The sequence goes on from NC_090269.1 coordinate 82,471,191, forward strand.
AGTACCTAAGGTACCTAAGGTGTTAATATAAGGAATGATCTTCATTGGGTTAATCATAATATATAGCTTACTAGCTGATGTACCCGTGCTTCGCTACGGAATTCTTCATTGTATACAGAACTCTATGTTAAGTAGTGTACACCTTGTGAGCAAGATTGTATTATATTGCTTAGCAACGTTACCCTAGAAACGCGACGGGGAAGTGACCAAACGTCTTTTCTCATATGAAAACTGGGTTAGGGAATTTTCATTATGATGGTAGGTCTGCTTGCCTACTTTTTTGCTATTTGTTTTACGTCGCACCGACAGAGATAGGTCTCATGGCGACGATGGGATACGAAAGGCCCAGGAAGGGGAAGGAAGCGGCCGTGGCCCTAATTAGGGTACAGCCCCGGCATTTGCCTGGTGTGAAAATGGGAATCCGCGGAAAATCATCTTCAGGGCTGCCGACAGTGGGGCTCGAACCCACTATCTCCCGATTACTGGATACTGGCCGCACATAAGCGACTACAGCTATCGAGCTCGGTTGCTTGCCTACTATCAGTCACAATCAGGATGGGGAGTTTTCATTATAATGGCAGACACTCACTCTCCACCTGCTTTTTTACATTCTGAGAAAGACTGCCTTAGTGGTTTTCCCAAGTGAAATGAACATAGGTCATTACAATGACGTCAGTAGGAATGGCGCGATTAAAAGCAATATGAAATACTCGATCAAATGAAAAACCACACATTTTTTTCTCTTTCAACAAACAGTATTACGCTGCCGATCTAACATTCCAAAGTTCCAGAGCTGGAATGGCCAAGCCGCACACCTTGGTCCGTGAACACTCTTCGTCTTTTTTCGTCAGTTGATGGGGGGTCGAATAGCGGGGAGTCCCAGGACGACAAATCTATGCCCTTTCACTAATCTCTTTCCTAGGAGTACCCGATGAGTCGGGAAATATCTCATTTCACTACACTGGAGGCGGAAAAATCTAACTGACTTGGAGGCAAATTTTTCCTCCAAACCAGAGGAGAAAACCCCGCTTCACTGCTAATTTGGAACAAAATGAATGTAGAATTTAATAAAAGTGAAGAGGAAGACGCTTTTCTTAAGTAACGTCTCTTTTCAGGGTTAAATTTTGAATTATTTAGTGAATTGCAGTGCTATAATTTGGAATAGGCCTAAATTGTAATTCTAGACCAGGTCATACTACTATTACTAAGTGAGCCTCTGCCAAATCTGCACACTGTTCATTCAAAACAGCGAGTCAGAGTAGGGAGCGAATAGCTGGAATACTGATGAACCGGTGTGTTACGTACCATATATGAACCAGAGGAATGGCATACTAAAAAAAAAAAAAAAAAGTTTTCTAACTCCCCAGCTCTTTCCCGCCAATATTGAGTCAGGCTGTTATACTCGGTACGCAACAGTAATCCCATCTACCGGAGATGAGGGCGCGATAAGAGGCAAAGAACATCACAACAAACAATGATCAATGTAATGTTATTGTTGATCAATGTTATGCGCTTTCGATATTGTAGGCCTTCGCATTTAGTTTTATCCCGACTCTGAAATACACTGACTGACAGTGACAATGCAACACCAAGGAGGAGTGGTTCGAAAGGGATGAAAGTTGGGGAAAAAACAGAGACGGCACGGACGAATAATTTATGTTTATTTCAAACCGATATGCAGGTTACACAATGCGCACGGCATCGACTCAGTAGGATGTAGGACCACCGCGAGCGGCGATGCACGCAGAAACACGTCGAGGTACAGAGTCAATAAGAGTGCGGATGGTGTCCTGAGGGATGGTTCTCCATTCTCTGTCAACCATTTGCCACAGTTGGTCGTCCGTACGAGGCTGGGGCAGAGTTTGCAAACGGCGTCCAATGAGATCCCACACGTGTTCGATTGGTGAGAGATCCGGAGAGTACGCTGGCCACGGAAGCATCTGTACACCTCGTAGAGCCTGTTGGGAGATGCGAGCAGTGTGTGGGCGGGCATTATCCTGCTGAAACAGAGCATTGGGCAGCCCCTGAAGATACGGGAGTGCCACCGGCCGCAGCACATGCTGCACGTAGCGGTGGGCATTTAACGTGCCTTGAATACGCACTAGAGGTGACGTGGAATCATACGCAATAGCGCTCCAAACCATGATGCCGCGTTGTCTAGCGGTAGGGCGCTCCACAGTTACTGCCGGATTTGACCTTTCTCCACGCCGACGCCACACTCGTCTGCGGTGACTATCACTGACAGAACAGAAGCGTGACTCATCGGAGAACACGACGTTCCGCCATTCCCTCATCCAAGTCGCTCTAGCCCGGCACCATGCCAGGCGTGCACGTCTATGCTGTGGAGTCAATGGTAGTCTTCTGAGCGGACGCCGGGAGTGCAGGCCTCCTTCAACCAATCGACGGGAAATTGTTCTGGTCGATATTGGAACAGCCAGGGTGTCTTTCACATGCTGAAGAATGGCGGTTGACGTGGCGTGCGGGGCTGCCACCGCTTGGCGGCGGATGCGCCGATCCTCGCGTGCTGACGTCACTCGGGCTGCGCCTGGACCCCTCGCACGTGCCACATGTCCCTGCGCCAACTATCTTCGCCACAGGCGCTGCACCGTGGACACATCCCTATGGGTATCGGCTGCGATTTGACGAAGCGACCAACCTGCCCTTCTCAGCCCGATCACCATACCTCTCGTAAAGTCGTCTGTCTGCTGGAAATGCCTCCGTTGACGGCGGCCTGGCATTCTTAGCTATACACGTGTCCTGTGGCACACGACAACACGTTCTACAATGACTGTCGGCTGAGAAATCACGGTACGAAGTGGGGCATTCGCCAACGCCGTGTCCCATTTATCGTTCGCTACGTGCGCAGCACAGCGGCGCATTTCACATCATGAGCATACCTCAGTGACGTCAGTCTACCCTGCAATTGGCATAAAGTTCTGACCACTCCTTCTTGGTGTTGCATTTGCTCTGTCAGTCAGTGTACTACTCTTATCACAGTCGGTACGGTAAAACTGAATAAAACATAAATGATCGGAAATTGTATTCTCTATAACTTTTGTTATGTAGTACTTTTCCATAGGAGCAATAACGAAGGTATTTAAAAATTAAATTTTAGGCGCCTACCCCTAAACTACCATTTCACTCAGGTTCAGTAAAATTGTTTATAGCTTAGACTACAGTTTTTTCTTCCCCGACTCTATATACCGATTTTCATTAAATTCTGTTCACCCATTTTCTCGTGGCTCGGCGTTGATGTGGACTTAACAACAAAAATCGAAATTCATGAATATCAGTGTTATCATAGCCGGTACGGTAAAATTGTATAAGACATAAATGATCGGAAATTTAATTCTATGTAACTTTAGTTATGTAGTATTTATCGACAGGACCACTTAAAATATAAATATTTGAGAATTGAATTTTAGGCCTTCCGCTAAACTACCATTTCACTCAGCGTGAATAAAATGATTTATAGCCTAGATTGTAGTGGCTCTTCCCCCGACTTTACATACCGATTTTCATTAAATTCTCTTCAGCCGTTTTCAAGTGATGCGTGTACATACAGACAGACAGACAGACAGACAGACAGACAGACAGACAGACAGACAGACAGACAGACAGACAGACAGACAGACAGACAGACAGACAGACAGACAGACAGACAGACAGACAGACAGACAGACAGACAGACATTACGGAAAAGGAAAAAGTGCATTTCCTTGTTACTGTGGACATGAACGATACAGAAATACCATTAATTTCAAATTCTGAGCAATGTACAGACAAAACTCTTATTTTATATATATAGATTAAGAAAGATTACAGATCTCCTCACATGGTTATGAGAGTATTTCGGGGTTGTAGTAAGGATGAAAAGGAGAGGGTGAATAAGTCTCTGGTAAGACCCGAATTGGAGTATGGTTCCAATGTACGGGACCCACACAAGGACCTGGGTGATTTCCGGAAAAGGAGTAGTGTTACGAAAATGTTGCTAACTTTGGGCTGGGAAATCTTGGGGAGAGTAAGGAGACGAGACGCTCGACTATGTGGTATGCTTGAGTTGTCAGTGGGGAGATTGACATTAGTAGACGAATAAGCTTGTGTGGACCTTTTAAAAGTAGATCATAATATGAAGATAAACTCGGAATTCAAGAGGACAAATTGGGGCAAATATTCATTTATAGGACGATAAGCAAGTGATTAAAATAAATTATAAAGGAAAATATTGGATATATTTCCCAGTTCCTTGAAAACGTAGCGAATATGTCACTTGGGCGACAGCCCTAAATGCAGATCATTGATGATTAATTGATGTTGCTTGGCTCATCAGTTCATAGACTAGTTCAATGCAGCCCATTGTGAAAACCTATTCGCTGCTAACATTTTCATTTCTAATTGCCTACTGCTCCATGGCTCCATGGCTAAATGGTTAGCGTGCTGGTCTTTGGTCACAAGGGTCGCAAGTTCGATTCCAAGCAGGGTCGGGAATTTTAGCCATAATTGGTTAATTTCGCTGACACGGGGGCTGGTTGTATGTGTCGTCTTCATCATCATTTCATTCTCAACACGACGCGCAGGTCGACTACGGACCTCAAATAAAAAGATCTGCATGTGGCGAGCCGAACTTGTCCTCGGACACTCCCGGCACTCAAAGCCATACGCCATTTCATTTTTCACCCTCATTAATCAGTGCGCATTGCATTAACAAATCTGCGGAACACGAAGATACGCTTTATAACACTTAATTAAGAAGCCATGAAACGCACTATACCGATCAATTACTTCTGTATAAGAAGAAATCACGTTGTACGCTGTACGGAAGCTTTTCGCACACCAACTGAGACCATGATATTACTGGCCGAGCTATACGAGTCAGGCGGCTTTCGCATCATCCAATCGCCCAGATTACGGCACAGGGAATAACCGGAAAATCGATTGATAATCGCAGTGACAAGTTACTCTAATATGCTTTTTATATTCATGCAATGATTTACATCTACCATTGTTATCATCTAAACTTCCATGAAAACTTACGAATCAAGTCCTGAGTGTTTCAAGATGTGTCCCTATCATTCTCTTTCTTCCTATGTTCAAAATTTGTCAGATCGTTCTCCTCTCCCCAGCTCGATTCAGTATCTCTTCACTTGCATTCCGATCTACGCAGGTTTCGTCAGGATTCTCCTGTAACAACTACACTTCAAATACTTCTATTCCTCTACCTCCTGTACTAGTTATTGTCCATATTTCACCTCCATACAGTGGTGCGCTTCACACTGCAGTATCCGGCTGTGAAAGTTAGCCAAGTCCACATGTGACACACCTACACATCGCATCCACGACATCATAAATAAATAAATAAATAAATAAATAAATAAATAAATAAATAAATAAATAAATAAATAAATAAATAAATAAATATGTACCGGGCGGTACACCTCTGCTCCGCTAATTCAAACATTGCGCCGGTTGAAACTCCTCTACTGGAGGAAGCCTGAACTTTAACTTCCATATTAATTCAACGATTTCTCAGAAGATGTCATTACTATAAATTTTCAAGTGTTCTGAACTATGTCAGTTTCGATTCGTTTTTGTTTTATCTGTAGCAAGAAGTGTGGACATTCTCTTCTAGAGGCACTACTGAAGGACTACAATTATGCACCCTAGTGCGAAGTGAAAGAACTGTATTTTTGAAGAAATTTTGGGTTCCTAAGTTTTTTCTTTGTTAAATTTATTTCAGTCATTGTTTAAGTTGGCAATATTAACCCTTTCTTTCCGCCCGTTTTGAATTTGACCAATAAGGAATTTCTGTAATTAATTTTCCACCAATAAGGTGTTTCTTCTTCGTCTAGTGTAGTAGTTTTTGCCAGTATCCAATAAAATGCTTGTGGGCGGGTGTTCTCATTCCTGAAACGCCTCGAACTTTCCACGAGTGTATATAAACTGCTGATTTTCGGGTCTCCGCGCCACTTCAATAACATCTATCAGTGTGTAAAGTACGTAGCAGGGGGCGGGAAGCGCCTCTTTTTTCGGGCAGCAGTTCAACCACCAGGTAATGGCCTTTTAATAACTTCTTTTCTTGCTAGCTCAGCAGTTTAACTCTCGGGGCAGGTCCGAAGCCCTTGACCATGTAACTTTCCTCTAAAATGTAAAGACACTTGGTATCAATTCTATCTTTTTAAACTACAAATTGTGATAGAGAATGCTTAACCCTCTCTAGCTCCCACTCATATTGCTTTGAGGTGAACTTATTTTCACAACCGTTTCTTCCCTTCTAATGTAATGTAAATCGTTTTCTTATATAAGTCACCTCTTTAGTATGGGATTAGCCCTTGCATTAGCGGTCTAGTGCCAAGTAGGTTTTAGTAAAGTATACTAGGAGTGCTGTTTCGCCTCCTCTCAAGTTGGTATTTTGGAGGCCACGTAATTGTCCTGTTTCTTCACTGAATAGGCCTCAGTAGGTTGGGTATTTTTACCCCTGTGTTATTTGTGTTTGGAGGTCAACTCGAACGTGGAGTTTGGTGTGGCCTTTGATAGGCTTGAACTTATGAGCGGGTCGCTCTTTCTTAAAATTTGTTTCTGCGTGCCTCGAGGAGGCCTTACTGTGTAATTGGGAGCAAGAGCTCCTGGGCATGATTGGGGTCTTCTGCCCCTTTGATGAATCTTGTATATCGTAAAGTTGGGCTCATTGCTCAAGAATCATGTGTCTGGCTCTTGGAGCCTAAATCCTGTAACACTGTAATTGTACATTCTCGATTGGTTGCTTTGCTACTCTGTACCTGCCACTCTTGTTATTTCTTGATTTTGCAAAGAAAATATAACCTTGTTAAATTAACTTTAATTTCGTATTTTAAGACCTGTTCACCCCAGCTCTTTCTTTCACCTCTGCACATCCACAATACTCCGTAACAAAATAAATAAAATCAAATGAAATGAAATGAAATGAAATGAAATGAAATCAGCTGAGTGAACCTCGAACTAGCCCTGAGATCCCTGACCTGGGGGCCTCGCTACTTCTAGACCGCAGATCCATTTCCACCAGGGTGCGGGAAAAGTGACAGTGAATCTAGCAGCAGCAGCAGTAGTAGTAGTAGTAGTAGTAGTAGTAGTAGTAGTAGTAGTAGTAGTATATTCCAAAGCTTGAAATAAGACGTATGTGAAATGCTGTGTGGTAGAGCTGCGGGCTGGAATATGTATAACATATGTGGAATGCAAATTACTTGCTTCTTCTGCCTGGCTTTTTGACGCACAACAGAAGAAAAAATTACCATGGCTATATATATGTTGTTCAGTTTAGCGAGCTGGATTAAAATCTCTCTGCTGAGAGAATGTATTTTGTCTGTCCACGTGTATTTATCACGTACAGTGAAAAAAAAGAAAATACACAGAACATTTCCATATTACATGCTCTCACTGTCTGTGTCATTCCATTTACGAATTAAAAAACCTCATATCACCGGGCAACATGAACTGCGAATTGCTGTCGATAACGACTCCGCTTTCTGTTATTTAATTTATAAAAATATCCTTAACGTTCTAGACCGGTATTAATGCAAAATCCTGGCTACCTTGGGTGCATGCAATGTGTAACATATTGCTACGTCATAGGTAATTTCACATGAACTAACTATTTTCTTAGGCCGTAAATTTAAATATGACATAAAAAGATTGTTGCCGGGCGAGTTGGCCGTGCGGTTAGGGACGCCCAGCTGTGAACTTGCATCCGGGAGATAGCAGGTTCGAACCCCACTCTCGGCAGCCCTGAAGGTGGTTTTCCGTGGTTTCCCATTTTCCCATCAGGCAAATGCTGGGGCTGTACCTTAATAAATGCCAAGGCCGCTTTCTTCCTGCTCATAGGCCTTTGCTTTCCCATCATCACCGTAAGACCTATCTGTGTCGGTGCGACGTGAAGCCAAAAATAATAATAAAAAATAGTTTCCGAAAAGTGTTTCCCAAAATGGAAAATATAGAATTTACAAAGAGAATAGTTAAACTATCTCAACTTACTTATAATTTCCTCTGCATGTTCACTTGCTCGCCATATTTATCCACATTTTAGGAGGATATCGAGTATAAAAAGTAGAATATAAAATTCCTCATAGGGCATCGAGTGTACACAGTGCTGTTTTCCATCAAAACACAATTAGAGAGGGACCCGCCTGAGTGTACATCGTACACTGTCAAGCGCTCGGGTAGGTTTATTTCTCCGTTAGGGAAAAGTTTTTCTTAATGTTAAAATCATTGCAATAATGACCGGAAGCTTCACTTAACAAGTACATACTGTTTTTTTCGTGAGTGTAATGCCAGTTCAGGATATTCCAGTACCTTACGTACTTGTTAAAGGACATAGACATTATGTTAAACCAAATTAAGGAGATTAAAAATATTTTTTTACTTTTTCGAAAAAAAATATTGCTCTATTTGATCCAAAGAAATCTTGTATAAGGATTTGATACAAATAAAAGATTTTGGACCCCAAGACAGAGAATACTTCAATGTACTTCTCACGTTGCAATACCTATACAAATAAATTAGCTGGGTGAGAGTTGAATACAATAGCCCCATTGCATGAGCACGACCAATCATTCATTCAAAGTAAAAGGAAGACCGCAGAAAATAAACCGTGGTAAATATTCGTTTGTAAATATTTGAATCGGTAATTGAAATGGACTAGGATCTTTCAAGAAAAGTATCATGCAAACTATGCGATGTAATTATTATATTTTATTTATTAAATGCATTTGGGACATTAACTTGTGCTTATCAATCAATCAGTCAATCAATCAATCAATCAATCAATCAATCAATCAATCAATCAATCAATCAATCAATCAATCTATCAATCAATCAATCTATCTATCTATCTATCTATCTATCTATCTATCTATCTATCTATCTATCTATCTATCTATCTATCTATCTATCTATCTATCTATCTATCTATCTATCTATCTATCTATCTATCTATCTATCTATCTATCTATCTATCTATCTATCTATCTATCTATCTATCTATCTATCTATCTATCTATCTATCTATCTATCTATCTATCTATCTATCTATCTATCTATCTATCTATCTATCTATCTATCTATCTATCTATCTATCTATCTATCTATCTATCTATCTATCTATCTATCTATCTATCTATCTATCTATCTATCTATCTATCTATCTATCTATCTATCTATCTATCTATCTATCTATCTATCTATCTATCTATCTATCTATCTATCTATCTATCTATCTATCTATCTATCTCACCACTGATCTGCATACAGAGCTTGTCGGTCAGGTGTGAAATTCCCCATCATTTCTTTACTTAATCTTAAATGATTTCAATTAAATTAGGAAATGTATCCATGTATCCCTTGGTGAATTATTACAATCAATCTTGCCTCAATTTATCCTCGTGAATTTCAACTTTTAATTCATAATTTGATCCTTTATGCTTTTAAAAACTACATTCAAGCTTATTTCTCTACTAATGTCTACTTGTGTGCTTCCTGTCTATACTATCTTAATGGAATATTTGCACTATTTCGTACATTTTGAGTGAACGATTGAGTGACTGCGTTGTAAGCACAGATATTGTCCGTCTCCATGGCTAAATGGTTAGCGTGTTGGCCTTTGACCACAGGGGTCCCGGGTTCGATTCGCGGTAGGGTCGGGACTTTTAACCATCATTGGTTAATTTCGCTGGCACGAGGGCTGGGTGTATGTGTCGCCACCATCATCATTTCATCTTTATCACGACGCGCAGGTCGCCTACGGAAGTCAAATCAAAAGACCTGCACCTGGCGAGCCGAACATGTCCTCGGACATACGCCATTTCATTATTTCATTGCAGAAATTGCCTCATTCGTTTTTGCATAAAAAACATGACGTTTTCGATCACATTTTAATTTGTATATAGTTAGTTTCTCTGGAATTATCACCTCAAAAACACACTTGTCTCTCATTAAATCTTGCTTCATAAATTAAAGCAGTTATTACAATTGAGTAATGCCGGTTATTTTGTGAATTTGCAAGTCCTTGCAAATAAAACGTAACCTAATCAGAAATTAACACTAATTCAGGATTTAATATATCAATGTTGTCAGACTGAAGAAACCAATTGCAATAATTTTTTCTTGCGGTTGGATCTCTTGGGCTTAAACTTTGCATCTGTGTGACTTTGTAAGGCTAAATATCAATTTACTTCCCACTTGCCATGCTCACTTTGTTGAGTCATTTTCTTTAATCATTTTCGGGGGGGGGGGGGGAATCGTTCAAATCTTTCAGAAATATTCTGAATTTTCTAGTCAGTTAAGATAATTGGTCGTTTAACGTATTTTTTTAAATCACTGAACCCACAGTTTTGAATGTATTCACAATTCACTTAATTCTGTAACGCGTTGACACTCGCCTCCAGGAAATTGTTCGCAGTTAATGCTCGGAATACCCTGGACGGATTCCGTAACAAATAATGAAGTTTTTGATGAGAGCTAGAGCAGAGCGAGAGTTGGCAAACATCATTAAAGCCAGGAAAACAGCTTTTAGGCCTTGTTCTGCGAAGTGGAAAGTACAAGCTTCTCCATCGGATGTTACAAGGCAAGCGAGGAGTTGGTATACCACCGATTTCATGTCTCCAAAACATCAAAGACTGGACTGGCATTAACAGTAGCGATGATTAGGGTTTGAGGGTGGAGGAATGGCAGTCACCCCCCCCCCCCCCCAATTTGTGGAGAAAGCATTTCATTTTTATTCCATTTTAGTCGGCTGAAATGAGAAATTATACAAATTATTTAAAAAAAAGGAATTTGTACAAGCCCTGCTGTCTTATCAGCTAATTAGTCCTTTTTCTCTAATTATTAACTTTTCTTTGCAGGAATAGACGCAAAATGTCGTTTGTCGCAGGTAACCGATTTGTATAGCACCACAACAAGTAGTGGAGACTTTGCATGTGCTGTGAGGATTCGCTCAGAGATAATAAAAACTTACCATTTTGTAGCTTCTTTTCCAGTTTTGATGTATGTACGCTGCCCGCAATATATATCACAAACCCGGGTAGTTTTTTTGTTGTTTATATAAATTTTTGCCCTCCTCCCCAACTTCTAATTCCCAATCGCCGCTACTGCGGCATCAACACCAAACTCCTCTTCACTTTATTTTAAGGAAGGGGATGCTTTTTCCAGGGTGATCGAATCTACAGCACACAAAAATACGCTGTTCAGACTTAATTCAGAAGTCATAAAACGCACTAAACCAATGAATTTAAAAAAAAGCAAAGTCATCTCCGTACAGGCCACGAAGGCCCTTAAAGGGGTGGAAGGTAAAGGCTTCCACTATCCGTGATCTCGGCACTTGATGGGGTAGAGTGGTTAGCTCTACGCCCGGCCACCTTTGCCCCCAGAAATTAACCTGGAACTCATTTTTGGTGTAGACTGAGTGAACCTCTGGGCCATGTGCATCTCCAGAAGTGGAAATCTCGTTTCTGAAATTTTACGACTTTCTGACGGGGATTCGAACCTACGTCCTTCCGGGCGAACCGAGCACGCCTATACCGTCTCGGCCAGGCAGTCCCTAAACCAAGGAATTACTGCTGTATAAGAAGCAATCACACTGTACAGAAATGGATCAGGTGGCAATTGCATCATCCATTCGGCCAGGCGTGGCAGACGGAATGCCCGGCAAATCGACTGAGGCTCACAGTGTATGTGTATATTTATGGTTTCATTTTCCTTGACTATATCCATTGTATGTAACGCACTCAGTGACTGAATACACTGTATTCCATTCTAGTGTAAGCAAGCATTGCTGCCATTATTATTATTATTATTATTATTATTATTATTATTATTATTATTATTATTATTTATTACGGTGATTTTCACGGAGCAGAGAGGGAAAGAAGCGTGAACGGTTAATGGCTGGACAAAGCGAGAACCAAAGATTAAATTTTGACAACCATATCTACTATTTATTTTTCTTTCTTACTACTGGGTTATTTGACAACAACAAAGATTTAACAAGTTGAATGCATCACGGAGAAAAATAATTGCAAGTGGAGCTTAGAATCTCGGTAAATTACAACAGGAGAGTAAGGACCCCGTTTCTTATAAGTCTTACAGAGGAGATTAGACCAAGAGAGCTCTTAAAATGACAATGTTTTGGGATTAGGCAAGTCTAATAATTTAAGTGCCGCAGCAGAGGGAACTGGAACCTTACTCAATATAAAGATGAATCCGTAACATCCAAATCAAAGTTTCAAGAAAGTAATTGAACCCTCAGGTAACAGTTTTCTTCACATCGAAAGCCTCTCAAACCCTGACAATAATTTACATTTTACAATGTAAAACTGCCCTTTATGGTTCAGAAATTTGAATTAATGTTTTCGAGTTAAAACACCTCTGTTTACTTAGAGCTGAATACTACTTTTGCCTTCAAAAGCTAAATTGCTTTAACACTCGCTACCCTTATATCCTGGGGGAGACAAATAGTAAAAAGATGGATCGAAAGATCCAGAAGTTACAGGAGCCGAAGCCCATACTACACGGCGATAAAAGAAAAACAAAAGGTTAAATTACAAGGCTGGGGACGAAATAAAAACTAGAGGCTGAATCCTCACAAGCGCCCGAAGTTCAGTATAATAGAAAAACCCTCAGAAGGCATAGGGCCGGATTATATAGTGGATGTCATATTACTTCGTGACTAAGGAAAATACGTTAACAAACAAAAAAGAACAGAAGAACAATTTTGAAAAAGGTGAACTTAGCCACCCGGAAACACGGGCGTCCTTACATTTTTATGAAGTTCCCATGTGGGGTAGAGAAATCCAACGACTGCCCAGAAAACCTACATGTTATGTTAAGGTAGAAAATAAAAACACTTCATTAAAATTAAAGTAGACGCAGATAATTTAACAAGTTGTCACTAGGTGGTATAACCACGTTATAGCAATTAAAAAACAAGGCTTAGAAAAATCCAAGATTTCAAATCCTAGATAATATGTTAAAGGGGGATGTTGGAATCTTCCCTGTATCACACGTAGATCAGACATTACGTGAGGACAATGTACCCCGTACCTAACACAACGGCATCGGAGAACCTACTAAGAACACTAATAAGGAAAAGAGAAGTAGTTCCCACGGAATTCTATGGAACTGGGGCCATGATCGACCGTACATGGACAGCAGCAAATTTTGAAACGAGGCACGTGTTTGCAAGACTTTCAGTTCATGGATTCCACTATGTCATCTGCGAAAACCCAACATACCACGAACCGTCAAACTCATGCAAGTGTACATTATGTGGACATTTATATGAACGATATCACTTAGAATTCTGCAACAAGAGGACTAGATCAATCAGAGACTATGCGACCAATGGTGCAATTGTTAAATTTTTATAGCACCTTTCAGTAATGTATGGCTATTTTGCTGCAATAAATGTTTTGTAAAGTTCTACGTTACATTATGCCAGCCCCAAAATCATCCGGCCTCCGGAGGGAGATATTCTCGTTCAAAGTAGTACTCTTTTAAGTCTTGGCGAATATTGATCTCTCTTAAGGCTCAAATTCATGACTATTTGGAGTGGGGTGGCTGACAGTTCTAGAAAAAATGACGTAATTATAGTTTCGTATTGTGGAATCAAAAGTCACAAGGAAGAGTGTTGATTGGTAGTTCCAAGTTAGTGACAGTAGGTCCAACTTAAAAATACATAATTAAAAACAGAAGAGAGATCATGTTAGTAAACTTTAAACTATGAAAACTATCTTTCAAGTTAGTTACAGAACTGTACACAAGGTGACACATTAATCACCGGCATACATCTTGTACAATTAGTTGGAACTTCGTTACTAAGGGTTCAGTTAGTAATAGGTAGATTCAACTGTGGTTACTGATGCGGCGGGAATACAAATATTGTCACAGTTCATTCTAACGAATTATTATTATTATTATTATTATTATTATTATTATTATTATTATTATTATTATTATTATGCCATGAGTAAGGCCTCCCGATGAAGTTTAAAGTTGTAGATTCTCAGACTGTGCATCAATCTCTAGGAAAATCTGGGAACTCGATGAAATCATACTAGCTTTTCCATTTGAGGGCCAGATATTTCTGACACAAAAATATTACCTAATCTAGAGTTCAAATGTCATTACTTGTCAGGGAGAACGTTTGTATTTAGATATTATTCACACTGTTGATCTTCCATTGCTTATTTTAATTCTCTTAAGTTACCTAAACTGCAATTTATTAAATCCGCCCCTAGCTAATTCACCTATCAGCATATTTGATATGAATTTAATTTAGCCCAGTCAAATGATTTTTCACTGAAACGTCTAGATGGTTCTGCCAAAGCCGGTATATAAGACGCGAGCTTCGAGGATAGTCTGTCTGATCTTGCGACAGCTTTAGTGTATGCACTTCGAACTAAGGAGAAAGAAAATCTCCTTCAGCAGATAAAGAGATAGGGGTTTCGGTATCATGACATCATAATAAACAAGGTACCGCACTCTAGTTTTTTAAGTGAACTACTGCGTGTGAAGCTAGGGAATATTTCTACGTACCCCTTAGTATGGAATTGCTAGTTCGTTGGCTCCGTTCTAAAATTAAATGTAGGGCTTTCTCTTTCAAGAACAAATGCAACTTTTCGTCTTTAGATTTTATATTTTAATTTCCCCTGCGGAAATAGTTGAAATGTAAGGAAGAACGAGTGCTTACCCTCGTTAACCTTCCTCTAAATTTGTGTAGGGTGACTCAGCTTCCAACCCTCTAAATTTTCTTTCGATTTTCTGGATTTAAACCTTCTAATACTTAGTCATCCGGTAGTATGGGATTAGGCTCCGTATCATAGGGCTGGCCGCCCACTTAGGAATCTTGCTTCTTAAATTAATCTGGAGTGCTTAGATTTCCGCCTCCATTTCATGGTGTACTTTCGGCCTTGTAAATTTAAAATTTATTTTTTATTCCTTCGGCTGAGTAGTGTGGGCCATATGCCTCTGTAAATCATATATATTTACTTTTGAGTGTAACATTCAAATTAGTAATGTAGAGGTAGTATGTGCGGCAGTGTACAACTGCTTTATTCCGTGATGATTACCGATGCGGTCATGGCTGAATATCAACAGCCCACAAGGGGGCAAACAGTACTCTGATGTAAAACGAACACTCGGGTTTAGAAACTCTGTGCATTGTAAATCTTCGGGAAACTAAGGCTTCTGTTTTGACTGTTTATATTACAGAAGGGGTTACCTCCCCTTTTGCTAGTTTTTGAAGACCTGAGGGTCAAGGAATTTGACTGTGATACTCAAAACGAGTTGCATTTTATTTATCACAGAGTTGTAAATATTTTGGAGCATTCTAATTTCTCATGTTGTAAATATCCGGAATTAATCTATATAAATTGTAGAACGTCTCAATGTTCGGTGAATTACTGAAGGTACCTTCCCAACTGCAATTATTGTGAATTTGTTAAATACAATGAAAGAAAAGAAATAAACTTCAAATGTGATTTTGCTATCTAAACGTAAATTCTGGTAAATCCTTATCCAGCAGTTCACCCTTCATGCTTCTAACCGTCTCTGCTCCACGAAAATAAGTATGCAACAATTCTTCTTCTTCTTCTTATTATTATTATTACCGTGGTTTGGTGGACCAGCAGAGGTGAAAGAAGGTGCCGGGGTGAATCGGTCTAACTACAAAATCAAAGTTAAATTAAAACTTTAACAAAAGTTATATTTTCTGAGTTTTAACAAGCAGGAATAACAAAATTTAACAAGTTGTCACTAGGTGGTATAACCACGTTATAGCAATTAAAAAACAAGGCTTAGAAAAATCCAAGATTTCAAATCCTAGACACCCTTGGGCTACCAGACCCTAGCTTTACAACCTTTGAGCTCCTAGTTCAACTTTAACCAAGCAACAATTAGTTTAAAAGGGCAGAAAACACCTGATACATGGAGCGCTTGCTCCCAATTACAATATCAGGCCTCCAAGAGGCACTTTTACAACACAAGAAAAGAGCTGACACGCTCTCAGTTTTTCAAGCCTCTTCAGGGCAATAGTAGACTTTACAATTACTTGCCATTAAGGCACCACTTACAAAATGAAACAAGGGTATCTTGTACCCAACCCACAAGACCTTCGTGTAAAAGAAATAACAGTTAAATAAATGGCCCAAGCACAAGATGAAAGGAGGCGAATACTTGCACTCCTCTATGCAGCTTCTTAAAACCTAACAGGCACTAGGCCGATGAAACAGGGGCTATTCCCAAACCATGGAGGTGACCCGTCTAAGCAAGAAATTTAAAACATTAAGGAAGGGAAGAAAATCAGTTACCAAAACGTACTCACCTCAAAACAAAAATAAAGGGGAGCTCGAGAGGGTAAATCACTCTCTATTCCCGAATTACAGTTACAGATTTTATAAGTTTTTACATAAGCCGGCGGAACTTACATTTTAGAGAAAAAGGTTACATATTAAAGTTTCGGACCTTTCACGCGGGTTAAACTGCTGAGCTAGCAAGAAATAAGATGTTAAACGGCCATTACCTTGCTGAAGACCTGCTGCCTGATGAAGGAGGCGCAACCCGCCTCCTGTTTCACATCCACACACTTAGATAGACGTTGATCAAGTGGCCAAGAGACGTGAAAATCAGCAGTTTATTAACCCTCGGGGAAAGTTTGAGACCTTTCATAAATAAAACAGCCATACCCGCTCAATTTTATTGGGTAACTTACAATTACACACCAAATCGAAGAAGAAGCCTGTGATTGGTAGGAAATTAATTACAGAAATTCTTGATTGGTTAAATTCAAAACAGGCTGAAAGGATAAATATTGCCAACCCAAAAATGAATGAACGAAGTTTAGTAAAGGAAAAACTTACGAGAACAAAATTACTTCTGAAAGATTCTTTCACTTCGCACCAGGATGCATGATCATAGTTTTTGTAGTGACCTCTATGAGAGAATGTCCAAAGTTCTTGATGAATGGAAAACAAAAATAAGTAGAATTTCACACAGTTCAGGAAACTTCACCATAAAAAAATTACGGTAGCGACATCTTCTGAGAAAATTTACAAGTGGGTCCAGTTTTAAGTTGAGAGTTTCTCCTGTAGAGGAGGTTTTATTGGCGCAAGATTTAAAATTGCGGCGTAGAGGTGTACCTCCCGGTACAATTATTATTATAGTTTTCATGAATTTCTGCATATTAATTTCGGTACCGCTAAACGTTATTGCTTTTGATGTAGGACATTTCTTATCTATTTTATAACTTTAACACAATCACTACAAACATATTCTCACTCTGTGATAAACACCAAGCTTCACTTTACTTTAGTTTCCATTTATACTGTAAGGAGGTGAATATTAATTGGAGGATGCTACTGCATTCTTATTTAAAAATATAAAATTAGATATCGGATTCCGGTACAGTACATGGGCATTCAGGAGGGAAAGGAACTGAGGATATTCTACTCCTTGGGGCTATCGTGTAGTGTTGGAGCAATGCTTGTGGGTAGTTGTATGCAGATAAGGTCTTCGTTCCATTATGCAGCAACCTTGAACTTCACTTCTTGTGTTCATATTATGTTTGGATCCATAAAGCAATCAACTCTTCCCGCCAGAGTGACTGAGATACTTTTACGATAACATGGCATATTTATGTACCGGGTCTTAATGGAGCAATCAATACAACATGTCTGCACGCGATGTTCTCAGGAAATAAACCAGAACACCAAGAGACGAAATATGGTTTAATTTCCCCATAGTGTCTATCTGAACTGAGTCTGGCATTGTTTGAATGTCTCTTTACTTCATACTTCCTCTGCGACCTCAATTTGCCATGTCTAGTTCTCTTCTGTTCCGATGGAATTTGCGATGCCGAATGTGTTCTCTTTTCCAATGTCTTTACCTTTTCCTTCACCGATGCTTTGATTTCTCTAGAGCCATACTTCTTCCAGTCACAGTTTTCAACGGTTTATGTAAAGGGTTAAAAGTAAATTGAATTGGATGACTTCATTCTCAATCACGTCAAAATTTTTCTCCATGACAGGTATTGAACAATGACCCAGCCCCTTCCACTACGAGGAGCAATACGTACAACGTGCCTGTGTTCATTCGCTATGTAAAACACTTAAGAACGCAATAGTAGTCTACGGTTCCTATTTTTCCTATCACCATCCATTACTGAGCATAATGCACGTACCCAACCCGATGTCTGCACAATCGCGATCACAAGAATTCCTGGTGGAAAAGGAAACATTTAACGTTTGGGCGAAGATTTTGGCCAACCCTGAAAGTGAAAGAGACGTAACCAAGGCAACGACACATGTGTTCGTCTTCCAGGAGGTGTGGCTTGCGACGTTGCGCACTCAGAGGTCACTCCCAACTCAATTTTTTCGGGAACTGATTAAGAGGTTTCTCTGGTTAAACATTCTGGCTATAAAAGTTTTCCTAATGAAGGAAATCAATTAATTAACTGTAATTTAATTGCGATGTGCACGATGTAATCCCACCCAACTATATTGCATTTAATTGTTTGATCAGCGCTGACAATAACTTCATATGAACGGTTTTGCAAACGCCCTTGCGTCTCTGATAATCATAATTATTTGATGCCGGGTTAATGTTATTTTGTTTTTGAGGATAAAATAATAATAATAATAATAATAATAATAATAATAATAATAATAATAATAATAATAATAATAATAATAATAATAATCCTTTCTCCGTGGATCCTTTTTCGTTCTTCTGTCCACTTTGCTCCAGTCTTCTTTTTCACTTCGTTCTCTGGTTGCACTTTCCATCCATTAATTTTTTTCCTGTAGAGGTTTCTGTCCGCGGTGTCACTTGAGTCCATATGGGCCTTTTCCAGATCCTTCTTCACTTCCAGTACCCATGGAATATTTTTTAGATGTTCTATGTAGGTGAGAATCTTGTGTGTCAGTCTACTTGCCGGCAGTCTGCGAACGTGCCCATAAAATTTCAGACGTCTTTTGCGGATGTCTGCTGCAATGTTGGAAAGCTCTTCTGTCACTTTGCGTGACCTCAGTCTATATCCATCTTCTGCTTTTCGGGGGCCTAGAATTTTCCTCAGGATTCTTCTTTCTTCTTTTAAAATGTTTTCTAGGTCACTTTCCCATTTAGTGTAAGGGTCTCATTGGCATATAAGACTTCGGGCTTGATTACTGTATTATAGTGTCTGATCTTTGCATGGCGGGACAAGCACTTTTTATTGTATATGTTGTGAACCCTACCGTAGGCTTTCCGAAATTTTTGTAGGCGAGTTTTCTGGGCAGCCTTCTCGCCTCCCGTTGGTTCAAGTATTTCTCCCAAGTACTTGAAGTGTGGTATTATTATTATTATTATTGTTATTATTATTATTATTATTATTATTATTATTAACAGGGACTATATTGGCGAAAATACGGGCCATTCTTTCTTGCAGTGGTTGAGCGCGCTACCATTTGATAATGAAGTCATAGTCGAGACCGGTAACATTTCAGTCAGACTTCCCACACAAGAATTACAAAGAAACTGGAGAATTTTACACTCAGTGAGTTGACATACACATTACGCCTGTTGCCTTGAAGGATCCATATGGTGCCTGCCTTCATTCACCTCTCCCTTCATTATCGAGCCAGTGGGACGTGTGAGCAGGCGGGGAAGCAAGTACCTTCCACTTCGCGTGTGTTTCGTTCATGCTAGATATCCTCGTACTTCGTTTTCTCCACCTCCCCTCACTCTTCATGTGTGTGCATGTGTTAAAGCGTCTAATGGTTGTGACCAATGAGAGAGAGTGTGTAAGCAGGTAATGTGTGGTTCTCAGGGCTGTCCTTATTTCTTGCCTAAAATGAATAATTTTGGCCACGATATACTAAAGATTTCGAGTTTATATTGATGCGTAAATACATTTTTCTTTCATTCAATCAGTACTGTACTTTTTTCTTCGCGAAAAGTACTTAATTGAACTTCTACACCCTTGTAATCTATTACAGACACTCTGACTTTGCATTTATACATTTTCTCCACTACATGGTAAAGCAGAGGTGGGCACAATTCGGCTCAATAAGCCGCGCTCCAGCTCAGGCAGGTCAAGGAGCAGAGTATGCGCTCTGACGGAAGGTACAACCTAGCAGCTGCTTGCACGGCTCACAGTTAGAGGCGCGTATCTAACCAGATTTAAACGTTTAACAGTTTCATTGTGCCTAATGTCTAGTTCTATTTAGTGCATTAGATTATGAGGAGTAAACAAAATAGGGTATTTTGTGAACAAACGCCTTGTGCTAATTAAATACGGTACGTTTGAAAATGAAAATCCACAGCTTGTTTCCTGTCATTCGACCGGGCCAGAAATGGAAAGAATGAAGCCGCCATCTAACAGCGAGGAAAGGAATTATGCCGGCTACCGAAACCTGTCGCACTTCTCTGGGGCAATGATTAATGACTGACAGATGAAATGTTAATCGAGAGTGCTGCTGGAACGAAATATGACAGGGAAAACCGGAGTTCCCAGAGAAAAACCTGTCCCGCCTCCGCTTTGTCCAGCAAAAATCTCACATGGAGTGACCGGGATTTGAACCATGGAACCCAGCGGTGAGAGGCCGGCGTAAATAGGTTCAATTATATTAATTTCTTTAAGTTATGCGTAAGAAACAAAATTAATTAATTTGACATGTGATAACTGAATCCTCCTTTGCCTACTACCTGTACTCATAGAAATACTGTAGGTCAACATAAAATCTTGCTTAGGAATACAGCATAAACAATGAACGAAAAACGAACTGTACGATTATATTGCGTAAACGTAGTATACTGAGCCAGGTACATTGCTGTGGCTTTGCTTGCGTCTTGACTCCGCATATCCCCGTCTGGTCTTTAGAGTACAAACTATTGGAAGTCAGCTGCTCTTCCCGCGCTCATACCGTTAGTTCAGGGAGCGGGGCTTTCTCATTGCCCAACTATGCGGTAAAGTATATAATCATGGATATGAACTCGTTCTCCAATCTTCTAAGGCCAAAAATATATCCTTGATTCTATGCTTTTTCGTGTAGCGAAGAAAATGCATACTTTTTCCCCCCATACACCAGGGTCTTTCACTCAAAGTGGGGCCGGCCGGCAGCGCAGCGGGTAGATGGGCTAGCTGAAGGTCAGACGCGTATGTGGCAACTCGCTGAGCTTGGGGCCGGGAGAGCGACAGTATGAATCGCATGTAAATAACAAGCACACATAATAAAGCATAATCAACGTAAAATAATTTCTCACCTTGTCACAGAAAATGTTGAAAATGTCCTCCACCTGCATCTACACATTTATGGCTTCATCTAAGGAAATTTTCATTCATACGCATTAGTTCATTTACCGAGATAGCCTCAATTTCTCTCGTGATATTTCGAGTTCATCTAGAGTGTGAGAGTTTGTTACATAAACATTATTTTTCAATTTTTCCCATAAATAAAAATCGGAAACCGTAAGATCTGGGGATCTTGCGGGCCACAATGGTTTACTAATTACTCTGTTGTCAAAATTTCCTCAATTAAACTTAATGACTCGTTAGCCGTATGCACGATTGCCAAGTCTTGCTTGAAATATCCAGATTGGCATTCATTGTCCGTCAATTGTTAAAAAATGGTACGAGAATGTGATTCCTATATCTCTGCCCAGTGATTGTGGTTTCAAGAACTATAGGCCCTATTATCCTGTCTGCAGTTACTGCCGCCAACACTCCCATTTTCACACTGTAGATGAACTCAAACAAAATATCACGAGAGAAACTGAGGCTATCTCGGTAGATGAACTAATGCGTATAAATGAAAATTTCATTAGATGAAGCTAGAAATGCGTAGATGCAGGTGGAAGACACTTTCAATATCATCTGTGACAAGGTGAGAAATGATTTTACTTTGATTATGCGTGTTTGTTTTACATGCTATTCATACGGGCGCTCTCCCAGCCCCAAGCTCAGCGAGTTGTCATGTGTCCGTCTGACCTTCAGCTCGCCCATCTACCCACTGCGCTGTGCCGGCCGACCTGTCGGCCCCACTTTGAATGAAAGACCCAGTACCATTAACGAAAAAATTTGACATTTCCCGTTCTGGTCTTCTTTCTATGCTACGCAACTGTAAACCAATCAAGTAATACTACTGCAGTCAGTAAGTTCGTGGACTAGCGCCTACAGTGGAGGCAACACAGTGTACACCTGTGTACTACTGTCAATATGTTGGCGGACCGGCGCTGTACAGTTCAAGGATCACATAGTCCTTTTGACCTGCCTTTTCGCAACTTCTTTTCCGTTATGGTCATCCGGACGATTTTGACTTCATCGTCTCAAACGTTTCGGTAGCGGATTTGCCTAATTCTAAGCAGAACTTAAAATTTGCCCTTTGTTCAAACTACAACATTCTCAAGTTCCACCGCTTCACAACAGAGACCATAGTTCTCCTTGTACTGCATGCACGCAACTGTCTCTTATTGGGACTAGCGACGAACTGTCACAGCTACATACTCTGGTGTAAACTCTCCTCTGTAGTACACACAGCGACACTAGGCGGCCAAACTACGAACTTAATGACTCTACTACATATATAGCTTAGAGAGAACACTCCGGATATCCCTGAATTTAAACATCGAGTTTCAAGAAATTTTGTTAAGCCATATTCCCGTTATGTTCATACACACACCCAGAGGGAGAAAAATTGAACTGACTTTTGTATACTTAATCCGAGATAAATACGAGGTATAAGGCAATTTTCTGATGTGTCCAACAAATTTAAAATTCCATTTTTGATGAAAAATCTAACCTCTCTTTGCATTTCATGTCGACCTTTATCAAAAGGAATTCGACCCATTCTCCACTGCGAATTAGTGTGGAATGTGCAACAAACTTGTTTAGATACTGTAGCTCGTAGACGCGACCATTCTGCTCAGGCACGGAAGAGCTGAATAGCACAAATGACACATTGTGTGGACACAGTAGTATTTACAGCTCATTGTCTTCTGTTCTTGACATCCCCTGTTTCCACCAGAAGAGAGCTGCCCTTTGTCCAGTGACCAGATGACGAATGTGATCAGAATATCGAAGAGAGCGCACCTAGCAGGCAGCAGTTGTTCTAAAGAAACGCAGATAAATCGATTCCTACAAGCACCGCACTTATTAATTTTACAACAACTTTGTTGTAGATCTTCCAGTGTTTAGTCTGCAGCCTCTTTGAACGGTCTAAGTTTGGGTGATGATGTGTGCTCATTATTAGAGTACAGCAATTTTTTTTTTTTAATGAGCTGCCCTGCAGAATGCGATACACGCAAAAAATAAAGACAAATTCTGCAATATAACCTACATTCTCCTCCAAAACTCAAACATGTATTTTGTATTTTGTTACTTTACTGTTTTCACCATGTTAATATAACAATGGCATCAAATTAAAGCGTTAGGCCTACTTGTGAACTTAAATACGAAATACTATTGCGTATTTCTGTGGTGGTTGGTAGTATGGAGTGTTGTCTAAATATGAAGGGAATAGTGTTGGGACAAACACAAACACTCAGTCCCAGAGCCAGAATAATTAATAACACGAGACTAAAATCCTCGACCCGGCCGGGAATCGAACCTAGGATCTTCTGAACTAAAGGCCTCAACGCTGAACATTCAACTAGTGAGTCGGACACGGAAAATAATTAATATCCGTTAAATTTGCATTGCATAATTGAAAATTGATAGAAGAGTGTTGCAGACAGTAAAGTAGGTAGTAGGGTGGTTGGTTGGTTGGTTGATAAAACCACCTTGTGTGTCTTGTCTTTGGTTCATCGGAATTTGATCAATGATCAACCTATCCTAAACACCTCTATACACCTGTTAGCCTACATTGAAATCATTGAATGCAAGTTCTAATCATACAGTAGATTTCCTAGTCTCCTTCTGCTTCTGTTATATCTGTTATCCGAATTTATTATTTGTCCAGTTAACTGCCCTCCTCCCTTCGCTTCACATGATCCCACGCTGAAACTCATTCATGCGCACATCCATTTCGTTCATTGTTTAGCTTTTGTTATGGCAAAAGTACTAATTTCATATTTCTCTTCCTGTTTGTACCAACAACCATTGTCGTTATGTTGAGGTATCTTATCACCATTATTTAAATAAGATATTCTGTGTCCGCTCTTCTTTTACTTCCATACAAAGTACTGTAGTCCGAAAGCGGAGCGATGCAAGAATTATTATTATTATTATTATTATTATTATTATTATTATTATTATTATTATTATTATTATTATTAGAGCCCGGAATGTTATGCACTAATAGGTTAGAATGCAAACTTACTGAAGCGAGGAGCAAGTATAGTCTACGTTCACAACGATTATGCTATGGGGTTTGCATAAACATTAGGGGTACGGCCCATCAGAACCCCTATAATTTATGTTACTCTTTCTACATTATGGAACAGCGGGTGGCCGGCATTTCTTACTAACCAAGTTAGTTTGCAATCTAATCTATTACCGCATGAAAATCCGGGCTTTAATTATAATAATAATAATAATAATAATAATTATTATTATTATTATTATTATTATTATTATTATTATTATTATTATTATTATTATTATTATTATTATTATTATTATTATATGATTCACAATTTTACAACTGAGTTCATATCTTCTTCGGTACAAATTCATGGAAGAAGTACTATTCAGTACATACGCATATGTGCTCCATACTTACACACAATATTGAAGAGTAAATTTAACAGAAATTTATAGGGTATTTACAATACATAAATAGTCAAAATTATCAGTAGACGATTTTCATTAGTCCTCTGTATATGGTAGATAGTTCATGCCAATAAACTTCCTTATTACATGGCAAGCTGTCAGGATTGCTACTTTTTGTAATTCTCTGTAAGTGAGAGGATGGAGATTAAATGCTTCAGTGCTCCTGTGTAGTGTCTTTGGTGTAATACCATTGCATCCAATCACTACTGGAATGATGTTAACATTTTTGAGTTTCCACATGGCTTTCATTTCTGTGGCCAGGTCTGTGTACTTGGATATCTTCTCTGGATGTGTTGATTGAAGGTTCTAAGGGTTAGGATAGGCTATATCAATTATGAAGCAGATTTTCTTGTTTTCATCTACAAATATACCTGGCCTATTACAGGTAATAATTTTATCAGTTTTGATACTTATATCCCAGTAAAGTTTGTAATTTTCACTTTCCAAGACTGATTTGGGTTTGCACTTCCAATATGCTGTAGTGCAATGGATTAGGTTATTTTCTCGGGCTAATTTCTGATTAATATTTTTTGCGATTTGATCATGTCTGTACTTGTAGTCTGTATCTCCCATTAATTGACAAACTGAGGTTACTGAGGTTATGTGCTGGATTGTTTCTGAAGATGTATTGCATTGTCGGCACTGATCTGAATAGACAGATGGATCATGCGGTATATGCTTTCTTAGTACTTTGTGGCAATGACTTGATCTTGTATCGCGACCACAAAGCCCTCTGTTTCTGGGTATATATCTCAGTGTGTCAGCCACTTATGCGACCCTTGTATTGCTGATATTATTGAAAATCTACAGCCTGTTTCCAGTCATTCGACCAGGTCAGGAATGGAAATGAATGAAGCTCCCATCTAGCGGCGAGGATAGGGATTTTGCCGGCTGCCGAAGCCTGTCGCACTTCTCCAGGGCAATGATTAATGACTGACAGATGATATGGAATGATATTGTAGAGTGTTGCTGGAATGAAACATGACAGGGAAAACCAGAGTACTCGGAGAAAATCCTGTCCCGCCTCCGCTTGTCCAGCACAAATCCCACATGGAGTAACCGGTATTTGAACCGCGGAACCCAGAGGTGAGAGGCCGGCGCGCTGCCGCCTGAGCCACGGATGCTGTTTATTATTATTATTATTATTATTATTATTATTATTATTATTATTATTATTATTCCCCTTATTCACACCTTCATTTGGATTCTTCTTCTTCTACCGCTTTGAGGTCGCGGATGCGAACTTTGTCGCAAATGTGGATTTGGCCAGGTTTTACAGCAGGATGCCCTTCCTGACTCCAACCCTATATGGAGGTATGTAATCACTATTGCGTGTTTCTGTGGTGGTTGGTAGTGTAGTGTGTTGTCATATTATGAAGAGGAGAGAGTGGAGACAAACACAAACACCCAGTCATCGGGCCAGAAGAATTGATCAGTCGAAATTAAAATCCCCGACCCGGTCGGGAATCAAACCCGGGACCGTCTGTACCCAAGGCCTAACACTGACCATTGCCATTATCCATTTTCTTTTGCGTTACACAAAATGTGTTCAATTATCTTACTCTATCTTATACACTTTACGAAACTCAGCGACACTATTCTTCCTACGTCCCTTCACTCAGATTCGATCCTAGGAGAAAATATACTACAGGTGTTGTCTGGCCTCCGGAGACGCCTGGTGCACCTCTTTTTAGTTGACGACCATGGGTGACCTGAATGTCTGGATATGCGATGATGATGATGATATAGGGACAGGACGAAACCCGGTTTCACTATATAGTCTACACCTGTCGAATAGTACTAAGGGGCGTGCTCGAAGGTTATCGTCCCCATCCGCCACATGAATTACCATCAACAGCGTCATAGAACTCAGGCTTTTGGCATGCAATCTACTGATTAGAAATTGTATAAAACCACCTCTCCTACCCTATCAGCCAAAATTCCAATGGTAGAAATGTCTTTCACCAACAGTACTCGAACCAGCTAGCCGCGGTGTCAGACGATTAAGAGTTGGCGCCTTAAGCGAACTATTGACATCCTTGTAATCGGTGACCTCGTCGTTCTTCGGCCTAATTACAGCATCAGTGTCGCCGCATGTCATTCCCTATGGCACAGCAGTTGAATTACTGACGTAAGGTTGTTAAACCACAATTTTACCGCAGTTATAACCAAACAGCTACTAGTATGGTTGCCATATTCATCGATGTGTCTTACTTAACCGAGTGTGGAACAAACACACTTATACCCCTAACAGCAGCTCACTGCCCTCACTTTCAAACGTGGCCTTACTTTCCTCTACAGCGGGTAGGCTACATGGACCGGGCGAGTCGGCCGTGCGGTTAGGGGTGCACAGCTGTAAGCTTGCATCCGGGAGGTAGTTGGTTCGAACCCCACTGTCGGCAACCCTGAAGATGGTTTTACCGTGTTTTCCCCATTTTCACACCAAGCAAATGCTGGGGCTGTACATTAATTAAGGCCACGACCACTTCCTGCCAACTCCTAAGCCTTTAATATCCCATCGTCGCCATAAGAGCTATCTGTGTCGGTGCGACGTAAAACAAATTGTAAAAAAAAAAAAAACAACAACAAAAAAACGGGTACATGGAAAGGGAAAATTTAAGACGCTTTTAGTGCTTGGGTAGAGTATTTAAAATACAGGTATGTTTGAATGTCTCAATTGACAGATAAAAGAGGGGAATACCTGTTGCCAAAAAAAAATAATAAAACATTAATAAAATAAAGTAAAATAAAATAAAATAAAATAAAATAAAATAAAATAAAATAAAATAAAATAAAAAGATGTATTGAAAATCTGAAACGTAGTTTTCATTAAACAGCGCTTCAAAGGAAGGCAATAGCTAAATATGTAACGTCACACGCATACTCTGTTACAAGATGGCGCTGTTTTGACTGACGCGCTATGTTGGAGGTTAGCTGTTGTTGTGAATACATCGTGGTCAATGTTATATAGTCCGACTCGTTGGCTGAATGGTCAGCGTACTGGCCTTCAGTTCAGAGGGTCCCGGGTTCGATTCCCGGCCGGGTCGGGGATTTTTAACCTTCATTGGTTAATTCCAGTGGCCCGGGGGCTGGGTGTTCGTGCTGTCCCCAACATCCCTGCTACTCACACACCACACATAACACTACCACCGAACTCGACAGCTGCAGTCGCTTAAGTGCGGCTAGTATCCAGTATTCGGGAGATAGTAGGTTCGAACCCCACTGTCGGCAGCCCTGAAGATGGTTTTCCGTGGTTTCCCATTTTCACACCAGGCAAATGGTGGGGCTGTACATTAATCAAGGCCACGGCCGCTTCCTTCCCACTCCTAGCCCTTTCCTGTCCCATCGTCGCCATAAGACCTATCTGTGTCGGTGCGACGTAAAGCAACTAGCATAACACTACCCTTCACCACAATGACACGCAGTGTCCTACAAATGGCAGATGCCGACCACCCTCATCGGAGGGTCTGCCTTACAAGGGCTGCACTCGGCTAGAATTAGCCACACGAAATTAAAAATGTTATATAGAATAAAAAATTTAATAATGGAAGATTGACGTCACACGCACACTCTGTTATAAGATGGCGCTGTTCTGACTGGCGCACTAAGTTGGAGGTTAGCTGTTGTTGTGAATACATCGTGGTTATTATTTTAGAATGAAAAATTAATAAGTAAGTCTAAGAAACCCACAAAACTCTGCGGCTGTTACAATAGGGAAAGCTTACCGCCAACTTTTTTGAAATGCTTTCCCAGCGCGTCACTACCATTAATGTTAGTGGAACATTGCTGCGCTCTTAGGGCGGGCGCATACAAGCGATTCTTGATACAACTCAATAGTTTAGTCGTGTCGTTCACGTTCCATGATTTCATTGCTACTAAACTGTGGAGTCGTTGATGTGCGCATACACACGACAGTCGTCGTACAATGAATAACCAAAAAAAAAAGTTCTCGGGCGCGCACTACTGTGTATTGATGTTAAAAAAGAAAAGAAAGAGATGATTTTCTGTTCATCCATTATTCAGTACCAGATTGTCGTGAGGAAAATTTCACACGTTGCATTCGGTGCGGCAACAGTACCCAGAAATTTTTTCATGTACTATCGAATGAGATCAAGTAGTTACGATGAGCTTATCTCATTAATTGGTCTGCATTTACGTCAGGACTCTGAATGGTTGAAGTCTATTTACGGACAAGAGAGACTGAGTGTTACATTAAGATAATAAAATAATAATAATCGTATGGCCTCAGCTACCGTGTGTAGACATTTCAATTTGACGCCATCTGGCTGTCTGCTCGTAATTTCGACGTTCCGTTTTACTCTAGGCCCACTAGATGGCAGAGCGAGTAAACCGAAACTCTCTTAGGCGTCTATGGCTGAGATTGAATGAATTTTGTCGCGTAAATACCAAACACCAGAGATCTTTTACATGCCGACATCCTACGACATGGAGTGTCGAATGGAATTTTTTCCGCCCTCCAAAAATCCGACTACCTCTGCCGGGTTTGAACCCGCTATCTTGGGATTCGGAGGCCGACACTCTACCACTGATCCACAGAGGCAGCTATGAAGATAACTGAAACACATAATGTTACTTCCCTAACCAGGCGAGTTGGCCGTGCGTTTAGGGGCGCGCAGCTGTGAGCTTGCATCTGGGAGATAGGGAGTTCAATCCACAGCCCTACAGATGGTTTTCTATTTTCACACCAGGAAAATGTTGGGGATGCACCTTAATTAACGCCACGGACGCTTCCTTCTCACTCCTAGGCATTTTCTATCCCATAGTCGCCATGAGACATATCTGTGTCCGTGTCGGTGCGACGTAAAGCAAATTATAAACAATGAAAACTCCTTTAGAGACTCTAAATAAAGAGCAGGCCTCTTGTTCACAGCTTCGGTGTAGTTTTCAGTATCCTCAGTTATAATACTCGCCAGAGTCAAATTCAATTTTAATCATAGATCATCTACTATATATAGTCCGCGCACCTTTTAGCGACATTTCTTTGTGCGGGGTTGAGGAGTAAGGAGGGAGCTCTCCCGGTTCCGGTAATACTGCCAACTGAATGGAATTGAATCGATAATATGATTGATCGATATAAATGTTCTAAACCTTTATTATCTTAAGCCAATAACTGTGTCATATACACATTATAACATCATATAACATTTCTCGATGCGAATCTTGTTCCTAGCACGAATTCTATAGTTTGGCTGTACTGTGTAAACAGCAACAGTACTAGTACGTAAAGTGTACGCCAGATGTCGCACAGCGATGCATAAGCGATTCATAGTTTGTGTTTCAAAAGTTGCCAGTAAAATCTCGAAGATACCCGAACTCGACCGGTTCAACACTAGGGTGTCCATGTATCGCTAAAAGGTGCGCGTACTATAGACAGTTGTTGCTGCTCGAATGTTGCGCCGATTGTATGCGCAAGCCGATGTAAAGCCATGGATAAAGCGCTGCGACACGATACTTGCTCGACTGAATAATTATAAATCCTCCTCGACTGGTTTGTGACTGTTATGTCGATCTACAGTCGTGTTGATTGTATGCGCACTCTGATCTCAGGCTGTGGACTTTTGAGATACGAATAAACTATCGATCAATTAAAAATGGCATATATATGCTGGCCCTTTAATCCGTGCGTTGTTCTGCTATGATCTAACTCTTTTCTGCACATCTTTCCTGGTGCTGTAATTTCAATGGCGAACGGTGTAATTCGTTTAGGAGTAAAGTGATGTGCTTTGTGTAGGGCACAATAGATTTGCGACACTCTGAACTAATTGGGGAACGAGGGAGATCAGAGATCCAATTTGCTTGGTTAATGAACGTGGAATGAATGTTGTGCCAATCAGTACACGTTGACATAAGTAGCTCTGGTGCCTGTGATAGAAATGGCAGTAGATAACATACAGTGGCTCCTGGAAGTATTCGTCTGCTGAACCAACCAACTTTATATACGACCTCATAAATATAAGGATATAGTGGCGAAAAAGTAGTTCCTCGGTTAATGTTCTAAAATGTTTATGAACAACTCTGAGACAGAACTTCCAGTGAAGAAGGAATGCAATTTCTGAATTTACCAAATCTCAATTGGGAAGGAAATACGAACGACAGGAAGCATGACCAACAAATGGCAAATAAGCTAATATGGGAAAGACAGGTGATTCAGAAAGTGATAGAGCCAAGTAGAGGGAAAAATATCCTGGATGTGGTGCTGGTAAAACCAGACGAGCTCTATAGAGAAACCGAAGTAACAGATGGCATTAGTGATCATGAAGCTGTTTTTGTCGTAGTTAAAAATAAATGTGTTAGAAAGGAAGGTCTTAAAAGTAGGACTTATAGGCAATACCATATGGCTGATAAAGCAGACATGAGGCAGTTTAAGAAAGTAACTATGATCGGTGGAAAACGGTAAATATGTAAACGGACTCTGGAATGGGTTTAAAGCAATTGTTGAGGAATGTGAAAACAGGTTTGTACCTTTGAAGGTGGTAAGAAATGGTAAAGACCCACCTTATTATAATAGAGAAATAAAGAGACTAAGAAGGAGGTGCAGACTGGAAAGAAACAGAGTTAGAAATGGCTGTGGATTAAGGAGAAATTGAAGGAACTTACTAGGAAAGCTTTGGGAAGGCATTCTTTCTGATTACATTGGACATGTTTGTGAAATTAATAACTGGTTCGATAGAAGGCAGTTCGGTTTTAGGAAAGGTTATTCCACTGAAGCTCAACTTGTAGGATTCCGGCAAGATAGCAGATATCTTGGATTCAGGAGGTCAAATGGACTGTATTACGATGAACCTGTAAAGCATTTGATAGGGTGGATCATGGGAGACTACTGGCAAAAGTAAGTGTAATTGGACTAGATAAAAGAGTGACTGAATGTGTTGCTATATTTCTAGAAAATAGATCTGAGAGAATTAGAGTAGGCGAAGATTTATCTGACCCTGTAATAATTAAGAGGGGAATTCCTCAGGGAAGTATTATTTGACCTTTATGTTCTCTTATATAAATAAATGATATGAGTAAAGAAGTGGAATCAGAGGTAAGGCTTTTTGCGGATGATGTTAATCTGTATAGAGTAATAAATAACTTACAAGATTGTGAGCAACTGCAACATGACCTCGACAATAAATAAATAAATACATAAATAATGTTGTGAGATGGACAGCAGGCAATGGTATGTTGATAGACGGGGTTAAAAGTCAGGTTGTGAGTTTCACAAATCGGAAAAGTCCTCTCAGTTTTAATTACTGCGTTGATGGGGTGAAAGTTCCTTTTGGGGATCATTGTAAGTATCTAGGAGTTAATATAAGGAAGGATCTTAGTGGGGTAATTACATAAATGGGATTGTAAATAAACGGTACAGACCTCTGCACATGGTTATGAGGGTGTTTAGGGGTTGTAGTTAGGATGTAAAGGAGAGGACATATAAGTCTCTGATAAGACCGCAACTAGAGTATGGTTTCAGTGTAAAGGGACCCTCACCAGGATTACCTGATTCAAGAACTGGAAAAATCCAAAGATAAGCAGCTCGATTTGTTCCGGGCGATTTCCGACAAAAGAGTAGCGTTACAAAAATGTTGCAAAGTTTGGGATGGGAAGAATTGGGAGAAAGAAGACGAGCTGCTCGACTAAGTGCTGTCAGTAGAGAGATGGCGTGGAATGACATTAGTAGACGAATAATTTTAAGTGGCGTCTTTAAAAATAGGAAAGATCACAATATGAAGATAAAGTTGGAATTCAAGAGGAAAAATTGGGGCAAATATTCATTTGTAGGAAGGATAGTTAGGGATTGGAATAACTTACCAAGGGAGATGTTCAATAAATTTCCATTGAAATCATTTAAGAAAAGGCGACTGCCCTAAATGCAGATCAGTATTGATTGATTGATTGAAGTGTATAGAAGACATATTACCGCAGAGACAGCCAGAGGTCATTAGAGTTATTTTTTCTTTAAAAGTAATAATGTACCTTTTCACATCATGTGAAGTTATAACAAATCTCACATTATTCTTGCACAACCAATGTGGTGACCCCAACGTGATGTGAACATGCTATAGTATTTTTCAGTAGTGGTACGCTAATTATTCAGTATGTCGGAACCAGAACATCAATTCGAAGAGCAAGAAGTTGCCAGGGTGTGTGCTAAAATTCCACATTTCTGGAAATCAAAGCCAGCAAATCAAATCACAATTTATAACTGATTGACTTACGGCCGATTCTACAAATTATATTGCTTTTCGGCATAATCGGAAGTGACGTGATGTTATTTGAAATCCACTAAGGTATGACATGTATTCTACCCTAAAACATCGTTTATTAAAGGAATTCTGTGACACTGAAGAGTAACGATTGAAGAAACTACTTACTGAAATGGACTTGGGTGACAAAACGTCCATCTCACTTACCGCGAGATGAAAGAGTTACCTCTGGGAAGGCTTGATGCTGCGATGTTAAAATCACTGAGGCTTTACCGCTTGCCGTCACAAATACAAACAATGTTGTCAGCGGGAGGAGACGATTTATCTAAGTTGGCCACTACGGAAAACACAATTCAGCACAATACGCACTCAGTGGTATCATCGCCATCGGAGGATTCAAACAAAATTATTTTTCAATTAGAATTTCAGATAGATAAGCTGACAGAACTGGCTGAAAACCTTGGGAAAATCACATAAAACGAATCCAATTTGGCGCAGTTGTAGCAGACAACACTCACTCTCCCGCGCTCGAAGTCTGTGTCGGTATCACACTACGTTTGGAGAAAATGCAAAAAGTTAAAAATAAAAATAAAAATGGACACCTCCTTGCCGATGTAATCTGCCGTCGGAAAATTAGAATACGGTATTATCACATCACATACATTTTCTTAGATTATTTAACAACAAATAAAGTGGACTTATAACCCTCAATTTACAATCGTCTGAGTGCAGACGATGAAGATGCAAACTTGCTACTGTGAGGATAGTCTATTATGGGTAATGCAAAGCGTAGGGAAGAATGGGCTGGAAAAGGAAGGACATAACAGAGGTAAAACGGACTGTAACATGTTTACTGCAATTAAGTGAAACCATCTTCAGATCAATAACAGTAGCAAAAAGCATTATGTAATATAGATTTAAGACAGGACAAAAATTCGCAAACGCTCCAAGGAATGGCCGACCTCCCATTTTGCCTGAGAATGAAAGAACTCTAGTTGTCAGAGTAGTTTAAAACAATTGAAAACTTAGTGCACCGAAAATTCAAGTAAAGGTAACCAATAATTTAGGAACGACGGTTTTAGAGAACACAGCAAGGTATGTCTTCTGCAAAGCTGGCTTTCATAGACGAACAGCCAATTGAAAGGCAAGAATGAACTATGCGAATTGAAAGAAAAGACTTACATAAGCAAGAACCAAGTTACTTTGTACATGGACTTTGAGTTGCGGAAAAGTGTATTCTTAATTGGGAAGCGTAAATCTAACATTTTCAAGTCTGATGAGAGAGTGGCAGGGCGGAGAAAACAATACAAAACAGGGAGATAGAAGAAAGGCACTTGATTGCTCCTGCTGAACATTGGAGGGTAGTTGGTGCACGTTGTGACTTGCATGGGAGTGGGGGGGGGGGGGGTGCACATGGCCCATAATATCAAGATGTGACTGCTATATAATACTGCACATCATATGCATCACACCATTCACCGCAATCTTATTGTAAGAGTGGCGCAACATATCAACCGCTTCTTTCCCACTCGTTTCAACTCTTTCTTTTGCACGTTTCTTGCCTAGTCCTAATCAATTTTTTTTCCAGTTATTAAATTTATTATTATTCACACAACTCATCACGATGTATTCACAACGATAGCTAACCTCCAACTGACAGCGCGAGTCAAGACAGCGCCATCTTATAACAGAGTATGCGTGTGACGTCACATATTTAGTACAAATGTTGCCTTATATTGAAACGATATATCATGAAAACTACGTTTCAAAATTTTTATTTGTTTTTTGCAGCAGGTACCCTCCTCTCTTATCTGTCAATTGAGACATTAAACATAACCATAAGTTACATACACTCAGTGATATACGAGTTCTACTCAAATACTAAAAGAGTCTTAACATTTTCCTTTCCATGTACCCGTTGTCAGCCGGGATGAGTGGCTCAGACGGTTGAGGCGCTGGCCTTCTGACCCTAACTTGGCAGGTTCGATCCTGGCTCAGTCCGGTTGTATTTCAAGGTGCTCAAATACGCCAGCCTCGTGTCTGTAGATTTACTGGCACATAAACGAACTCTGTAAAAGTAGTTAATGGGATGTAAAACCAAACCAAACCAAACCAAACCCCATGGCACTACAGCCCTTGCAGGGCCTTGGCTTACCAAGCGACCGCTGCTCAGCCCGAAGGCCGGCAGATTACGAGGTGTCGTGTGGTCAGCACGACGAATCCTCTAGGCCGTTATTCTTGGCTTTCTAGACCGGGGCTGCTATCTCACCGAGTGGACCTCGAACCAGCCCTCAGGTCGAGAGAAATATCCCTGACCTGGCCGGGAATCGAACCCGGGGCCTCCGGGTAAGAGGCAGGCACGCTACTCCTACACCATGGGGCCGGCACTGGGATGTAAAGCAAATTATTGTTACTATTATCTGTTGTCAAGGAACGTCTAAGTTAATAAAAATCTACGTTAATAAAAATACCTTCCGTTAGCATTGATACATCCAACAACCCGCAATCAGTGCCTCCGGTATTTAAAGCACATTTCGCTTATATTGTGACTGTATCAGCTTGAAGTAAATGATGGACACGAGGAAGACAGACACTAATATATTTCCCAGATCGTGTTGGGGTCGTGGGTGCGTTTTGTTTTGAACATGTGGACTTGTCGAAGTTTTACTGCCGGATGCCCTTCCTGACACCAACCCCATGTGCTTACTATTACGTGTTTCTCTGGTGATTGGTAGTGTGGTGTGTTGTGTGTGTACGAAGAAGAACGTTTTGCAACAAGCACAAACACGCAGTTCTCAAATCCGAGAAATTATTAACCAGACGAGATTAAATTCCCAGAATCGACCTGGACTCGAAACCTGGACCAGATGTATTGAAGCTAAAATATGATGTTATGTGAAATCTTGGGCCATCTGCTTGTTAAAAATGACTTCTACAGATGGGTTATGGTTGGTTAAATCGAATAGCACAGTGTAGAAACACATGGCGGAACGTATGCTCCTCGCTAGAAGTTTAAAGAGACCGAGCTCGATAGCTGCAGTCGCTTAAGTGCGGCCACTATCCAGTATCTGAGTTCGAACCCCACTGTCAGCTGCCCTGAAGATGGTTTTCCGTGGTTTCCCATTTTCACTCCAGGCTGTACCTTAATTAAGGCCATGTCCGATCCCTTCCCAGTCCTATCCCTTTCCGGTCTCATCGTCGCCGTAAGACCTATCTGTGTGAGTGCAACGTAAAGCAACTTGAAAAAAAAGGAGATAAGTCAATATGGAATGCGAGAAGCTGCAATCAAAGCAATGCGTTATGGATATTCACGCAACAAAATAAACAACATAGGTTTCTGTGATGCAAGTGTATAATTTGGAAACAATTCTCTAACCCATGTGTAAATAATCAAAATACCGAGCTCGATTATTACTATTATTATTATGACTTGTGAGGTGTAACTATGAAGTTGTTTACGTCTGTTATTATTATTATTATTATTATTATTATTATTATTATTATTATTATTATTATTATTATTATTACAATTTTTTTTGATTCGTTGTGCTTGAACTTATTTTGCACAATGTTTCTTCTTCTTTTCTTCCCAATGTCTCTTCATATTTTCACTGCGTTCCTTTCTGTGTGTTTCTGTCCAGCCTGTATTTTTTCGTGTTGGTTTCTCTGCAAATTTATGTTTGTTTACTAAGCTTCTAAATTTCATTCTATCTTGAATGGTTTCGTCCTCAATACCCGTTTCTTGTAGAACTTCTTGAATTTCTGCTATCCAATTGTTGCGGATTTTCAGGGTTAGAGCTTGATTTAGAATTTTCTTTGTCAGCCTGTTGTTATCCATTCTGTGTAGGTGTCCGTAGAATTTTAGTCGTCCCTTTCTGATGGTATCTGTGATTTTTTCTGTGAATTTCAAAATTTCGTGTGGTTTCTTTTTCATCCAAATTCTATTTTCGAACTTTGGTCCTATGATTTTTCTGAGAATTTTCCTCTCTTGTTTCTCAACGCTTTTCATTTGTGACCTGCCGCCATTGATCAGTGTTTCAGATGCATAAAGTGCCTCTGGTTTGATGACTGTATTGTAGTATCGTAATTTTGCATTTTTTGATATACATCTTTTGTTGTATCTGTTCCATGTGATTTTGTAAGCCCTTTGCAGTTTAGAAGTTCTTTCTTTGTTAGCTTCCTGATTTAACCCTGCTGGCTGAATAATTTCACCTAGATACTTGAATTTGTCTACTTGGGAAATTATTATTATTATTATTATTATTATTGTTATTATTATTATTATTATTATTATTATTATTATTATTATTATTTACGTAGTTATGTACGGATTTGGTATAAATCGTAATTTATCGTATTATTTGTCTTGTGTAACAAAACATGTGAGATTATATCACGACACGTCTGCTGTATGACTTTATTTGTGTAAGAAAACGTAATTAATAATATATAATTTATTATTACCTGTAAATATGATTTATAAATCCAATGTATTGTTGTGCAACACGGTAATGGTCCAGGACAACTCATCTTGTCACTAGAGTTGTAGAGAACTTTCCATTGATTGTTAATAGGTTATTGTAGACTCTAGAAATTACGAGAAAACATGTTGTGATACTGTTCTTGAAGCCTGGCCAGGCGTTGTATATAAAGAGACGGTCGCGGGTAGTGGAGTTGAGTTGTTAGTGAAAGTCGTTAGTCATGTGAACTCATGTTGTGATGGTAGTTGCTTAACATGCTAAGCTAGCAGTCTTCTTCTTATTATTCGTAGCAGTGTTTTGTTCAAAATGGTGTTTCATTAATGTGTATGTAATAAAAACAGTGTACATAATTGATATCCTTCCATGTGTACGTCTTTGTGAATAGGATAACTGCGAATTCATAGATATTCCTGAAATCTGTCATGTTGAGATATCTGTCACATGTCTCTAGCATAAGAATTCTGAAAGGCCAATTGACTGCAGGTTGACTCGACGTAGCAACCTTTAAGATTGGATACGAGCACCTAACCAATTGCGTTACGCAGACACTTTACAGGGAAGTCTAATATTGAACGAATCTCTTAAGACAGGCCTTCAGAAATTGCTCCGATTTCATTTAAATTCCGAAGTGGAGAAGGCGAAATGCAAAGGAGCTTTGTGAGGCAGTGGAGCATGAAGCTGTGAAGAGGTAGTTTACACTGCGGAGTAATGGCCTGAGAATGTGCGGAGCCATGCGGCCAGGACTCTTTCTATGCAGATTCTGAATATAGAAGATAAGAATTCCTTTTACACTACACCTACTTACTTACCTTCCTACCTTTCTTCCTTCTTGTACCGTCCTCTCTCTCTTCGCACTTCCGTCCCATTAATCAATACATCACACAAGTAGAGTTCCCTCTACTTTCCTGCAGGATTATTCCTTTGCCGCGTCATTCAAGAATATTTTATGACCTTCACGGACAATTCTTCTACAGATAACTGGAAGCAATAAAATGTTTTGTGAGAAATACATACGAAAATTTATCCGTAGGACATGTCACTATATTTTCTTCCGATTCTTCAACCAAGCTAGCCTCCGTGGCTCAGGCAGCCTCTCACCGCTGGGTTCCGTGGTTCAAATCCCGGTCACTCCATGTGAGATTTCTGCTGCACAAAGCGAAGGCGGGACAGGATTTTCTCCGAGTACTCCGGTTTTCCCTGTCATATTTCATTCCAGCAACACTCTTCAATATCATTTCATTTCATCACTCAGTCATTAATTCTTGCCCCAGAGAAGTGCGATAGACCTCGGCAACCGGCACAATTCCTATCCTCACCGCAAGAAGGGGGCTTCATTCATTCCATCCCTGACCTGATCAATGACTGGAAAACAGGTTATAGGTTTCCTATTCTTCTTCTTCTTCTTCTTCTTCTTCTTATTCAACCAAGCGAGTTGCCAGAAACCTGCCATTGCAGCGACAATGGATGAAGGTGAACTATAGTCCCCATAGCCCCCACC
This sequence comes from Anabrus simplex, assembly GCF_040414725.1. Taxonomy (NCBI): domain Eukaryota; kingdom Metazoa; phylum Arthropoda; class Insecta; order Orthoptera; family Tettigoniidae; genus Anabrus; species Anabrus simplex. The sequence continues at coordinate 82,510,143 of NC_090269.1, forward strand.
ACCCTTTTGTTACAACACTTTGGAGATGACGTGATTTCCCTTGGGAGAGAATTCCTGTACCCTTGTCATTCCCCGTACCTCACACCCCCTGCTGTCTACATACGGAACATACTGAAAGAATCCATTTTCGGATAATCTACCTAGGAATACTCCCGAATTACGAGAGAAGGGCGAGGTTAGCTAAGTTGCTTAGCTGCTAGCTTCCCGCCCACAAGGCTGAGGTTCTAATCTCGGTTGATCCTGGAGTGAAAATATTAGCTCATTTTAATGTGGGGTCAGGAACGTATCTAGCGTTAAATGCCCCGCCACAACCAAAACGGCCGGGTTGAGCAGCTCAGACGGATGAGGCGCTGGTTTTCTGACCCCAACTTGGCAGGTTCGATCCTGGTTCATGCCGGTGGTATATCAAGGTGCTTAAATACCCCAACCTCGTGTCAGTAGATTTATCGGCACATAAAAGAACTTCTGCGGGACAAAACTTCGGCACCTCAGCGTCTCAGAAAACCATAAAAATAGTTTTTGGGACGTAAAAATTATTATTAAGTCCAAAACGAGCATAGGTGGCACCAGGGACCCCGGAAATAACTGGGAAATGCTGAAGGAGGTATTTTTTTACAATAATTTGTTGCGTCCCTGCTGCCACCTTTGTTCATTAGTATGTTCGACAATCTATAGTTTGTCCAGATCTAGTTTTTTCTTGACGTCTTGTTATAAAAAGAAGCAATCCTATTGGCTCAGACGACCCCGTGTTATCGATTAATGTTTTGCTTACAGCACGTTGCTTCGTTTATGTGTGTATGCCTTGGGCGCCTCAACTTGGTTTACGCTTCGGTGTGATTTTTTTCTAACATTTCGTTACCATTTGGTATGCAGTTTATTTAAATTCCTTCGTCATACGCAGTAAATAGTGTAGCGTTTATTGTCTTGTTACGTTTATCGTTATGTATTTTATAATAATTTTACTGAAAATATTGAGTCATTTTAGGTTGTAAAAAACATATAAGATGTAAGTCTTTTCAGGCGTTTGCTCTATTAACCAGCGTTTCATCCTAGGTCTGACACTAGACTCATCAGAGTGGGATGTGTCAGACCCTGCCCACTGACGCTGGGGTGTATGCAGGCGAACATATCAGAAGCCCTTATAAGAGGCACAGTCTGATAACTGCTCTATTAGAGCAAACGCCTGAAAAGCCTTACATCTGATTTTTTGACATTTTGACATGCTCTATTAGTGAAGAATATCTAATTCCCTCCATGGGAATTTAGAATTTTCCATTCGGAATTGCTAGGCGGGCAATAATTCCATTGTGGAGATTTATATCCTGTATGCAGTTATCAGACTGTGCCTCTTATAAGGGCTTCTGATACGTTCACTTGCATACACCCCAGCGTCACTGGGCAGGGTCTGACACTTCCCACTCTGATGAGTCTAGTGTCAGACCTAAGATGAAACGCTGGTTAATAGAGCAAACGCCTGAAAAGCCTCAAATCTGATATGTTTTTGACATGCTCTATTGCTGAAAAATATCTAATTCCCTCCATGGGAATTTAGAATTTTCCATTCATTTTAGGTTAGTTAGCTGTAGTAAGGTTTTGTTATTTATGCTGACGAGTGATCATATAAATGCTCTGTTTGAGATTTTGCATTTTCCAAGTGAACCTTACATTCGTGACTGATTCATTCGGCTGTTGTAGCTTACATTTGTTTATACTGAGCGGAAAAATGTTGATCGTCACTTGTTTTAAACTTGACAGCATCTACCGGAACGTCAAGTAAAAACTAGATCTAGATAAACTATACAGAAATGTTATGAATAATGTGTGGGAGGTGACGGCGCACAGTTTGAACACATGCTCTGCAGACACAGTTAGATACGTGTTACCGTCATCGTCTTGCATGTTGTAGTGACGTATCTTGACATTCAGAGTATGTTGTCTCTCAAATAGACTATGTAACCCTGGGCTGGAGCAAAGCTTTTGACCAGGTGCCACATCAAAGACTTCTGTTAACATTTAACAACTATGGCATTCAGGGTAAACTGCTGGCATGGCTGAGGTCATTTTTGGTGGGTCGAACGAACTGGGTTGTGTACGAAGAAGCAAAAACAAACCAAACCATAATTACTTGTGGAGTAATTCAGGGCAGTGTGATACGGCCCCTCCTGTACACGATTTATGCTCTCGACTTACCGGATTGTGTAAATTCGGCTATGACACAGTACATCGATGACACAGTCATTTACAGAGCCATGAAAAACAATGATGATATTGTACAATTCCAATGTGATCTGGATAGTAATAGTATAGGTCTGTGGTGTGATTTAAATACAATGTGTATAAATATTAAGAAGTGTAAATATATAAGACTAAGCAGAGCTAGACAACCACTCCAGAACCAGCCTACTCTATGTGAAATTCAACTACCGACTTCTAACTCCATCAAACTGCTCGGTATTCACATCACGGACAATCTAAAATGGAATAAGCATGTGGATGAAGTGAGGTGTAAGGCATACAGAGCGCTAGGTTTTGTCCGTAGATGTCTCCCCGGAGGAAGAAGCAAAGCCCTACGAACGGCTTTTATTTCCATGTGCGGTCCATACTACTATGTGGTCTTCTTCCTGGCACCCAACGACAACGGAATGTATAAGGCAACTAGAAGGTGTCCAGCGACGAGCAGAACATATAATTAACAAACACATCCCTTTAAACACAGCCAGGCTATTTCCACCAGTGATTTCGTTATATAAACAAATAGACTTTGCCTTCCTTGCATGTATACGTAAATAGAAACCCATATGCGATGTATATAACTTGTATAAATTAGAATTACAAGAAAGATGTGTGCAAGTACAGTTGAATGTGGGCCAATGTATACGCGTGCGCGTGTGGGAGTGGTTGTGAATGAGTGTGTATACAGGGGTATGAGTGAGGGTATTTATTTATCGTATGGTTTACAATCACATCGCAATAAAAGTATTTTAAAATTATTTTCACGTCTGAACACATTAAGTCAAAATGTCAGATTGGTATCTCTAATATAATTTACACCGTTTTGTGTAGCCATCAAGAACTCGGCTGGATATCCTGATAAGGCTGATAGAGGGCATTCTTGGATAATATGCTGAACAGTTTGTCTTTCAGCACCACAACTACACTCGGGAGATGGAATTTTCTTCCATTTTAAAGGGATTCTGCACGTCTACCACAATTAGTTCTGATTCGGTTTAGAGTACACCAAATTTTTCTGGCGAGCTCAAAACCTGGTGGCTTAGATGTGATGCATGACATAGCTTGCTGTTCTGGTGTTGCAGAGGTCTTCCATAATTGCTTCCAGCTGTCAATAATGTTGAAATTACTTTCAGCAAGCTTCCTTGCAGTATTCAATGGAGGGTGGCGAGAGCGTAGTATCTTCCTGTTAATAACGGGGAGGTCAAGATGTACAGGAAGAGAAGAATTGTTGCACATATTATTGACACCTTGATAAGTGCTTGTTCTCTTCTCACGGATGGAGGTGGTATGTGACTTAATGATGGCAGCCAGTATGTTGGAGTACATCTGATTGTCCCTGATATTAAACGCATGGTTTGGTTGAGCTGAGTATCAACAAGCTTAACATGAGCGCTGATTATCCAGATTGGAGCACAATTTTCAGCCACGGGATAAACTAGTCCAAGGGCAGAAGTCCGAAGTGTAGAAGCTGTTGACACCCACGAAGTGCCGCACAGTTGCTGCAGGATATTATTTCTGGTTCTGAGTTTGGCGGCAGTTCTGCTAAGATGTTCTTTGAAACTTGGAGTCCTATCTAGAATGACTCCTAGAAATTTTGGATGCTTGGTATGTGAGAGTAATCTGCCATCAAAGTGAACTTTCAGTTCTCTATTCGCTTGTTTATTGTTGAGATGGAACGAAGCAACTACTGTCTTTGCTGCGCTTGGCTGTAACCTTCAGTCACGAAAGTATCGTCCCAAAGTAGACAGGTCTCTGGTTAGAATATCCTCGGTAACTTCGAAGTCTATATGGCTGACAGCAAGGGCCCAGTCATCTGCGTACCCAAACTTCCTAGATGTAGTCTCTGGAATTTCTGCTATATATAAACAGAACAAAAGGGGAGTCAGCACAGAACCTTGTGGGAGACCATTATTAAGATTCCTCAGTGAGCTCATACTATTGCCCAGGAAGTTTCTATTACTGAGCATGTTGTTAATAAGATTTCCAATGTGCAGGCATGGAATGATTCGTAGAAGTTTGAGAATCAATCCTTGTCTCCACACAGTATCTATCATATGCTGCTGTTAGATCAACGAAGGCAATTGAAGTTTACTGGTGTTTATGAAAATTAGCCTCTATGAATGTTGTCATAGAAAGGACCTGATCTGTACAGCTTCGGTGCGGGCGGAAGCCAGCTTGTTCAACATGTAAGTTTTTGAAAATGATATGACAAATACGGTTATAAATAATTCTTTCCAAAAGTTTATAGATCATGCTAAGCAGAGCAATAGGTCTATAGCTTTGAGGTTCATTGTTAGGTTTGCCAGGTTTGAGAATAGCAATGATTTTTGCCCTCTTTAATTCATGGGGTATATTGCTTGATAGAAGAAGTCTGTGAAAAATTTAGCTAACCATATTCTAACATTTTTACCACAATTGAGAAGGAACTCTGGATGAATATCATCGAAACCTGGAGCCTTTCCTGCTTTCACATCTTTAAGTGCTATTGTAACTTCTTCTGGAGTGAATGGAGTGGAATATTCAGAATTCGAGGTGCATATTTTCTTGAGCTCTCTTAAATTCCTTCTTAACTTTGATCGTGTGTTGTTTATTTTGAGGAGCTCATGAAGTGTTGACTATGTTGGACCCAATTTGATTTGGTGTAACAGCACCGTTAGTACGGTGCGATGGTTTGCCTCCACCAAGTTTCCTAAGGAAAGAAGAGGCCTTTCTACTTGATTTTTAGAAGTCCACGGATTATTTATTTATTTATTTATTTATTTATTTATTTTCCTTAAACTGTACATGTACAATTTAGCGGTGGTAGATGGAGAAATGGCAAGCCCCACATACACGGAAGTGCCTCCATCCCCACATGTATGTGTACATAAACTCTGCTGAGTATTTACATATAAATAAATAAATAAATAAATAAATAAATAAATAAATAAATAAATAAATAAATAAATAAATAAATAAATAAATAAATAAATAAATAAATAAATAAATAAATAAATAAATAAATAAATAAATAAATAAATAAATAAATTAATAATTGTACCGATGGTACACCCTCTCCGCGCACTTAAACTGAGCACCTTTTAGAAGGCCATTTGCAACGTGTACTTCAAATTGTGTATTGGAAGAAGTTTGAACGTTTATCGTCAGGTGTCTCTACAGTCTACTTATGAGCCCCCTCTGGTGGGAGGATGGACAATTAATTTTTAAGACAGTTTTGGTTTTCACAAGTTTACTAAACTGAATTGATTGTGGATTGTTTTTGGTGTTATAATGTTGCTAGCACTTCTACATCTTCGTTACTTCTTAAAATGTTAGCCAATCAAAATTTTGGGATATTTATTAAATCGACCAATCGCAATTGGGGTGTGTACAGGGCTTCGGCCCAGAGAATTCTGGAATCTTCCTCTCCGCTATAAAAGCTGCGACCTTTTGGGCCATGTGGTCTTTTCAATCGTTCCAGTCAAGAGGTTTAGAGTGTGGCGGAGGCAGGGGGAAAGTCGGAAGGCCCACCAGTTCAAGGTAATGGTAGACATCTTTTAAACATGGGATAGTCTCAGAAAGCTAACTTGAGGGGAAGGTTTCAAAAATTCTTTCTTAATGTAAATTTTCAAACAAGTCTAAAGACCTTAGTCTAACTTAGGGAATAAAGAGTGTGAACCCTCTTTTATTCCCAGTTCCCATTCAACTTGGTATTAGGGTGACTATAATTTCGTAAAATAAGCTTCAATAAGCAGCTCTTATGAAAAATGGTTTGTTAACACGAAGAAGGATTTGCAAGAAATGAACATCACACATCAAGACATCCACAATAGAACCACCTTCAGAAACAAGTTACACACATTTAAGGGTTTCCTAGAGCCAGAAACAGCGACCAAGAAGAAACAACAATGGACGGCTGAAAGAAAAGAAGCAGCAAGCAGGAGGATGAAGGAGTACTGGCGCCAAAGAAAGTTTAAATCATGAGGAGTTATTTACGTGGTCCACAGCTGGCCAAAATCGATAGAAGAAGAAATGTAAATACCTTGAGGAATGCATCCAGGACAATGGACTTGACAAAGAGGCCATATCAGCAAGAATCAAGAAAATGGAAGTCACTTTCCAAACCACCAGCAACATATCCAACAAAAAGTGCTTTTCTCTGAACACAAAATTTCGTCACTACAATACTGTCATCAAACCAGTATCGCTGTATACATCTGAATGCCTTATCCTGTCCCAGAAATGTTTGCTTGGGGATTTTGAGAGGAAAGAAAGAAAGATCCTACAGACCATACTTGGCCGAAACTACAAGAATGACATCTACATTATAAAATCTAGACAAGAAATATACTCTAAGGTAGAGAAGATCACGGACACAATGCGTAAAGACCGAGTTCGCTTGTACGGTCATATACGACGGATGACCGACTCTCGATGGACGAAACGTATCTTCAGTATATTTGACTCAAAACCAAAAACGGCAATGCCATGGTGTGTTAATGTCAAGAAAGATCTTAAAGAACTGGGCATACAAGCAGAAGATGCACAAGACTGGAATGTTTTCAAAGCAGCCATCAAGACTTTTGGGACATTCCGGGACGAAAAACGGGTAACTGCTGCTAAATGGACAGAAGAACGTCGTACTAAACAGAGTGAGCTAATGAAGATGATGTGGATCAAGCGAAAAGTGAATAAATGCCAGATTGTAAAGTGAGGCTTATCGTGGTCCCTAGTTGGCCGATTAGCAAAGCTGAATGAATGAATGAATGAATGAATGAATGAATAATAACTATAATGTTTAGTTTATAATTTCAGTGCTGTTCGTTGTGCTGTATATATTTGTAATTTTTAATCCCTAGAGGGTCCTTTTTGGCCCTTCACTTTTTTATAGCCGATACCGGTATTCTTCAAGAAGTCCGGACTGTTTTTCGTATGCGTAATATTAGAAGGGCCTAATAAACTCGTAACTTCCTTTCGTTAATAGCAAGTGCATTCACACTGGACAGTGTAGTTTTATAGATCTATTGTGTGCGATAAAGAGACTCGTCATGTATCTGGTTAGAAGTAATATCACCCTTTGACACACTCTAGACTTGGTAATAACTTTCTGTATCATGAAACTCTAGTTAATTGGTATCACCTTTGTGATCACCTTTCCCCGCTGCGACTCATATTACGAGCTTCTCTTCTGTTTAAAGCGTTGACAGAAGACAGCAAAACCCTTTTACTTTATTACCTTTAACTAAATTAAAGTCTCTGTGTCTGCATTCTATTAATACTAGACTTTCTCTCTTTCATTTCGAGTGGGGAGCAGACTATTGGAATGGAAGAAATAAGGCACGTAAAATGATGCTTCTTTGCTTAAATTACAATTAATAATATTGAATGGTACAGGGGATGTAACAAACGATTTGATCTATTGCCTAAATTTGTTAAATGAGTATTCTAGTTACAAGCATGGCCACCTCCGTCTCTTTAACATTTTTTCGGAGACCAAAAACCTGTTTTATACATTTATTACCTGCCTTAATGTTTTGAACACAGTTTCTTAGAACGATAAGAATCATATTTTCATATGATATTACAATAGTTAAATATAAAATAAATGTTGAAGTATGGAGGTGACCATGTTCGTAAGTAAAGAATGGAGTTCGCCACTTTTAACTTCTTGTGACTGGACTCAATGTAATGTACTGATTGAGCACTGTACAAAGCTCAGTAATGCTAAAATTTATGATAGTTGCTTCCAAAAAAAAACCTTTAAACTCAAATTTAATGAAGAAAATATTATTGAGACAAATTTAAGAAAGTAGATCTTTAATACATTCTACGATAGTTTCAGTTTGTGAAAACTCACAATTACTTAAAACAGCTTCAAAATCTCGATCAGTATTCTGAATGAGATAATCACAGGATCTTCAGGTACCTCTGGTTTACTGTCATTTTCGTCACTAATCTTTTTAAACTATTTTAGTGTCTCACTTTTGTTTCCACTCTTCTCCATAATGTTTCTGAAGCAAATTTGTGACACCTTGTATCTTCAATGGCTTTACTCTGATCTTCTTCTTGTTTTCTTACCGTTTTTCCCCACACGTGTGGATTTGTCCCTGTTTTACGGCTGGATACCCTTCCTACCACCAACCCTATATGGAGGGATGTAATCACCATTGCGTGTTTCTATGGTGGTTGGTAGTATAGTGTGCTGTGTGAATATGAGAAACAGAGTGTTGGGACGGACACAAATACCCAGTCCCCGAGCCAGAAGAATTAATCAGAAGCGATTAAAATCCCCGACCCGGCCGGGAATCGAAACCGGGACCCAGTACACTGACCATTCAGCCAACGAGTCGGACAATGGCTTTACTCTAATACCAGGAATTAATATTCTTTACGATTTACGTCAGTCGGTTATTTACCTTGATTTTGTTTGTAACTGACAAAGATTGCGTTATCTCCAAAATTATAGTCGAGATCCCCCTGACTGTGACTTTGACTTCCTTGTAAGCACAAGTGTTTTAATTAAAAAAGATTTAAAGTTAAGTGCTCCAAGATCTTTTAGACATGTTTTAGCCACAGCTTTTCAGTCAACATTATTCCAATTCGTTTTCAGAGTTTTCCCACTCCATGTTTCCTAAAAACTGTATGGTAGTCTTCTAATTGAATCCACTGTGGATGGGACCGGTTGAATAACACCCACTGTATCCCCTGCCTGTCGTAGGAGGCGACTAAGAGAGGCCCCAGGGGCTCTGAACTTTGGAGGGTTGGTTAGCGATCACGGCACTCCGAGCTGAATCCTGGCATTGCTTCCACTTGCTTACGCAGGCTCTTCACTTTCAGCTATCCTATCCGACCTTCCTTGGTCAACTCTTTTTCTTTTCCGAACCCCACGGTATTAGGTTGCGAGGTCTAGGGAGTGTTTCATTATCACGGCTCTTGTCTTTCTTTGGCCGATACCTTCAATTTTCGAAGTGTTGGATCCCTTCCATGTTTTCTCTCTGAATACTGTTAATAGAGGATGGTTGCCTACTTTTACTTCCTCTTGAAACAATAATCGCCACCACCACAACCACCACCACTCTCCTAATTGAACAATTTTCTTCAATTTCTTTAAATCTTTCAATTGTTCCAAAAACTCTATCACTCGGCATGAAAGAATGGCCAGTGACAGACAAAAGCAATTTACATCTTCCGAATGTTTGGAGAAGTACGAGATAACCATGAAAGGCACATTGTCAAAACTCTTATTGTTAGTGTTCTTATTTTTGTCCCGGGCAGCCATCTGCGACAGGGTGTACAGTGTGTACATTATTGAAAGGACCTGAATTTGCTTTACTCTGTAGTTCATTAAACACTGCGGAAGCCACTTCATCAGACGACTTTTTCATTTCGTGCTACGTCCAAGAGTATGTACACTGCTGTTTGTAGAAAGTGAAACACTCAGAAGCAATGGTCTGAAACACGCCAAAATTAGAGGACGTGTAGAACAGTGGAACCATAATAAGTGGTTTAAATTGCAGAGAGATGGCGTGCACGTAGACCCGGCAGTGCCCTTCTGTGTGTGACCGGCCAGGGCAGTGTTACGCAACGCTCAGTCAGTGCGGAGCCGTCATACGAAGTGGAAACGTGTACCTCAGTGCCACTATGCTTTGCCGACATCACAGGAGGGAATATCAGCATGTGAGTGCGTTCGAACGGGGTAGAATGATAGGGCTCCGGGAGATGGGTCTGTCGTTCCGTGGCATTGCTGCTCGAACAGGGTACGCTGCTCCAACTGTGAGGCATATGTGGGACCAGTGGAGAGAAGAAGACCGTACACAGCGCCGACAGGGTACTGGACGACACAATGTAATCACAGCGCGAGATGACCACCATCTTGTCCGCTTGGCCGTAACGAACAGAACAGCTTCGTCCATGGTGTTGGCTCGACGTTGGAGCACTGCAACGGGTGTGGGGATGTCTGCATCGATGGTTCGACGCTGTCTTCTGAGGGCCGGACTGGTGGCACGCATGCGATTGCGCCGGCTTCCATTGACCAGCAACCACCAACGCTGCAGACTTCAATGGGCACGTGAACACCGCCACTGGCGTGCTGATTGGCAAAATGAAATGTTTTCGGACTAGTCCCGCTTCAACTTGTCCTACAGTGATGGCCCCATACGCGTTAGACGCCACCGTGGTGAACGCCATCGGGCAGACTGTATTGTTGAGTGCCACAGCGGACAAACGCCAAGTGTGATGGTTTGGGGCGCAATTGCCTATAACATGCGATCTTGCCTCCTAAGTCTTGAGTGCAATCTGAACAGCTACCGCTACATCAGGGAGGTTTTACAGCCCGAGGCACTGCCCCTCCTGCAGGCCATTCCAGACGCTATATTCCAGCAGGACAATGTCCGGCCGCATATGGCGAGGAATGTGCAAGCCTTCTTTGAAGAACAACGGATACCACTGCTTTCCTGGCCTGCCCGTTCGCCGGATATGTCACCCATTGAACATGTCTCTGATATGGTCGGTCGGCAACTTGTTCGTTCAGGTTGTCCTGCAGCCACTGTTGATGATTTATGGACGCGCCTACAAACTGTGTGGCAGAGTATTCCCCAGCAGCATATTCAGGCCCTCTTTCATTCCATGCCACGACGTCTAGCGGCTTTGATTGCAGCGCGTTGTGGTGCTACGCCGTACTGAATTTCCACGGTCACCGTGCATGTACAGGTCTGTAATTGTAATCATTTGTGTCTTGCATGTGTAATTAATTGCATTGTGATCACAGCTCGCGGTCTTGATGTTTAACTTTCAACAAACAGCAGTGTAGAAATATTCTTTATTCCCAACGTCAATTTTCCAGCAGAATGTTCAGAAACAACAGTGAAATTGTTGCAATATAACTGTCGGGAATAGCATGCATTTTGATCAGGCAATTCGGTATGAATAAATTCTTTGCATGTCGAATGATATGATGTATACTGTACGTCAGGGGTTTCTTGTTTTAGAAGCTTGGAATATCCTATAGCCTGCACTGTGTGCAGGTTAGCTATAGGCAAGTAGAGCAAACGTCTTTGGATGTTGATTTAAAACTGACAGTAAAAGTGCAAATACTTTCCGGAACAGTGATTGTTTAACTTTAAAATCATCAATCATCAGATACTGATTCTTGGTGCATTTTCCACATTCTAGCTACATTCAGGTTAGAGTCCAAATAAATACGAACACTAGTCGATGTGTAACCAATTCCTTTTACGCTATAATAAAAATATTAACAACTGCTACAAAATTCAAGTACAACAATCGTTAATATCACACAATATCAACAGCAACCACTGCTTACTCCAAGTTCCCATGAACACCCATGCCAATCACGTGATTAAGTCGAAACTTATGACTGATCGATGTGGAATTGGTCGATTTTGTTACCAGTGCCTTAAAGAATTGGACGTTTCTGTAACTGCTTTGCTAGTACTAAATTAACACTGATCTGGCCGATTTTGTTACTAAGAAACCTCTGGTCTCTGACACTTTTCAGGAGAACATGTGCCATCCATGGACGTTCGTACCCGCCATGGCAAGCCACGAATAAAGTTGTTCAACTCAACAATTATCTTACTCCCAAGTCTTCCCAGCCTAAACTTTGCAACATTTTTTAAACGCCCAGAACAAATCGAGCTGCTTTTCTTTGGATTTTTCCAGTTCTTGAATTAAGTAATCCGGGTGAGGCTCCCATTCACTGGAACCATACTCTAGTTATGGTCTTACCAGAGACTTATATGCCTTCTCCTTTACATCCTTACTCCAACCCCTAAATAGCCTTATAACCATGTGCAGAGATCTGTACCCTTTATTTACAATCCCATTTATGTGTTTATTCCAATGAAGATATTTCCTTATATTAACACATAGGTAGTCCGGCTCCATGGCTAAATGGTTCGCGTGCTGGCCTTTGGTCACAGGGGTCCCGGGTTCGATTCCCGGCAAGGTCGGGAATTTGAACCCTAACTGGTTAGTTCCTCTAGCACGGGGACTGAGTGTATGTGTCGTCTTCATCATCATTTCATCCTCATCATGAAGCGAAGGTTGCCTACGGGCGTCAAATAAAAGGAACTGCACCTGGCGAGCCGAAGTCCTCGGACACATCCCGGCACTAAAAGCCATATGCCATTTCAACACCTAGGTACTTACACTGATCCCCATAAGGAAAACAAAGCCCATTCCTTTCCAGTCTTAACGCTTATTCATCTCAGTATCGCTAAGAACTATGTGTTACTGCGATGATATTCCACTAGCAAAAATAAAATCTTTTTTGTAGGCGGCAAATGTCTTTAAAGCACGGTCGAGGGCAGTCATGAGTATTTGATAAACATTCGCAGTCAGGTCGAACATTTTCCATTAGCGTCCTCTGTTACCTAGTACTTGTAATTCTTATTGCCTCTCTGACACTCGTTATTGTAAGGTTCTTTCTTGTTGAGAACTAATGACATTCTTGTCTGTGAGATCCCCGCACCTGGTGTCCAATGAAATATTTTCAGCAAGTTCTGTAGAGAAATAAAAAAGCGCAGAGAAGTTATCTGACGAGCAGGCAGTCAAGCTCAAATCTTACAGCCTCCGTTGACAGTTGTCCGTTACCAGAGATTTATGTTCTCTTTCACTAAAGCAGCTTAGTACTTCGCTGCGCTGCGAGCCTCTGTGGGGGTGCGATCGTTTCCATTGTCGAAGTTACTGCGAGAGCTGAGCAGATCTAAAGTTGCTGTTTTGTAATACCAGACTTTCAGTAACTTAAAAAAGATGACGGTAGGCTGTCACTATTGCAGAGTTCTGAGGCTTTTGTAGACTTATTAAAGTAAAAGAGAAATATTATATTATAGACTGTTATGCCTTTCAGCGTTCAGTCTGCAAGCCTCTGTGAATTTACAAACCGTCGCCACGATCCTCTATTTGCAACTAGTGCTGTGGCCACATTTAGTTCTATACTTCTTATCTTTAAATCGTTAGAAACTAAGTCTAACCATCATCGTCTTGGTCTACCTCTACTTCTCTTACCCTCCATAACAGAGTCCATTATTCTCCTAGGTAACCTATCCTCCATTCGCCTCACATGACCCCACCACCGAAACTGGCTTATGCATACAGCTTCATCCATCGAGATCATTCCCAAATTAGCCTTTATCTCCTCATTCCGAGTTCCCTCCTGTTTGTACCATTCTCGCTACTTTCATGTTTGTTACTTCTAACTTATGATTAAGATGTCCTGAGTCCAGTAGAACATGGTACACTTGGAATGAGAGTAATATATCGGTGTAGTGTAGGTCTGTGATATGAAAAATAAGAGACATACACATACGTAATGTAAAAGTTACTTATTGTAAATTGTTTTCGCTGTTTCCATTTCTCAAATTAACGTCTATTACGCTATTTTCGTTTCATTTATTTTATATCTTCACCATTCACTTTTCTCGTTTCAACTCTTCCTTTTACGCGTTTTTGCCGAATCCTATTCAAATCTTTTCTTTCCATTATTAAATTTGTTATTCTATACCAGGGCCTCTCAGGGTACATGCACTGTGCACGGTGCAAAAGACGACTTCGCTTGGTTGACCAGAGTGCAGACCCCCACTCCTCGATTTGGAGCGATAGCGCTTACTCTCTCTTTCCTCACGCCTGTCTCGCTCGCTCCCACTGCCTCTCTCTTTCCCACCTGCCCCGTAGCGCTCCATATCCGAGCTGAGTTGAGCCGAGTAGAGCCGAGCTTAGCCGAGCTTAGCCGAGTAGCCCAGAGACGAAGCGTTGGTCGGAGCCAGCCGAGCGGGACCGATGCACAGTCCACGAAGCTCTTGCGCCTCGATTTGCACGCGTGAGATTTTGGGCGTTTGAGAGGCCCTGCTCTATACAACTGACCACGATGTATTCACAACAACAGCTAACCTCCGACTGAGCGCGAGAGTCAACACAGTGCCATCATATGAGTGTGACGTCACATATTTAGCACAAATTTGCCCCACTTTAAAGCGCCATTTAATAAAAACTACTTTTCAATTCTATTTTTTTTTTTGCAACAGGTAGCCTTCTCTTTTATTTGTCAATTGAGACATTCAACATAATCGTAAGTTAAATACTGTCAGCGAGATACTCGTTCTACCCAAAGACTAAAATCGTCTTACATTTTTTTCATTTACCTGTTGTCGGGGAAAATACGTCTACTTTAAATATACTGTTATTACTACTGTCTGTACACTTCTCACACGATATGTTTTTAAACAGGGGATCTTCATCCGTACAATACCTTTATCAATCAAACGACACAAACATATAATCGGAAATTTTATTATTCGAATTTACTCAATCTTTTTAAAGGTACTTTTACTTATCCCAAATATGAGCCACCAAGGTATTAAAATCGGACATAATTGTTTTGTTAAGATTACGATATTTACCATATGTTTATAATTTTTTTCAAAAAATATCATTTTATTATAATAGATAATCTCAATATCCTTCCAGGATGTTATAGGAAGTGTACATAGGACAAATTAGACGACTGCCTGTGAATGACGACAACGTTACTCGACGATCTTTGTCCTAATATTGCAGTCCATGAATAGACAATATATATACATTTTTTTGCTATTTGCTTTACGTCGCACCAACACAGATAGGTCTTATGGCGACGATGGGACAGGAAAGGGCTAGGAGTGGGAAAGTAGTGACCATGGCGTTAGTACAGCCCCAGTTATTGCCTGGTGTGAAAATGGGAAACTACGTAAGCCATCTTCAGGGCTTCCGACATTGGGGTTTGAACCCACTATCTCCCGAATGCAAGCTGATAGCTGCGTGACTCAAACAAACAAAAGAAATATGTGATATATAAATGGCTCATTTTTCACACTCTGAACTTATACTTTACAAAGATTTATCGCAGTATACCTCAATTAGGCTTCAAATATTTCAGAAGTATCTCCACAAAAATACCATTATTATAATAGAAAGCTAATTTTAACAACCATTATCTCTCTATATAAAAGGCTAACTCCTACTGGCTGTAATCAACGCCCAGTCAAAAACTACGCGATATAAAGAAATGAAATTTTGGGGTAAGTTACATTTATCTTACAGTGTAGGTGCTCACTAAGGGAGGATTTTTGGATATTCCAATGCTAGGGGGGGTGAAAAGGGGGGGGGGTGAACAGTTTAAATGAATACATCTATATCCTAAAAATGTAACACTTTACAGACTCTACTTCAAAAATAAATAAATGCGTTGTTTTTGTTTTCGGAAAATTCCCTTGGGGGGGGGGTGAAAAATGGTGAAATGTGGGTTCAATACATTTTATTAGAATACTTATATTTAAAAAACTGAATAGGTTACTGACGTGAAAATTGGTATTTTGAATTTTCATTAAAAATAAAGAAACAAATATTTTATTGTTTTCGGAAATTCCACTTAAGGGTGGCTTGAAAAGAAGTGAAATAGGGGTTGAAGTATGTTTATTATGATACTTATCAATATAAAGAAAATAGTAATAACCGTGTGTCTGTACATTGACTATATTGGCGAAATTATCGTACTGTTATCCGTTTCAGTTGTAATAAAGGCAATTTTTTTACTCAATTATAATCATTATTATATTTCTTTTTGCCTGAATGCTAGATACTCATAAGTTTTTTGTTTGTATTCTTTTTATATCTTGCTTAGTAATTTTCTATGGCTGATCTATAGCCTATATTATTTTTTCATTAGTAGCATTAATTTTAAATTGTGTTCTGCTTCTTTTTACTATTTTTTACAACTTGCTTTACGTCGCACCGAGATAGATAGGTTTTATGGCGCCGATGGGACAGGAAAGACCATAGGAAGGAAGCGTCCGTGGTCTTAATTAAGGCACAGCCCCAGCATTTGCCTTGTGTGAAAATGGGAAACTACGGAAAACCATCTTCAGGGCTACCGACAGCTGGGTGCATCTCCCGGATGCAAGCTCACAGCTACACGCCCTTAACCGCATGGCGAACTCGCCCGGTTTTCTTCCTATTATCGTTACTATTGTTATTATTTGTGTTTTATATATTTAAGTTTTAAAGTCTATATGTCATGAAGGAACGTAATAGGGCTCAGGTCTGTGTATCTACATACTATCAAATAAATAAATAAATAAATAAATACTGTAAATAAATAAATAAACAAATATATCTATTAATAAAATAACATGTCCTGACTGACTGACTGACTGACTGACTGACTGACTGACTGACTTATCATCGCCGAGCTAAAACTACTGGACATAAAGAAATTAAATTTAGGAGACACATTTATACCAGAGTGTAGGTGCGCATTAAGGGAGGATTTATAGATACCCCGTCGCTAAAGGGGTGAAAACGGGGGTGACATTTTAAATATCTACATCTCAAGAACATAAAAGCTTAGAGACGTAAATTGTGGTATTTGGAATCCCATGAAGGGGGTGAAAAAAGATGAGACAGGGATTGAATAACTCTAATGAGGATACTTATACCTCAAAACATGAAGATGTTACAGGCATGAAAATTGGTATTTGGGATCTCCTTTCAAAATAAAGGAACACGCACTTTTTGCTTTTGGAAAATCCAACAAACTTGGGTTTGAATAGTAGTGACAATGGGGGGGAATTAAAAAAAAAGACTATATCTACAGTATATCTCAGAAACGTAACACTTACTGACGTGGAAATTGGTATTTGGAATCTCCTTTAAAAGTAAAGAAATATATATAATTTGTTTTCGGAAGATATACCGGTATACAGTATATCTAAACAAAAACTTAACGTGTTGCAAACGTGAAAACCGGTATTTTTAATCTTTTAAAAATAATGAAACATGTATTTTTTGTTTTAGGAAAGAACACGAAAACACTTATCCTATCTGCATTTTCTGTTCGATACGCAGTTATCAAGGTACTCTCTTTATTTCCAGGCCCTGCTCAAGATCTCTTCAGCCTTCCTCAACAAGAAGATTCCCAACATTCCCGACATCAAGACAGAGGGTGGCGAAGAGAAATGGTGAGTCTCGAACGCTAGAAATGTAATTATTTCCCACTTCTTGATGTTAAAGCTACCAGGAATACTATTTCTTATTAAAAGGTTGATATTTTTTACATGTACGGAAACTCGGTCCGTTCAACTTCATAAAGTATTGACTGAAAATGATGTGATGATTGTGATGATGATCTGCAAAGTAGAACTTGTGAGAATGTATATAGATCAATACACTACGTTGATTGTTATAAGACTGTAACAAAATGAGTTCCTTCTGAAGTGTACAATTTCAGTGTTTCAGTAACATACTCCCGGCATGATAATCTATTCTAGTGACTGCTAACACTTCACGCATGACACTGCAACAGGCGTGTTCATACGGATAACATACATGCGTACATGTTTTGCGTTGCCAATATTTTATTACGCATGGTACCGTCAGCTCCGACCACTGGTTCCGGAAAAAAAAACATGGTTTTAGATTAGTCAACTTTTCGTCCAAAGGCATTGAAAGTAATGGTGATCATAATGAAGAAGGGAAGAAACATTTTCTTTATGAATTTGTCACAGATAACATTTTTCCTTTGTTCAATATGTGGTATGTGGTATAGAGCCTCCGTAGCTCAGGCGGCAGCGCGCTGGTCTCTCACCGCTGGGTTTCGTGGTTGAAATCCCGGTCACTCCATGTGAGAATTCTGCCGGACAAAGCGGAGGCCTAACAGGATTTTCTCCTTGTACTCCGGTTTTTTCTGTTATTTTTCATCCCAGCAACACTCCCCAATATAATTTCATCTCATTAATCATTAATTAATCATTGCCCCAGAGGAGTGAGACAGTCTTCGGCAACCGGCACCATTCCTACCCCCGCTGCTAGATGGGGGCTTCATTCATTCCATTACTGACCCGGTCGAATGCCTGGAAACAGGCTGTGGATTTTCATTTTCATTTCAAATACGAGTATGTGGTAAGGCTAAGGGAAGAATTCATTATTTTAAATATTCAAATCAATCAATCAATCAATCAATCAATCAATCAATCAATCAATCAATCAATCAATCAATCAATCAATCAATCAATCAATCAATCAATCAATCAATCAATCAATCAATCAATCAATCATCATGAAATTTTTATTCGTTAGTCACTGACTGATTATTTATTTATTATTATGTGAATTATTTATTGAAAATAAAATTCCGAGCAAAATCTTCGGCCCAGTTAACGAACTGTACACAACACCTGGAGGATTCGCAGTTATCAATATGTTAGAGCTATTAATTACAACAAATTGGCGGTAGGATGTCATTATTTTAATGGCCGCAGGGTTTTGAGGGTTTTGTAGGCTTTTTTTATTAGAAATAATAAAAAAATATTATGTGGATTATAAATTTTATTTAATAGTTCGTGGTACACTTCGAGTGTGGGTAATAACTCGCTGTAGTATGGGCCCGTGATATGAGAAATGAGAGATATAATTTAAGAGTTCGGTACTTATATTACGAGTAAAAGTAAGATTAAAAAATGAATTGCTCAATGAGAAAATCAAATGCCGTTCCATTTCTTTCTTTCGCCCATCATGATGATTGGCACATCAGTATCAAACTCGTCGTCATCATTAATCTTGATTCAGAGTAACGCACGAGTGCACTAAAGAGAAACATTTTCAAATCGCCAGAATTGATGGAAGGATGAATATATACGAAGGCTAATATAAATCAAGAACGTCCGTTAAAAGTTACGTCTACCATAACCTCCAATTGAGAGCGCGAGTCAACACAACGCCATCTTATAACAGAGTGTGTGACGTCACATATTTAGCACAAATTTTACCTTATTTTGAAGCGCTATCTCGTCAAAACTACGTTTCATGTTTTCATTTCTTTTTGAAACAGGTACCCTCCTCTCGTATCTGTCAATTGAGACATTAAACATAACGAGAAGTTAAATACTCTCGATGATATACGCAGTCTACCCAAACGCTAAAAGCGTCTTAAAATTTTTCTTCCAAGTTCCCGTTGGCGACGAACGTACTGTAAGTCTACGTTAATAGAAAAGCAGTTGTAACTGCTATAATCCAAAGGAGACGTTAAGATGGTTTCACCATATTTTTTCGTGGCGAGAGCTGAAGTGAGCAGTCCCATCAGAAATCCATCTTCCACGTGCATTTCTCATCCCAGTCTAATACTAGTAAGTGGTCCGGCTCCATGGCTAAATGGTCAGCGTGCTGGCCTTTTGTCACAGAGGTCTCGGGTTCAATTCTCGGCGGGGTCGGCAATTTTAACCAAAATTTGTTAATATCGCTGGCTTGGGGACTGGGTGTATGTGTCGTCGTCATCATCATTTCATCCTCATCACGACAAGCAGGTCACCTACGGGCATTAAATCGAAAGGCCTGCAACTGGCGAGCTGAACTTGTCCTCGGACACTCCCGGTACTTTAAGCCACACGCCATTTCATTTTTCTAATAAGTGGAAGTCAAAGTGTAGGGGTGGATAAAGGTAGGTTTAGACTGAAAGCAGAAATGAATTTATGTCCGGTTCGTGCTTGGCTGAAGGGTTAGCGTACAGACTTTCGGTTCAGAGTACCTCGTTCGGGCCGATGTTTTTAACTGCGTACAATTCGTTCTTCTGACTCAAGCACTGGACTAAGTACAATTCATTCTTCTGACTCAGGGACTGGATGTTTTATGTTATTTTTATACACATTCCTTCATCTACGTACACCGATGAGCCTTTGCATTACGAACACCGCCCCAACCATCGGTCCGTGGTCAAGTCGCTTAAGTACCCACGTTTACCCCTCACTGGTCTGACGTGAAGAGGACAGATCAGCGGGCTATCTGAGGAGCAACCAATCAAAACGTGCAATGTCCATTAATGCATATTTTTCAGGAGAATCGAAAATCCGATATTTCCTAAAAGTATTCAATAAAGTGTAATGCAGTTTCACAGTTAGTTTATGGCATGTTATGTCATGTTGCAGAAGAGATCAATAATTTATTGGGGATGTTAGAAAGTTAATTTATATTTTGGACAACATACATTTTTATCTATTTTATAGCACATTATATGTTTTGATGAATTTACTGTAATTTAATCATGATTAATTCCCTTTAATTTTGATACCTGAAAATTATAACTTACAAAATTCGAATTTCAATCACTTCAAATTTACAGTGCCTAATTTGAACAGTATAACATTAATATCTACCTGAAGGAATTCAACAAAGACCAAAATTATTTAAAAAAAAACTAGTTTAGTAAAATCATTTCTTATAAAACCAAACCAAACCAAACCCCATGGCACTACAGCCCTTGAAGGGCCTTGGCCTACCAAGCGACCGCTGCTCAGCCCGAAGGCCTGCAGATTACGAGGTGTCGTGTGGTCAACACGACGAATCCTCTCGGCCGTTATTCTTGGCTTTCTAGACCGGGGCCGCTATCTCACCGTCAGATAGCTCCTCAATTCTAATCACGTAGGCTGAGTAGACCTCGAACCAGCCCTCAGGTCCAGGTAAAAATCCCTGACCTGGCCGGGAATCGAACCCGGGGCCTCCGGGTAAGAGGCAAGCACGCTACCCCTACACCACGGGGGCCGGCCATTTCTTATAAACAGAATATTATTGTCTATAATAGGCTATATTTATTACATTTTATGCAGTTCACGTTGTTCATTTAAACAGTTACATTCAGTATGTTCTAGAGCGATGATGTTGCATGGAACCTTTAAAGCCCATGAAAATATCAAGTTTTTGTTCTTCTTTCCAATCTTCACATAAATCTTAAAATGAGAAATGTCTTCATATTTTCCCCTTTCTCCTCCTTTATCTTGCTTGATAATGGCAGAACAGGTCTATCAGTTGCAGAGAGCATCTTGCGTCCTCGTTTTTCCAATGTTGTGAGTGATTTAGAAGGGCCATAAAAGTAGCAATGAATTTCCATTTTAAATTTTACATCCTGATCACCGAATCCGTTGAATTTTGACTTTTTTCAGTGTGATTCTTTTTACTTCACCATCTAAAATGAAAATATGTCATTGGTGGACATTATACGATCTGATTTAGTCACCCGCGTGGACAATATACGATTTATTTTAACCGCTCACTTTCATGATATTATTTCAATGTTACAGTATACATATAGATAAAATTTGAATGCGTGAATATATGGAGCACAATAAATACTCACTGAAACTTCATCAAACTCATTATCTTTGAGCCGCTCGTGTCATGACGCGGTAACGCGTCGTAGATCACGAACTGACAGGCCCAGATGTTCGCGATATAGTGATCTTTCATTGTAGTAAAACATCATTGGTTGGTTGATTGATTGATTACCGAGCTCGATAGCTGCAGTCGCTTAAGTGCGGCCAGTATCCAGTATTCGGGAGATAGTAGGTTCGAATCCCACTGTCGGCAGCCCTGAAAATGGTTTTCCGCGGTTTCCCATTTTCACACCAGGCAAATGCTGGGGCTGTACTTTAATTAATGCCACGGGCACTTCCTTTCCACTCCTAGCCCTTCCCTGTCCCATCGTCGCCACAAGACCTATCTGTGTCGGTGCGACGTAAAGCAACTAGCAAGAAACAAATGATTGATTGATTGATTGATTTATTGATTGATTTATCGATGTCATGTGTTCTCCAGAGAAGCTCGGTGAGTCGACCTACGTTTCTGGGCGCGTGTGATAATAATGATGATAATAAGGGAGCAAGAGGGTGAAACCCAGTGTCAGCACAAAAAAATCTTAAACCAAGGTTAGTATATAACAGGTTACCCACAACGGCTGGCTTGCGGTCATTGGCTGTTCGAGCGTGACGTCACACAGATACCTGCTCTCTGATCGCGGGAGCGTTTTCGAAAGGAATTTAGTGATTGCGATATGTTTTAACCGAACAATTATTAGCTCGTGTGTCCCCTATACCTGCTCAGACTGATTTTGTAAATAGTAGATAACGAACACAATAATGTACAATACAACAGCTAATGGTGTCACAAAACCGTGGTTATTGCTAATAGGATTTTAGTGGCCATACTACGCTATTGAATCCAATGAAGTATTCTGAGTTAAACAAAACTGAGCATTAAATGTGACCAATAAACAAGCAAGCGAACAAATGAACGAACAAACAGTTCTCTTATGGTAATGTGAATCTTATCTTGTTTTATGCTACGCATAACACCCAAATTGCTAGAGGGAACAGCGTCTCTGTTAAGCACACGTTTGGGAGGAAACCCCAACAATTCTCCCTTAAGATCTCTTTCAAAATCGCCATCAGAAAAATGTTCGGAACACATCCGGCACGAATCTGCATTCCAATTTCCATCACGCCTACACCTTTGGATCCACTTCTTCCTTAGTTAGTCATTTTTTTTAAAACTGAAGTATTTGATATGACTTTTGAAGGGGTCTTTCCTGGTTTTCACCCGGCTGTTATTGCACACAGCAATCGTACACCTCGTAACCAGGCATGTTGATATGCAACCCTAGATAAATCAAGTCGAACACAAAATGACACTGTCATAAGAAAGCAGATATTCACCACGACTAGTCATAGAAAGCACCATGGAACTATAAAATCAAAACTGCACATATTAAAAAACTCACACACTACTCACATACAGTATTACTGCACAGACTTTTAGCGAGACTGGTGGTCAAGGTTACTAAGCTTGGCGATGGGTAACTGGCTGACGTCATAACCGAGCGGAGCCGAAGCCCTCCGAACGCAGAAACCCCTGTTCTGGGCAACCTGGCATATACTAACCTTGATCCTAAACAACTAGACTTTAGTCCCCATCCGGCGGACGAATCACCAACAGGACCATATATGTCCTAATTTCATATGGACACTGTGGGTTGTTTTAGAATTCATCCCAGGCTTTTGTTACATAATCTAGTGATTAAAAATTACATGCCACCACCTCTCCTACCCTGCCGGCCATCATTCTGTCACCAGGATAATTTGATTTGCGAATTGGAAAAAATACGAAGAAAAGCAGCTCGATTTGTTCTCGGCGATTTCCTTTAAAGGAGTAGCGTTACAAAAATGTTACAATGTTTGGACTGGGAAGACTTGGGAGAGAGCAGACGAGCTGCTCGACTAAGTGGTATGTTCCGACCGGGAGAATTGGCATTGAATCACATTAGCACATGAATAAGTTTGGACGGTGTATTTAAAAGCAGGAAAAATCACAATATGAAGGTAAAGTTGGAATTCAAGTGGAAGGATAATTGGAATTTACCGAGGGACATGTTCGATAAATTTCCAAATTCTATAAAATTATTTAAGAAAAGACTAAGTTAACAACAGATAGGGAATCTGCCATCTGGGAGACTGCCCTAAATGGAGATCAGTGGTGACTTGTTGATTCTCATGGTGATTATTTTTTCACCAACGGGACTCAAACTATCTAACCACGGTGTCAGATCATACGGATTTCACACCTTAACGATCACGGCCACCAGGCAGGCAGTAAAACATTATTAATCTGGTTTAATTTGGGGGTTGTGTTGTCCGGATCAATAAATGTCCGTATTGATTGAAACAACCTATTGGTTATTCACAGGCCTGGTACACCTGTGTATTGATACTGTTATGTAATACGGCTCATGTCATTGGCAACATACACTCATTGCGACTTGTAGTTGCAGCGAAGCGCGGGCGAGTACCACTAACCCTGGATGTTCCATCTATCTCCGAAGAGATAGATGTTTTGTGTCGTACCGATACCGGTGCGCTATTCCTCGCTCCTCTGTCGGTCTGTAGTGAGTGTATGCAAGTTGTGTGATATTGTGTAATTTTTAAACTAGTTTATTTGGTTTTGTTACAGTTAGAGTGCGGGTGAGTGGTCACTCATCCAGCGAGTGACCACGCCCGATGTTGCTTCAGTGTGTGTCTTCAATGTATGTATGTTTGTGTGCGTTGATGTGTGAGTGTCCGGGGATTGAGCCTCGTTTTGTGTTGGTTGACACAGCATATTAATGTGTACGCTGTGGCTTGCCCTGTATGGTACCGGGCGAGTTGGCCGTGCGCGTAGAGGCGCGCGGCTGTGAGCTTGCATCCGGGAGATAGTAGGTTCGAATCCCACTATCGGCAGCCCTGAAAATGGTTTTCCGTGGTTTCCCATTTTCACACCAGGCAAATGCTGGGGCTGTACCTTAATTAAGGCCACGGCCGCTTCCTTCCAACTCCTAAGCCTTTCCTATCCCATCGTCGCTATAAGACCTAACTGTGTCGGTGCGACGTAAAGCCCCTAGCAAAAAAAAAAATAGCCCTGTATGGTTAACCGTACAGGGTTTACCTAGCAAAATGTTGCGTTAGGAAGATTGCAACGCTTGCACCGTATGCTATGTCCGACTCGTTGGCTGAATTGTCAGCGCACTGGCCTTCGATCCAGAGGGTCCCGGGTTCGATTCCCGACCGGGTCGGGGATTTTAACCTTCATTGGTTTATTTCCAGTAGCCCGGGGGCTGGGTGTTTGTGCTGTCCCCAACATCCCTGCAACTCACACACCACACATAACACTATCCTCCACCACAATAACACGCAGTTACCTACACATGGCAGATGCCGCCCACCCTCGTTGGAGGGTCTTCCTTACAAGGGCTGCACTCGGCTAGAAATAGCCATACACAATTATTTATTTATACTGTATATTATGTTGCAACTTATTTATGTAGTATAGATAAGTATCTGCGGGTGTAAAATATGGAAGAAAAATAATTTGGAATTTGCAGCATTTAGTTCGTCTATGCGGTGCACCCGCCTCGGTTTCCGTGAGTTCCAGTGTTTCTGGCTTAGGTGTTAAAAGTTTGAGGAAGGGAGAACTTTACATGGTAGCTTGGCGGGTAGGGGTGTTGTGGTTGTGTTAGTATGTCGTGATAATTGGGATTGGGTTCTGTCTGATCTGGTTCGTGAGTAGGTTTAAGAGTAGGAGTTGGAGGAAGTTGTGGGTGTCTTGAGTTGACTGGGGGAGAGGGACTAGTGTAGGTACTGGGTTCGATGGGGAATGGACATTGAGGCGATTTGATTAAGGTTTAGTAGGGGGCGGAGGATGAGTGTTTGGGTTCGTGAGGTGTCGCTGTAGTCTGTAGTTCTTTTTAGCAGCCTGTTTAAAATAAGGGCAGCCAGGATACGAAGCGGCGTGACTGCCTTGAATACCACTAACGAGAAATATAACGCACTTAATAATACACGGGAAATAAGTAGTTGCCTCTTTCGTGCGCAAAGGACATATTTTCCTTGCACGAGAAGTAATTTATTACAAAGATTGGATTTTTGTAAGAGTAAGGGAATTCTAAGGACAATTTTAAAATTTTCTGTGCACAGTGAATGAAAACCTACAACCTGTTTTCCCGTTAGTGACCGGGTCAGGAATGGAATGAATGAAGCGGTGAGGATAGGAATTGTGCCGGCTGCCGAAACCTGTCGCACTCCTCTGGGGCAATAATTAGTGACTGACAGATGAAATGAAATGATAGTGGAGAGTGTTGCTGGAATGAAAGATGACAGGAAAAACCGGAGTACTCGGAGAAAAACCTGTCCCGCCTCCGCCTTTTCCAGCACAAATCTCACATGGAGTGACCGGGATTTGAACCACGGAACCCAGCGGTTAGAGGCCGACGCGCTGCCGCCTGAGCCACAGAGGCTCTATGTGCAATCATTTGTATAAATATGTTTGCATTTGTTGCCTTTGTCATACATTCTACTTTTATGCTACCGTGTATCTTGTATGAGCAATCTGAACCCTATATTCTCTTTGTATGTAAGACTAGCGCCGTGTATTTTAATTAAACGGAAATAATGGGAACCTGCTCTATTGGATTCACAATATACAGTACTCTCCAGAAACTACCTATTTTCCAGTATTTGTCGTTTTGAAACTTATACATATTCGTTTCTTGTGGTATTTATTTTAATAAAATCGTATTTCGGTAAGGCTTACGTTCCGTAAACAAATGATACATCATAAGAAAGTGATGTATTGATTTCCTAGAAGTAGCACACGATTCAATCTTCTGAAGTGTTTAAGAACTCTATACCAAATTGTCAAATTAAATCCATATTTCTCCTTCACTGGATGTTTTTCAGTCAGATGATAACGTCTGGACTTCCAATTGACCTCAATAGAGTTGTCATTAAATTAATGTCCTTGTTTTTTACCTTCCTAGCGTCTTTCACCAGTTTTATAGTTTCTGATAGGATAGCGTCCGGCGCCTTCGATCTACTTCGAGTTCATCAACTTTTATAACAGTGCACTAGACAGCACTTGTCTCAAGACACATAGCTCTCTAAGAGAGAGAGATTACCTACCAGATAAATCATACCGCTTGTTTTGTATGTCCTGTGACCTGCAAACTTGTGACCTGCAAACTTCACTCCAACTTCTGAACGAACTTTCTAAAATTACATTTAGTACGTAGGTAAATCGAACTATGTATTAAAAGTTCGTGACAACTCAACTTAATAATCACCATCATACACCAAAGGCTAAGCCTTGTCACTACAACTATTCCCCTCATAATCCTGCTGTTCTCTTCACTTCCTTGTAGTCTTTACATCCCATCAAGTATGCTTTCCTTGCTCTACCCCTTCCTTCCTTTCCTAGTACTTTTCCTTCAAAGACGTTTACTGGGAAGTTATTATATCTCAGCATATGACATACAAGTTATAACTTCCTTCTTTCTATATACTTTATCAGTCTCGGTTGCTCATTGACTTCCTTTGGAACATCTCGATTCGTCTTTTCTTTTTAGTCTAGCGTGTCATCGTCATTTCCCTCCAAATCCACATTTCATTTGCTTTCAGTGAATCTCTTTCCTTTTTTACAATAGTCTAGTTCTCGCAACTATAAAGTAGTACACTCCAGACAAAGGATTTTACAAAAGCCTTTCTTGTTTCTAAACTTATATGGATAATTGTTAAAAAAAACTTCTTTTATTTTGAAAGGCCTGTTTAGCAAGAGCTATTCATCTTTTAATTTTCTTGGTGGATCTGTTGTCTTCAGTGGCAATGCTTCCTCAGTAACTAAAATGTTGCACTTGTTCTACTTTCCTATTTTTATGTTTGTATTAACTCCCCTACCGTCTTTGCCCACAATTAAAATTTTGTTTTCCTTACTATTTATTTTATGAGGAGCTGCGTGGCCGAGGCGGTAAAGGCGTACTAGGTTCGCCCGGAAGAACGTGGGTTCGAATCCCCGTCAGGAAGTCGTAAAATTCAAGAAACGAGATTTCCACTTCCGGAGGTTCACTCAGCCTATACCAAAAATGAGTACCAGGTTAATTCCTGGGGGCAAATGCAGCCGGGCGTAGAGCTAACCATTCTACCCCATCACGTGCCGCGGTTAACAATGGTGGAATCCCTTACCTTCCACTCCTCCAAGGGCCTTCATGGCCTGTACGGAGGTGTCTTTGTCTTTGTCTTTTTTATGTGTGTAATGTTTTAGTGTATCATACAGAACAGTCAACACTCTCTTTAATTCCTTCTCAGATACTACTACTACTACTACTACTACTACTACTACTACTACTACTACTACTACTACTACACTCATATAACGGGAGCTGGGTGTGAGAAACAAAACCACGTTTAATTATTCTGAGGTGCATTTTCTCGAAATTATTTTCTTTTTGTTTCACGAATTTTGCATACTTATTACAAAAGTATATTTACAATATTTGTATTAATTAACAACAACCTGTAGTTGATAGCTCATTTTCTGATCACGAAATATCGAGTAAGTTTCAATAATTTCAGGTTACGAAAGCTTATTTAAGTGGATTTTTTCCAGAAAATATTTCATACAATAGTGTAAAATTTCACAGTTTCCACTAAATCCACAGCTATTTGATCAGTCACTTGACCGGAACAGGAATGGAATGAATAAAGCCCTCCATCTAGTGGCGAGGATAGGAACTGTGCCGGTTGCCGAAGCCTGTCACACTTCTCTGGGGCAATGATTAATGATTGACAGATGAAAGGAAATTATATTGGAGAGTGTTGCTGGAATAAAAGACGACAGAGAAAACCGGAATATCTGGAGGAAAACTTGTCCCACCTCCGCTATTTTTCAGCACAAATCTCACATGAGATTTGAACCCCAGAACCCAGTGGTGAGAAGCCGGCGTGCTGCCACGGAAGCTTTCACAGTTTCCATTATTATGCGAAAATAATGTTACTTCTTCTTGGACATTTGCCAATCGATTGGGGTCGGCAATTTATCCAAATTTTACTGCATAATGCCCTTCCTGACGCTAAGGACATATGTATTCTCTATTGTGTCTTTCTGTGGTGGTTTGTAGTGTGGTATGTCGTATGTAGATGGAAATTATTAAGACGAACGCAAAATCTCAGTCCTCGAATCAAAGAAATGTATCATTCACAGTTTAAATCCCCAGCCTAGGCTGGGAATCGAACCCGGGTCCCTTTGAATGGAAGGACAGTACGCTGACCATTCAGTCAAGGAGCTGGATTTCACCCTACCACATTTACTGATTTTGAACAATGAATAATGGAAAATTTATTACCCTAACATTACGGCAATTATATTTTGCAAATGTACCAAATATGCTAGGTATAATATTTTCATCTTTCAAATCTTTTTGAGTTTTTTATTACCTTATCATGAACAATTTGGAATGTAATTTACCTTTGTTGGAAAGTTTTCTTGCCGGTATTTTACTCGTCAGTATTTGACTTATATAAACATTATTTCAACGAGCATAAGAAGAGGGTAATTGTTCTGGTTTCTTCAGGAAGCAATCCTCGACATCGGTGATAACATTGAAAAATAACCATTTTTTTCCCTTTTCGGACGTCTATGTTCAACTTCTAATAATAATAATAATAATAATAATAATAATAATAATAATAATAATAATAATAATAATAATAATAATAATCTCATACATATCATACAGACTAGTTCGGCTGTCCAGTGTCCAGACAAAAATAGCTGAAAGGCGAGAAAATCTACGAAGCTTCTGGAAGTTTGCATTCAGCTAGTCCTAATCTCAAAAAATGCAGGAATGCTTTAAGAAAAAATCCCATGGTGGTTCCAAAAAGGGGAATATACCGATAAAAACGGCTATTGAAACATGTGTCCTTTCCATTATCGTGAAAAGTTAATAAGTTACTTTTCATTCCCTTTTACGCGCACATGGATGAGAAACCTGTATGTTACAAGGTTTAATTTGTGGCTGCGTATTTAAGGAACTGTTTGTTCGACGACTACCAAACTTTGCTGACCTCTTAAGGAAAATCACATGTATTATATTAACTATCTATCTCCCTTAGTTCATCAACTGTTATGCAAATAGCAACAAATCACATTTAAAATTCAAATTTCTGCCACAACTTGACGTATTATTGTCGCGGTATGAAATTTCGTATGGCTTTTAGTGCCGGGATATCCCAGGACGGGTTCGGCTCGCCAGGTGCAGGTCTTTCTATTTGACTCCCGTAGGCGACCTGCGCGTCATGATGGGGATGAAATGATGATGAAGTCAACACATACACCTAGCCCCGTGCCATTGGAATTAACCAATTAAGGTTAAAATCCCCGACCCGGCCGGGAATCGAAACCGGGAACTTCTGAACCGAAGGCCAGTACGCTGACCGTTCAGCCAACGAGTCGGACATTGTCACGGTAAATAATACCAAACCAAATCAAACCAAACCAAACCAAACCAAACCAAACCAAACCAAACCAAACCAAACCAAACCAAACCACGGCCCATGGTGCAACAGCTTCGAAGGGCCTTGAAAAAAACCCCGGCTCGATTTGTTCTGGGTGATTTCCAACAAATGAGTAGCGTTACAAAAATTGTTTTGCAAAGTTTGGGCCGGGAAGACTTGGGAGTAAGGAGACGAGCTGCTCAACTAAGCGGTATGTTCCGAGCTGTCAGTGGAGAGATGGCGTGAAATGACGTTAGCAGACGAATAAGTTTGAGTGATGTTTCTAAAAGTACATAGGAAAGATCACAATATGAAGATAAAGTTGCAATTCAAGATGACAAATGGGGGCAAATATCATATCATATCATATCATATCATATCATATATCATATATCATATCTCATATCATATCTCATATCATATCATATCTCATATCATATCTCATATCATATATCATATCTCATATCATATATCATATCTCATATCATATCATATCATATCATATCATATCATATCATATCATATCATATCATATCATATCATATCATATCATATCATATCATATCATATCATATCATATCATATCATATCATATCATATCATATCATATCATATCATATCATATCATATCATATCATATCATATCATATCATATCATATCATATCATATCATATCATATCATATCATATCATATCATATCATATCATATCATATCATATCATATCATATCATATCATATCATATCATATCATATCATATCATATCATATCATATCATATCATATCATATCATATCATATCATATCATATCATATCATATCATATCATATCATATCATATCATATCATATCATATCATATCATATCATATCATATCATATCATATCATATCATATCATATCATATCATATCATATCATATCATATCATATCATATCATATCATATCATATCATATCATATCATATCATATCATATCATATCATATCATATCATATCATATCATATCATATCATATCATATCATATCATATCATATCATATCATATCATATCATATCATATCATATCATATCATATCATATCATATCATATCATATCATATCATATCATATCATATCATATCATATCATATCATATCATATCATATCATATCATATCATATCATATCATATCATATCATATCATATCATATCATATCATATCATATCATATCATATCATATCATATCATATCATATCATATCATATCATATCATATCATATCATATCATATCATATCATATCATATCATATCATATCATATCATATCATATCATATCATATCATATCATATCATATCATATCATATCATATCATATCATATCATATCATATCATATCATATCATATCATATCATATCATATCATATCATATCATATCATATCATATCATATCATATC
The DNA here is from genome assembly GCF_040414725.1 of Anabrus simplex. Classification (NCBI taxonomy): domain Eukaryota; kingdom Metazoa; phylum Arthropoda; class Insecta; order Orthoptera; family Tettigoniidae; genus Anabrus; species Anabrus simplex. Next base: position 82,541,461 of record NC_090269.1, read on the forward strand.
ATATCATATCATATCATATCATATCATATCATATCATATCATATCATATCATATCATATCATATCATATCATATCATATCATATCATATCATATCATATCATATCATATCATATCATATCATATCATATCATATCATATCATATCATATCATATCATATCATATCATATCATATCATATCATATCATATCATATCATATCATATCATATCATATCATATCATATCATATCATATCATATCATATCATATCATATCATATCATATCATATCATATCATATCATATCATATCATATCATATCATATCATATCATATCATATCATATCATATCATATCATATCATATCATATCATATCATATCATATCATATCATATCATATCATATCATATCATATCATATCATATCATATCATATCATATCATATCATATCATATCATATCATATCATATCATATCATATCATATCATATCATATCATATCATATCATATCATATCATATCATATCATATCATATCATATCATATCATATCATATCATATCATATCATATCATATCATATCATATCATATCATATCATATCATATCAATTACCCACCCTAGAATACACCCTCGGCTTTACAGGTAATAAAGACAGACAGAGCGAAACCCAAAAACAAAAAGAACAAACAAACAAACACTAGGCACTACATCTCTCCTAAAACTACTTAGCTAAATTATTTACCTCTAAATCTACTCAGTGTCCTCCCACACGCACGCGGATAGCCGGCAAACGTGCAGGAAGCACCGCACTACAAATTACCCTATTCCCCTATTCCTACCAACCACCTAGAAAAAAAATAGTAGACTGGTCTCTGCGTCAGCCCTGGTATGGTTGTTCCTCCTATCGAAACACTGTATGTGAGATAAGTGTTTCAGAAATATATTTCAATTAATTTGGGAGAATATATTAATTGTCCCGATCGTCTGTATACCCCTAGTCTACTCAGGGATTTTGAAATGGTATGGACCCTAAAATATGAATTCTAAATATGAAGTTGGTTAAAATATGTCCTGTAGTTTTCCTATCGAAAAAGTGTACATGAGAAAAATGTTTTAGGAATAGACTTTTATTTTGTGGGAGAGTAAAATCACTGTTTCGAAATTCGTACATACCCCAAGATCATTCAGCGATTTTGAAATCGTATGGATTCTAAAATCTACCTTTCGATAAGTGGATTCTAGATACGAAGTTTAAGTGAAATATTTCCAGTAGTTTTTCAGTTGTAAAAAGTTATTTTTACACCCAAAAGGAATTATTATAAGAAAATTTCCCCAAATTAATCAATGTACAGACACATGGTCGTTACAATTTTATTGATATAGGTAAGGTAAAGTAAAATAACATTGCCTTGCGGAACCGTCTTCATTATTACTACATGAAATAAAGCTTCAGCCACTCTAATTCTATGAGATCTGTTTTCTAGAAATTTAACCACCCATTCAGCCACTCTTTTGTCCAGTCCAATCACATTTATTTTAGTCAGTTGTTGCCTATGATCCATCCTATCGAAAGCCATGGAGAGGTCTATAGCGATTCTGTCCACCTGACCTAAATCTAAAATATCTGATATAATCTTGATAAAATCGTGCAAGTTTAGCCTCACGGGAACATGCTTTACCAACCAGAACTGTGTGAAACGAAGATATCTTATTACGGCTAAAGATTTCCTGAACACGAGAAACAACACTTCAAAAGTAAAATGTTCTATAGTGAATATAAATGTATACGGCACTTGTTTACGGAGGGCGTTGTCCAGGTACAAAGGAATGGTAGAAATAATGAACGAAACTAGTGTTGCACAGTTAACAGGATGTAAGTGTATTATTCTGATGAAGCCAACAGTCGACATATTGGGAGACTGCCATCCAAAGGGTTTAAATACAAAAATAAATCAGTATATTTCCGTGCCGAAAGTTGTGTTCTCTGTATCTGTTATGAAAATCTATGATTTGTACACTAAGGGTTTATCGGTGGAGCCCTCTAGTATTACAGTAATAGGATAGTACTAAGAAATGAGCTGGCTTGCCACCACTGACGAAATTGATGAAACACAAAATTTCTTCAACGATCCATTACAATTATGCTTGTTGTTGATTGAGTAATCAGTCCATAGACTGGTTTGATGAAGCGCTCAATGCCACCCTATCCTGTGCTAACCTTTTCATTTCTACGTAACTATTGCATCCTACATCTGCTCTAATCTGCTTGTCATATTAATACCTTGGTCTTCCCCTACCGTTCTTACCGCCTACACTTCCTTCAAAAACCAATTGAACAAGTCCTGAGTGTCTTAAGATGTGTCCTATCATTCTATCTCTTCTTCTCGTCAAATTCAGCCAAATCGATCTCCTCTCACCAATTCAATTCAGTACCCCTATATTCGTGATTCGAACTATCTATCTCACCTTCAACATTCTTCTGTAACACCACGTTTCTAAAGCTTCTATTTTCTTTCTTTCTTTCTTTCTTTCTTTCTGAGCTGGTTATTATCCATGTTTCACTTCCATACAATGCCACGCTCCAGATGAAAGTCTTCAGAAACATCTTTCTATTTCCTATATCAATGTTTGAAGTGAGCAAATTTCTTTTCTTAAGAAAGCTCTTCCTTGCTTGTGCTAGTCTGCATTTTATGTCCTCCTTACTTCTGCCATCGTTAGTTATTTTGTTACACAAGTAACAATATTCATCTACTTCCTTGAAGACTTAATTTCCTAATCTAATATTTTCTGCATCACCTGCCTTCGTTCGACTGCACTCCATTACTTTTGTTTTGGACTTATTCATTTTCATCTTGTACTCCTTACCCAGGACTTCGTCCATACCATTCAGCAACTTCTCGAGATCTTCTTCAGTTTCAGATAAAATTTCATGGGCAAATCTCACGGTTTTGATTTCCTATCCTTGGATTGTGATTCCCTTTCCAAATTTCTCTTTGATTTCCTTTACTGCCTGTTCTGTGTAAACATTGAAAAGGAGGGGTACAGACTGCAGCCTTGCCTCATTCCTTTCTGGATTGCTGCTGCTTTTTCAAAGCCCTCGATTCTTATCACAGCAGACTGATTTTTATACAGATTTTAGATAACTCTTCGTTCTCGGTACCTGATTCCGATCACCTTCAGAATCTCAAATAGCTTGGTCCAGTCAACATTACCAAATGCCTATTCAAGATCTACGAACGCCATGTATGTGGGCTTGTCCTTCTTAATTCGATCCTCTAGGATCAGACGTAAAGTCAGGGTTGCTTCACGTGTTCCTACATTCCTTCTGAAACCAAATTGATCTTCTCGCAACTCAATTTCAACTTGTCCTTCCATTCCATTCTTCTGTAAATAATAAGTGTTAAAATTTTTCGGGCGTGAGATACTAAACTAATGGTGCGTTGGTTTTCACACTTCTCAGCGCCGGCTTTCTTGGGAATAGGTATAACAATATTCTGCCGAAAATCGGATGGCACTTCTCCTGTTTCATACATCTTACACACTAAATGGAAAACCTTGCCACGCTGGTTTCTCCTAAAATACTCAGTATTCAGAAGGAATGTCATCAGTTCCAGGTGCCTTGTTCCTATTTAGGTCTCTAGACCTCCGAATAGTGCGTTGAATAAAGGCCTTAATCAATGAAGTAAGGAAATATGCTCGGCAATTTTCCAGTTATAGCAAATTAGCACTTTGTGCACCCGTTGCTGGGCGGTATCCGCTAGGACTTTCAGTGCAAAATATTCCCCTATGAAGATCTCCATTTTTATTCTTCCTATCGAAACACTGTATGTGAGATAAGTGAGATAAGCTCTGTCAAATTCTGACCTCAAAATTTGTTCTCCCATTTCATAAGCATCAACAGCCTCTTCTTGTTCCAGGACCATATCATCTTCGTCTTTACCTTGATGCAACTGTTGGATATGTTCCTGCCATATTTCTCCCCTGTCTTCTTTCCCTAGAAGTGGCTTTCCATATGAGCTCTTAACATTCATACACCTACTTTCCTTTTCCCAAAAGTTTCCCTGATTTTACTGTATGCAGCATCTACCTTTCCTAGTACAATACAATCTTGCAATTCTCCTTCAGCCATTCTTCCTTAGCTGTCCTGCACTTCCTGTCCACTTCATTCTTTAATCGCCTGTATTCCTTTCTGCCCTCTTAATTTTTTGCATTCTTGAACTTTCGTCGTTCATCAGTCAGGTCTAGTATCTCCTGAGTTTTTCACTGCTTTCTTTCTTTCTTTCTTTCTTTCTTTCTTTCTTCCTAACGTTTCTTCAGCAGCCCTAGAGAGCTCATTCTTCACGACTGTCCATTCTTATTCTTTTGTGTTTCCTTCAGTCTTTTCATTTAGTTTTCGTGCAACATGTTTTCTCTCAACTTGTCTAGATCCCATCTCCTTGCATTCCTTCCTTTCTTCAATTTCATCAACTTCAGATAGCATTTGATAACCATCAAGTTGTGGTCAGAGTTCACGTCTGCTCCTGGGAAAGTTTTGCAATCCTACATCTGGTTTTTGAATCTCTGCCTAATCATAATTAAGTATATTTGACACACAATTATGCTTAGAGATTGGCAAATTAAACTTACGTATTGTCGTGATGTGCCAAGACTTCTTTCTAATGAACTTATAAATAAAAGTAGTTTCTGGGTGGCTTTGGTATTTTATCTTTTCCCACTGTATCAAATCTCGGTGACTCCATGCGAAATTTGGGCTGGGGAAAACGCATATGTGGCAGTGTTTTCCCTGAAATCTCTGAATTGCCTCACCGGTTAAATTCCAGTAACACACCTTAATCCTTCAATATTCATCGCCCAGGATATATGCGACAAACCCTCATCATCCGGCACAGTACTATTCCTAGATGCTAGTTGCAGCTTCATTACCTCACCTGGTATTTGGATGGAATCAGGTTAAGAAGATTAAGTACATAAATGAAGCTGGATGAAAACTTAAATGAGGAAGGAACAAATAAGCCATGCAAGATTCCATTGAAGCAGCGTGAACGTCAGCTTTGCCTCACTGGCTGGGCGATCCCCTGAAGGGGAATGAAATTATAAAACAAAGAAATTAATATGCTGGCAAAAATTTAATCAATAACCTGAGGAAAACATCAAGCAGGCACACATCGCCCATACGTGGTGAAATATAAGGTCACTGGATATGGCAGAAGCTCTTCAGAATTAATCTCGCAACTCCGGCACAAGTTTTTGATTTTGATGTGAATGAATAATGCATGTGTTACATACTTTATAAATCTTTCACTACGTTACGAACCTACATTATCATATAGCCTATACTTTTAATAAGCCTATATTTCCACTAGAAATGACTTTGTATATCATATAAAATCGATTCCATTAGATTACTTAGCTCATGGCTACCAGGAACTTCAACCACTCAACAGCTGTTTATCGTCGATATTTTATTATTTTCGTATTATAACTTACATTTTATCACAGAAATGTGCACTTGTTTTAATATAAATTCATCAAAATAGAGCACTGAAACATATTCAGTATTGCATTTGATCACAGATTGCACAGTTAACAGGGGGTCAGTGTATTATTCTGATGAAGCCAACAGCCGGCATATTGGGAAACTGCCATCAAAAGAGTTTCATGGCTAAATGGTTAGCGTGCTAGCATTTGGTGACAGGGGTCCCGGGTTCGATACCCGGCAGGGCCGAGAATATTAAACTAACGTTGTTTAATTTCGCTGGCACGGGGCTGGGTGTGTGGTGGCGTCTTCATCATCATTTCATCCCCATCACAACGCCTGCGGGCGTCAAATCAAAAGACCTGCATCTCGCGAGCCGAAGTTATCCTCGGACACTCCTGGCACTAATAGCCATACGCCATTCATTTCATTTTTCATCCAGACTTCAAATACGAAAATAAATCTGTATATTTCCGTGCTGAAAGTTGCGTTCTCTGCACCGGTTATGATAAACTATGTAATTGATTTGTTTTCTATTTATGCGCCTTAATCATAACTACTTATTTAATTGTGTTTTAATTCACTGAACAGTGAAAATAATTACAACTCAAGCTTAGAGTTTTTCTAGATATATTTTTTTTTTTTCTATTTGCTTTCCGTCGCACCGACACAGATAGGTCTTATGGCAACAATGGGATAGGAAAGGCCTAGGAATGGGAAGGAATCGGCCGTGGCCTTAATTAAGGTACAGTCCCAACGTTTGCCTGGTGTGAAAATGGGAAAACATGGAAAACCATCTTCAGGGCTGCCGACAGTGGGGTTCGAACCCACTATCTCCCGATTACTGGATACTGGCCGCACTTAAGCGATTGCAGCCATCGAGCTCGGTTAGATAATATTTTTTTGAACTCTCGATAATATTACTACAGATAGTAGCTCGTAGCCTACTCGCAGATCGAGCGGAATAAAGGTGCACTGCAAACGCCGATAGGTAGAAGGATCAGAAGTATTTGAATAAGCATTAATAGACTCCTTATAATATAGTTAGAAGACTTAGAGGATCTGGCCAGGACGTCAGAGTATCCTGTCAGACGACAGTGAAGCCGTTGCAGTTTATAAACACCTGGTTAATTTTAATGAAAAATAATAAAATCATTTGCATTAGGTACCAAGCTCCCCGATGAGTACCGATATTACAGTTAACAACTAAGCACTGTGCAAGATTTAATTCCTGAACACTACATTCATTTATGAGAGTTACAGTGCACTTCTAGATGATTCAGTTCTTCATATATCCCATTCTTAGGGGATATTTCAGAGGAATATCGTATAATATCAGTGAGTCCAATGTATAGACTGGTTGAAGGAACATTCTAGACCAGGAGGTCTTCAAATGGCGATCTCCGCACCGAATTCTGACTCAAATGCTTGTTTTCCCAGACCTGCACGGTTTATACGATGTCAAGACTAACAAATAAAGGGAAAAATACAATTTAAAAGAGTAAAAATATCTTAGAGATTAACGTACGACTTACACGTTCCCTGGTCTACAACAGTATTTGCTCCACAAATGATTGTACCGAATTTTGAAGACATGAGAATGAACAGGTTTCGTATTTCCTCCACAGATAGCAGTGAGTGTTTATCTTGATTTTTCTCTAGTCTGTAGCCTCCTTCCTGTCTCAGTCAGTAGTTAACTGCTGCTTGCTCTGCACACAAATTTAAAAAAATAACGCGTTGTTTCAATTATTTCATGAACTTTTGCATCATGAGTGATTATAAGAGACATGCTGTAAAGCGAACTCAGAAAATCGCATCTTCAAACCTGAATGGAAGCTTCAATTCTTCTTCGTTCTGCCTGAACGTACAGACTCAAAACCGGCATGATTTATAAGTAATCCCATGGTTGCTTTGATGAAATGAAATGGCGTTTGTCTTTTAGTGTCGGGAGTGTTCGAGTACAAGTTCGGCTCGCCAGATGCAGGTCTTTCGATTTGACACCCGTAGGTGACCTGCGCGCAGTGATGAAGATGAAATATTGATTAAGACAACACATACGCCCAGCCCCCGTGGCAGCGGAATTAACCAGTTATGGTCAAAATTCCCGACCCTGCCGGGAATCGAACCCGGGACCCCTGTGACCAAAGGCCAGCACGCTAACGATTTAGCCACGGAGCCGGACGTTGGGTTGATTTATGAGAGGGTATTTATAGCGGCATTTGAACAGTAACAATTGGAAGCTTCGTTAGAGGCCGGTCAACAATCCATGAGACGAGTTTCCACGGAACAAGAGAAGGCAACACATGCACCTTTAAAAACATCCTGGAGTTAGTTAGGGCAAAAAATCCATTTGTCGGCTGAGAAACTGTGAAACTTTGCCTTTTTGAAATTGAAAGCACGATATTTTCAAGTGATGTAAAAATGATTCAAGTCGTGAAAAATATACTACTGGCTGGTGCTACAAATGTGCGCAGGGTAGAATTGTTGACAATGGATTTCCGTACCGAACTCAAGCAGGAAATGAGTGATGCCTCTGTGTACTACGTGGCTCTGGACGAATCTTCATATAGGGCTGACGGCTCTCAACTGTGGTACACAATATGTTAATTTCTTTAATGGTCTTCGATATGTGGAAGAATCGCCACCAACGGAAGGCTTAGATGAAAACTGCTAGAACGTGATGGAACACAAACGAACAGGCAAGCGTCTATCTTGTGTCTTCCATAATCGTTATGAAGTGAAGTATAAATGGTCTGACACCGTAATTAGCTGGTTCGAGTCCCGTTGGTGAAAAAAATGATCAACATCAGAATATTAGCCGGTAGGCGTTGGTATACAACTGCTAATCACTAGATTACGTCCTAAAAGCCAGGATCAATTCCAAACATCTCTGCGGTGTTCATATGGAGTGAGAGCATGACCTCGGACATACGATAAATAAAATAAATAAACCGTAAAAATGATTATTGTCCATAACACAGCCTCAGATGGTGTTAGTAAAAAAGTCTGCTCTGACTCTGATTAGAGCCCTGCACGGATGCGGATATCCGCGGATATCTGCGAAGTTAGTGACTTGGCGGATGCAAACTGTATGGCAGTGCGGATAATTTTGATGATAATTTCTAAATAATCATCTTTATTGTTTTCACTCAGCTACACTGATTCTGATGGTTCGGTCAGCTTCCACTTCGAACGCTAGCGCTGTGCCACGTGCTGGGAGCCATCTGGTGGCGAATGAACGTACCATTTCCACTTCTATTACAGCGTCTAAATTTAAAGAGTCATTCTTTAGAGAAGCCTTTCTCGTAAACAGTCGAGATTTCTTCTGATGACGCAGAGCACAGTTTTCTGCGAAACGTAAAGAATTTCACCTTATTTTCTTGACACGGCATAAGCCCAAAAGCCTATACAGTATCATGTCTATACTCTAGAAATCTTTCATGGATTGCATGCAGTTATTTTGGCTTGTAGTGAGACGACTCTTGAACAGGAGAACAGTGATATGTAAAGCGCCTTGAAAAGCCGTAAATCTGACCTAAGCCTAACTGGCTCCTGCCCGTGATTGGTGGAAGGAAGAAAGAAAGTTCCCGAAATAGAACCACTTAATAAGTCGGTAGTTATCCCAAGAGGAAACTCTTCATAAACCTGTCCCTATGGGGTGGCTGGTGCTAGGTATCAGATCTATTAGGTACTTTATAGGTCAATCCGTTTCAATAAGTTTGGTGTAATATAGTTAAATACTTGTTATATCCGCAGATGCGGATGAAGGAAGTGCGGATCCAGATAATATTTTGTATATCCGCTCAAGGCTGTAACTATGACTAATCTTTACTGCTGTTTCCTGAAATTTATTTTCCCACTCAAGGATAGTAGGTTTCCCGCACCATCCGAGTTTAAACATTCCGTCGTCACTCTCCTGCGAACAACAGTTTTATTAGCACACTAGCAAGATACCCGTGCTTCGCTACGGTATTATACTGAAATTTATAATTGAATGCTTATTGTTTTAGATATATAATCCGCCGAAATTCGCGATCTGACTCGTTTTCGGCGAGAATCCACCAAAATTCCCGATCTGACTCGTTTTCTATTAGATTACGGCATGTTTCCTCCCATTTTTCAATCTTCCTTTCCAGCAATCGATTTCGTACTTCCCGGGCTAGGCTCAGGTATTCCTCCCGGTCAGTTGGGTCCCTAAATCTTTGCCATACTTTCCTATAATCATTTTTAATATGGATAAAATCCTTCAGGAGAACCGGCGTGGTGTCATATTGAGTGCCTTGGCGGCACTAAACCCGCGGCCGGACTGCATTCTTAGCCATTACCAGTCCAGGAGCCGTTTCCAGCGCAGTCCGCACAACTGACGACAGTCCGGAACATTATTATTATTATTATTATTATTATTATTATTATTATTATTATTATTAATATTATTATTGTTACTATTATGTGTTGCTGTAATGGCTGATGACAGGGAAAACCGGAGTATCCGGAGAAAAACCTGTCCCGCCTCCGTTTTGTCCAGCACGAATGACACATGTAGTGACCGGGATTTGAACCACGGAACCCAGCTGTGAGAGGCCGGCGCGCTGCCGCCTGAGCAACGGAGGATCCTTATAAGTACATTAAGAACAGTAAAATCAATTGGTCTCACCTCCTTCTACACCCCACCACCGTTAAGTTTATTTACCGCCAACCCCTCCCCCCAAAAAAAATCAAAAGAAGGCTTGTTTCTTTATGTTTAAAGGAGATTCCAAACAGCAATATTCACGTCTATTACCTTCAGTTTTGAGATATAAGTATCCCCATAAGAATAATTTATTTTTTCACTTCATTTCACACAACTCCCCCCCCCCCCCTCACTAAGTGAATATTCCCGCAAAAATCACTTGTGTGTTTAATAGTAAAGGATCTTCTAAATACCAATTATCACGACTCTAACTTCTTCAGTTTTTTATTTATGTGTCCTTATGAAAGGAATTCAACTCCTTTACACTCCCGCCCTCCAAGATGGTTTCCTCCCAAAAACGCGTTTTTCTTTGTTTTTAAAGGAGATCCAAATACGAATTTTCACGTCTGTAACAGCTTTAGTTTTTATTAGATATATGTATTCTCATACAATTAAGTCAACTAAATTTTCAATTATTTCACCCCCCCCCCACTACATTGGATTTTCCGAGAATACGTGTTCCTTTACTTTTAAAGCAGATTGCAAATATCAAATTTCACGTCTGTAACATCTTAATTTTTGAGATATCAGTAGCTTAATTAAAAGAATTCAACACCATTTTCAGTCACATTTACCCCCCTCCACCCAAGTGGCATTTCCGAAAACTAAAAATACACGTTTCTTTATGTTTAATAGAGATAAAAAATTCCATTTTTAACTTCTGTAACATGCTAAGTTTTTTTAGATATACTGTAAAAATTCTCATTTTAAAATTTCTTCCCTTTTGAGTTCCTCTTAAGTGGAGTTTCCAAAAACAAATCACCTATGTTTCTTTACATTTACAGGAGATTCCAAACACCCACCTTTTACGTCTGTAACATTTTACGTTTCCAAGATATTCTGTAGATATAGTCTTTCAAAAAATTCACCCCAATTTGTCACTCCTGTTTAGCCGCCATTAATTGGATTTTCCAAAAATTAAAAAAATACGTGTTTCTTTATTTATAAAGGAGATCCCATATACAAATTTTCAGTTCTGTAATATATTTCGTTTCTGAGATATATGTATCCTCATTAAAGGCATTCAACCCATTATTCACCCTTTTACACCCTTCCTATTGGGATTTTCCAAATACAAAAGAATACTTGTTTCTTTATTTTTAAAAGAGATTCTAAATACCAATTTTTACATCTATAAACTTTAAAAGTTTCGAGATATAGATACACTCATTTTAAAAAACACCCCCTTTTACGCCCCCCCATTAATTGGATTTTCCAAAAACAAAAAATACGTGTTTCTTTATTTTAAAGGAGATCCCAAACACCAATTTTCAGGTCAGTAATATCTTCAGGTTCTGAAATATAAGTAGACTCACGAAAGGCATTGGACAACTTTTTCAAACTTTTTCACCCTTCCTATTAGGATTTTCCGAAAACAAAATATACATGTTTCTTTATTTTTAAAGGAGATTCTAAATACCAATTTTCACATCTATAACCTTTAAAAGTTTTGAGATATAGATACACTCATTTTAAAATATTACCCCCTTTTTACCCCTCCTTAATTGGATTTTCCAGAAACAAAAAAATACGTGTTTCTTTATTTTTAAAGGAGATCCCAAACACCAATTTTCAGGTCTTTAATATATTCAGTTTCTGGGATATAAGTAGCCTCATTAAAGGCATTTAACCCTTTTTTCACCCCTTTTCACTCCTCCTATTGCGATTTTTCGAAAACGAAAAAATACGTGTTTCTTTATTTTTAATGAAGATTCTAAATGCCAATTTTTACATCTGCAAACTTTAAAAGTTTGGAGATATAGATTCACTCATTTGAAAAATTCACCCCCCTTTTCACCCTCCCATTAATTGGATTTCCCAAAAACAAAAAATACGTGTTTCTTTATTTTTAAAAGAGATCAAAAGTACCAATTTTCAGGTCTGTAATATCTTCAGTTCCTGAGATATAAGTACCGGTATCCTGATTAAAGGCATTCAACCCATTTTTCCCCATTTTCACCCATTTTCACCCCTCCTATTGGGATTTTCTGAAAACAAAAAAATACGTGTTTCCTTATTTTTAAAGAAGATTCTAAATACCAATTTTTACATCTGTAAACTTTTAAAGTTTTGAGATATAGAGACACTCATTTTAAAATTTAACCCCCCTTTTCACCCCCTTAGCGAGGGAATATCCAAAAATCCTCTCTTAGCGAGCACCTACATCTTAATATGAACATATCCCCAAAATTTCATTTCTTTATGTCCAGTAGTTTTGGCTCGGCGATGATGAATCAGTCAGTCAGTCAGTCAGGACAAGTTATTTTATATATATAGATAATACTGTGTAAGGGAAGTAGACGTTGTGTGGTGCTGTCATCTATACATGCATATTAAAAAAATATTGTGCTTTTCCGACCTCTACGTAGAATGAGTAAACAGTGAAATCTATTAAACTAATCGTGTCAGAAGTCATCTAAAATTACAGAAGAAAAATCTAAAGAAACTGGTACTAAAAAATCTATGAACATTCGTAAAATGAAGATAAATACAATGTATATGCAAATTAAATACATTGTGACCTGTGCTTTGCCAGATCACAAGCGTCAGGGTAGAAGCTTCCACGAAGAGAGTGCCGATTCCTTTATTTGGGCGTTTCCTGGACACGCGATCGAGCTAAGCTAGGGGACCGTGTACCTACACCAAGGCATGGACCCAGCTGTGATATCTATATTTTAGCACTCTTACTACCCCTGCTTGTAGAGAAGTTAGTTTCATGTTCTTTTCGACAATAAGCTATATATTAAAAGTTTACTAAGGAAAGCTTTGGCAAATCCGTCCGTCCGTCCGTTCTACTGGACCAATATGGTTCATTTTTGTTTCATTCTCTCTGGAATTTCATGCCGGTGAATCATAGGTCTCTAAGTTCAGCGAACTTTGAGTAATAATAAACTCAAATAATTATTAAGTGATCGCTCCAATAATTGCAGGCGAAGTCTTGCCCTAACCTTCAATTGATTCTGTACTTAGCAGGTTGATAAGTGAGTAACACTTTCATTGGTATTGTGATGTACGTGATTGCAAGCAGCCATGTTTGATTACTACCTGTCAAGCCAGAGAGTAAACACTTCCTCTGATCACGGAAAAATACTATTCCGTAGTAGATACTCTTAGATTTTATCTAACATTTCCCAGCTTTCAAATATATTCAACATTTGGCGGAGAGTTCCGAATAACTTAAATGATGCGGAGAGAGAAAAGTCTACGTACAAGTAGACACCATCGTGACATGGGCGCCCATATGACATTTTGTAGGGGGGTGGGGGGCTAGACCTGGGGGCATGTAGTATTTTTAAAATTTCTGAAGATGAATGGCGGTAGAATAACCCGCACGGTATCCCCTGCCTGTTGGTGGGGGCGGTACTACCACTTCTACGTAATACCGAATTTTAATTTTTTTTTCGAAGAAGAACACTTTACTACATTAGATTTTTGCCTTTCTCTGAGTGTTGGGGGGGGGGGGGGGGGTCTACCCTTGCCCCCGGGCATGGGCGCCCTTGCATCATGACATACGCCTTAGACATTATATGGGAACACGTATCGAAGGATAACCTAGCTACTCTAGAAAGAGTGAAGGCCAAGTATCTTAAAAAAGTTCTCTGCCTGAAAAACAAAAACAAAAACGCTCTTTTGAGACTAACCCATGAGCTCACAAGGCAACCGTTCTATATAGAAGAACTGCGATTAAGAATACCGTTGCCTTCTACGGCGCAATACCAAGCTCTGCATCAAGAACTGCAGGATTAAAAAAAAAAAGCGAATATATGGATAGATTTTTACCAAACGGACGCCAAGTTGAAATCAGAATGGACTAGGAACTGCGGCATACCACAACACGCTTCTTGTTAAATCTTCATAAAATGATTGAAAATGCAGGCAAAATAATATAACTACGACAGGCATATCAAGACGAGTTATCTGACCTATCCATAATGAATACGTTGGAGCAGCAAAGGTCCTCCAGTAAAAATTCATTTGCTTTTTTCTGTTTAACGGCCGTAGCCGTGTTGAAACACCGGATCCCGTGAGATCTCCGAAGTTAAGCAACATTGGGCGTGGTCAGGAGTTGGATGGGTTGCCACGCGCTGTTGGTGGGGGGTAAGGGAATGGAGGAGAGGAAAGGAACTGGCCACCCTACCGCACGTAAACTCCGGCTCAGGAACACCTCTGCGGAGGTTCGGACCAGCCTTCGGGCAGAATAACCCTTACCTTACCTTTTTCTGTTTTTTGGAATCGTTATTTCCGCAGTACTGTTTACGTTTCCTGTGGATGTCCTATTTGACTGCTACCCACAAGGATTAAGGCCAGCCCAAATTGATATTACATTCTAGGATGCTGGCAGCCATAAATTATGAATTAACGATACCCGAGTTGCAGCCATAATGTTAATCGATTAATGAGTTTGACGTCATCAATGCTACTATTTGCGACGTGCTATATTATTAGCCTAGAATTGTTAATAATTATCTCTGTTTCAATAAAGAGCATTTTCCATCATTAATTCCGATCTGGTCGGATTAACATTTGGGGATTCACATAAATTCAGCATTCTGTCATGTTGTTTGGCAAACCTTATCATATTTTAATTTGTTTACAGGATTTGTTACTGTTTATTTTAGGGCAGATGGAGACGTGACCAATATATGACGATAATAATAATAATAATAATAATAATAATAATAATAATAATAATAATAATAATAATAATAATAATAATAATAATAATTGCTTAAAGCCCCACTAATTATTTATACCGCTTTTGTAGACGCTGAGATGCCGGGATTTTTCCCCAGCAGTTCTCTTACGTGCCAGTAAATCTACCGAAACGAGGCTGAATTATTTGAACACCTTCAAATATCGTACCACCGGACTGAGCCAAGATCAATCCTGCCAAGTTTGAGTCTGAAAACCAGCATCTCAACCACCTGAGCCATTCAGACCGGCGTATTTAAAATAAGGTACATGCGAGATCGTCCCGTATTCCATTTCTTGTTGGACGTTCGGGCTTTTTCGACATATACTATATTTTCGATGTACTGGGTTTTCATGTGTGATGTCTGGATAGGCCTCTGTAGTTGTTCTCATCCGCCCTGTCGTCTTTCTTCTGCAATGAATGTACCATTGCGCACTTCCAGTTCTGTGGAATTGTTTCATTTTCCCTCAAGTATGGTCATAGTATGTGCGAGCAGATTATTCTGAAGAGATCATATCCTAGTTTTCACATCACTGCGGTGATGCCACTCTCTCCGGGTGCTTTGTTGTTTTTAAGCGATCGGGTGATATATACTGTTTTCAGTATTGTCGGGGGTTGTGAATCGGGTTTCGGGGTAGGGTTTTCGAAATGTGGTCTTTCTTTTGGTGGTTCACAGTAGAGTAGGTCTTCGGGGGTATCCAGATAGGATCGTGCAGTTCTCTTTAATGTTCCTATCTAATGTCATATCCGCTCGACGGAAACATAAGTTTGGCGATTGGTAGCTGGATAGATTCTCACGGAAACTCTTGTAGAAATTCCTGGATCTGTTAGGTTGGAATCTCACTTTGAATTGATTGAGATAGTGGTTTAAGTTAGCGACTCTCTTACGTACTCTGACGTTTTGGATCTCGCGTTGTTGTTGGAGACTGCAATTCCCTTAGTAACAGATTGGGCTAATTCCAGGTATTCTTTTCTTGTGGAGGTCTGGTGAGGTATGCAGACATGAATCTCAGAGTGAAGACTTTGCATGAGTCTATTAGGTGTTTTCCGTTTTTGTTCGGTCTCCAATGTGCTGGGTGATGTCCTACGATCCACCTGTGTTTTCTTTCTCTGCCAACCTGTACGTTGAAGTCACCCGGTAAGATTTTCACATGATGTTTATGAATTTTGCTGCTGATTTCGTCTAATAGTTCGCAGAACATTTTGCGGGCTTTCCTTATTTTCACTGTTTGTTGGAGTATCGACATTAATCTAAGCGTACGTTCTTCTTACTCGATTTCACAGTGAAAAATGAGAATGTTTCAGATGGAGATGTGAAGTCTGATACTGAGTTTGTGATGTTTTCCTTATTAGAAAGGCTGTCCCGAACTGTAAAAGTTTCCATCCGGTTGTTATGCTTGGTTTTACTTTGTATATCCTATAGTTTTTCTGATTCTAAATGGTTTCCACCTTAGAAGCGTGTTTCCTATAATGCTGCGATTTTGATGTTGAATTTATATTCGATGTCTGTGAATTGTCTGAGTTTGCCCGCTTTCGGAAGGGTGTTTGCGTTAATTGTACCTATGAAGTTCTTTCTTCTTAGGCAAAGAGATTTTGAACGTCTGGGGACTGGTGTAGTTGCTGTGATGGCGTATGTTCCATCAAGCCAGTTTGGGAAGTTGAAACTGCATTGTGGGAGTGATTACTGCAATGCTGTATGATCATATGATTACAACTCTATTGTTGAGATCGAGGGGAGTCCTTTGGTATTCTACGCCTGATTTAAATGTGTAGTCAACGATTGGGATTGGGACCGAAATAGCAACCATTGGGCTACTCAATCAACTCACTGGTTACTGCGGGTGCAGTTCATGATGATGATGGTGGTGGTGAGGTTGACCCACCAAGCAAGTTGGCCGTGCGGTTAGGGTCGCGTAGCTGTGCTCTCGCATTCGGAAGATGGTGGGTTCTAATCGCACCGTCGGCAGCCCTGAAGATTATTTCCCATTTTTACACCAAGCAAATACTGGGGCTGTACCTTAATTAAGACCATGACTACCGTCCCAATCCTAGTCCTTTCCAGTCATTGCATTGCCGAAAATCTTCGATGTATTAGTGCGACATTAAACTATTAACAAACATGATTATGATTATCATTATTATATGATGATAGCCATGTGAACTGCATTCATATGCTGATAATGACCGCGCTGTATGATTGTTAGAGAACAATAATCTTATCATATAGACTGCTGGCAATGCGGTCAGCGCCTGTGGCACTGCATTATGCTGTGAGCACATTAACTCAAATGGGGCTCATTATGACTGGCGCGGATAAATCTCTACTTCTCTACGACATGCCGCTCCTTCTTACTGCGCTGGACCACGAGTCCAGCCGACCAAACTTTCTCAGCCTCGTTTCTCAAATTACTGCTCCCCAAGATGAGGCTTACGAACTATACTGCATAGTTGACGAAAGAGAGAGGTTGTGGATGGATTTATGAAGAGTAGGAAGATGGAAAGGGTGAGGTAAAACAGCAATATAATGCCGTGAGAAATGGGACAAGTTGCAGGAAAACTTAACGTTCCGTGAAAATCTTCGTCCGCTTTCACACCGGACACAGTTCTGCTATTCTAACGGTTGAGAAGGTCTGAATTCAAATTCACTGAAAAATAATATCTTTGTTCCTCAATATACGCTGCTCTGTGCTGAGAAGAAATTCATATCGCCTTATTTGCATGGAAGTCTGATATTTTCTCGGTAGTTAGGGAAATAAGAAATGAAAGGTTGTCGTTAGACTCATAAAAATGGGAGGGCGGCTTAATTAAATGAGTGGCTTAGGTGAAGACTGAAGTTCGAATCCTGACCAAAACCAAAATGATTCTCCAGGAATAACAAGTTGAAAAGGCATAGTGCAATAAAAGAGGGGTAAATATTTCATGTAAAATAAATGGTACCGAGAAAGCTGGCCGTGCGGTTAGTGTTGCGCAGCTGTGATCTTCCATCCGGGAGATAGTGGGTTTGAACCCCACTGTCGGCAGCCCTGAAGATGGTTATTGGTGGTTTCCCATTTTCACACCAGGCAAATGTTGGGGCTGTACCTTAACTAAGGCCACGGCCGCTTCTTTTACTCTCCTAGCCCTTATCGCTAGGTCTTCCGGCTCCATGGCTAAATGGTTAGCGTGCTGGCCTTTGGTCACAGGGGTCCCGGGTTCGATTCCCGTCAGGGTCGGGAATTTTAACCATCAGTGGTTAATTTCGCTGACACGGGGGCTGGGTGTATGTGTCGTCTTCATCATCATTTCATCCCCATCACGACGCGCAGGTCACCCACGGGTGTCAGATCAGAAGACCTGCAGCTGGCGAGCCGAACATGTCCTCGGACACTCCCGGCACTAAAAGCCATACGCCATTTCATTTCACGGCGACGATGATATAGGAAAGGGCTAGGAATGGGAAGGAAGCGGCCGTGGCCTTACTTAAGGTACAACCCCAGCATTTGCTTGGAGCGAAAATGGGGAAACCACAGAACACAATCTTCAGGCGTGCCGATAGTGGGGTTCAAGCCCACTATCTTCCGAATGCAAATTCAGAGTTGCGCGTCGCTAGCCGCTAACTCCAAGGCCAATTCGCGCGGTGGTCCACTCTTACTGGAACGGGATGACACTGCACCCGCTCTTGCAACGGTCAGTGCAAGATTATCCCGGTAGCTCATTAATTCTTCTCAGGGTATCCTTTTTCCGCCCATAAAATCTGAGATTTTATATGTAATTATTTAACGTGGTTTCGGAAGAGAAATTGGCCGCTGGGGTACTCGTGATGGGAGTATCAATATCCACGAGAATGACGACCGATATCTAGAAATCATCTCGCATTTCGTTTGTAAGAACTTGTCGATTGCTTACATCTAGAAAACTTAACAACTAACTTAACTCTAAACGTTACCAGAACAGAAATCATAACTCAGTCACATACTAAAGAAAATATATAAGATTATTTATTGACAAAAATTAATGTTCGAGATATAGTGAAATCTGGGTAGTATTAATTCCGTGTTATCTCATCATTTGAAAATAAGTTAGAGTCAGCGCTGGCTCATTTAAGATAAAATAGTGGAACTTAAAAAAAAATGCTAACATTCTCTCATTTATAAGTTCAAATTCCAATAAATACACATGTGAACCTTCGTAGCCATGTTCCGAAAGTATTACATTTTTTTTTATAATATTAGCGATCATTGAGCATTCAAGGAATCAAATAAAATTTTCATATTGTAAATACTGCTCTGTTAATTATTAAAGTTATCCTCACAACATATGAGACATGTTTCCCAAGTATACACTTTCGCGTGTATTAAATTGTGGCAGTGTTCACCGACCTTCGATTCATAAGTTAAAGTCTTTCATAGGTTTGAACTCCGAGCGTTAGGTAATATCTTTCTAGTGTGAACAAGTAACGACTTACGAGCTAAAGCAATACCACCCTCGTGCCTACGATATCTGGCTCCTAACTAACCATTGTAATATTCTTCATTTTTATATACTGAGTTAAAATCATATTTATCTGAGTAGAAATAAAAAAAATCTAACTAACTCTTCGAATAGTTTCTAATCTACACACTCATCTATTAGTGGCTCAATGTACTCTTATGATCTGCACTGTCTCAATATTTCATTTATATACGTGCTACTGAACGTGTATGGATAGTATAGAATGCAGGTATTTCATATCAACCTGTAAGATCACCGCTCCACGAAATACTAGATATATAATCAATCATGAGTCTATTGTATCATATATAAGAACACTCTCTCTTACGCAGTACCTGTTATTCACCCAAGTCAAACACAATATCACTGTCACGATACACAATTCTACATAATTCATGTTTACCTTACCTTGAAATGGTCATCTGCGCGGAATTCTCTTCTTGACGTATATTTTCAAACATGGCATAGAAACTCACCTTATATTACTAATAAATCATTAACACGTCAAATAGCAATTCTTACACTTCCCGTAGAACATAACTAAATCTCTTCACTTAAACCATTCATGAATATATAATCACATTTCAATACACTACCGTCGATACTTTAACATCCTATCGGCTTCCATTTAGCCGCATGCATATAGCCATAACTCCGAAACCATATGCTAAATATTCAAGAATTGCTTAGCAAAATACGCAGTCAATAACCTCTATTTCTAATAACAGTAATATGAATTCATATGCCCTCTTTCTCTGACGAAAGGAATACTTAATTTGTCAATGATCATCGTATTGCGCAGGTAATTCGTGACGTAAACTATACTCAGGTAAAACGAGATTAATCGAACCTTTACTAGTAACTTAGACTCATTGATTCTAGCTCTACTCAAGTAACATACCTTTCTCTTATCGGATATTATTTCCACTGTCGATGTGCTAGTGCAGTATCCAGTATATGTCATATTGTCATTCTAATTCATCACTTCCATCTAATTTTAAAATCTTAAGTATTTCACACATTACTTATATTACACACGCGTTCTTAATTACTGCATAAATCACCAAACTCTCAGCACATGCCAAAATAGATTGAGGGTGCAGATTGCAAGAAACTACTCTACTATAGAAAAGTATGGACTTAGCTCGTCAGTTGCTACATCTGGTCTGGTGGTTGCTCCGTCCTTCACTTGCTGCTAGACCCTCAGATTAGAACTGGATCTCTGTCTGAACTGGACATTCGCGGTCATCTGCTGGTTACATAGCTCGTCAGACCAACTCGTATCATCCGGTCTTTCGGCTGGCCGATGCTCATCCAACGTCATCATCTCTACTGGTTGATCTGTCCAATAATCTCCGCCTGGTCATCTGATTCGACGGTACATATCCCCAGTTCGGTCCATCTTGATGAATTAGCAGACAGTCATCATCATGTATCTGTTGACAATGAAAAGAATTCCCTGTGCGCAGTAATTAGTTATGATATTCTGCATTTTCTGTTATTTAAAATAATCGTTAAAGTTTTTCTTTCTGTAAAAAGTTTTCTCCGTAAATAATTATTATTTTTTACTGCTACGGTAGTTATACTCTTCTCGTGTGTAGTTATTAAATATTTCACAATGGTGAATTCCGATTCTTTCGATCGTTACGTTGCTACTTGATATTCCAAATCCGTCGTATATCACCAAAATTTATATATTTATATTTTTTTTCTCGGCTCATCTACTGGCATACAGCGATGAATACTTTAATTATATGCTGTCGCGAATATATATAATTAATATTCTTCTTCAGTAGGCAAATCTATTCTTGGAATATGTAGATCTGCTCGCATCTGCGTCTTGTCTACATGAAAGTATTTTTAGAGTCTCGTTAAACAATTCACCCGCTGCTATATTTTTTTAAAACAATTCAAATGAGCCTCTACTCTTCTCCAGTGTCTTCGAAACCTATCCTTTCCGTGACGTACATAGCCTCCTATACGTTGCATTGATACGAAGTTCATTGCCTTAGTAGATCGCATGGGCCATACCTTCCTACGCCGCCATTTTGTTGTTGGTCTACGAGATGCGAACGGGCACAACACTTATGGTGGCCGGAAGACGGAGCTACACCGCATTACGATGTGGTTTGATGAGCGGTTTTTAAACATGTCCTACTGAATGGCCCGCACGATTCTCCACCTAGCACCACTCGATTTTTCTTTGGTGTATTTAAGGGATAAAGTGTACTAGGATGCTATCCAGAACAGAGTTAATCTGCGACATGTTATTGATGAGAATCCAATTTAATTTCCGTTAAATTCTGCAGAAAGGCAGGCGAAAACGTCAAATCAAGCATGCATCGACTTGAATGGAGCCCAAGTTAATGACTATGTAGTTAATCAATAAGAATAATATTTTTCAAATTATATTAATATATAATTCTTAGTGTAATAACAGTTTGTTGGTTTTTAATTCCTCATCAAACATTTGCGCCTTACTTCGCGGCCATCCTGTACTCTTTGCACTGTTGGTCATAACATGCCAGCAGGTGCCCTCGTGGAATAAAGGACTGTTACATCAAGTAACGTACGTCACAAGTAATAACTGTCTTTGGGGAGATGTTGATGGTCGGTGCCGGAGCTCTTGAGCTATCAAGCGCTGTGCACATTGAGTTCCCTGGGCGGTCCGACAACACAACTCGTTGCGGTAGAATTATTTAGTGCATTAATTATACATGGATTACACAACATAAACACCAAAAAATATGACAGGACAGCAACTGGATCGATAGGCGAATATGTTTATGATCTCTCACAAGCAAAGAAGTAAGCAAATACGTTGGACGGAATAACCTCTAACTTAAGTTAGTTAGCGGGAGGTATGACTAACCCTCGTACACCGAACAGAGTAGCTTCGGATAACGGTAGCCATGGCTTAAAGGCCACCACACACAGAAATATAAGATACGCTCCGTTAAGCTACATTGTACTAAGTAATGCTAAGCTATGCTGTGCTATATCACGAATGAAAAACTAAGCTAGACTACAGTAGGCAACCGTTTAAAGATGACCGTTGAATTGAAGAGAAGGCTTTTCTTGTTGACCGCTGTCGTGGAAGTTGAAGAGAAAGAAACGGAAAGAGGAGAAGATTCTATTTACGTGAAATTGGAAGGATAATAATTCATGGTGAATTATATCATTTGAGTGAAGCATTGCATGGAAATGATGAAGAATTAAATAGTACTTTCTCTAAATTTTACAAACTTCTCTCAATTAATTGATATTAAGAAATGAAGTTCCAAAATTATGTGTGTAAGAGCAATAAATAAATCAATTTCCAGAGTTTCATTTATTTCTTGCGAACAGTTGCCTTTAATGGTTATATCTCCTTAATAATTTGATAGGCAAGTATATTTTCGTATCTCTTCAATCAGTCGTTCTTCCTTTCGTCTGCCTTCCATGAAAATTAACAAACACAGAAAAATGAAGCAATTTAATAGCTACTGTATTGAGGTAATTCACGAAAGCCACACAGATGAAACGACTGTTTGGTGGACGGCGGGTAAGAATGTGATTGTGGGCATGCGCCTCTTTCGCGATCTGTAGAATTTAGCTTGGGACTGCTTAGGTTAGCGTAGCTTGGCGTAGCAGTCTTCATGTGCGGCATTCCATGTAACTTCTTTGGAGCGAATTTTTTCGTTGCGTTGCGTAGCTTGGCTTAGCTTTTTGTGTGTGGTGGATTTTACAGCTCTGCATTCGAGAGGCGATGGGCTGGTTCCACTGTTGGCTGTCCTCACAGTGGTTTTCCGTTCTCCTCATTAAGGCGAATACAGGGAGAGTTCCTTTTAAAGGCCACGACCCCTCCCTTCTCACCTTCTCCACACCTCAAATCACCGCGACACGTCTCCTGGACCGATAAAGGGTCCGGAATGAAGACATTTTAGCAGCAGTAACCTTCATAGAACGTACAGCGTGGGTGTCAACCTTGGGACTACAACTGGGGCTGAATTCGTTTCCATTCATTTGCTTTACCGAGTGAGGTGGCTGTAAGGGTCATGTAGCTGTGACCTTTCGTTTGGGAGATGGTGAGTTGGAACCCCACTGTCGGCCTCCCTGAAGAAATATTTTCATAGTTTCCCATTTTCACACCCCACAAACGCTGGCGCTCTACCTTAATAATTAAGGCCACGGTCACTTCCCAGTCCTATTCCTGTCATATCACACGGCTACCATAAAACTTCTCTGGGATGGTGCGAATTTAAACCAATACCAATATATATTCATGGCTCCTTTATTTCACACCTGGAGCATGGCTCGTTCAGCTCGTGAGACCGTATGAGGAACTGTCTGATACGAGAGGCAGTGGACTTGGTCGGCAAATTCAAGCAACAGGCTAAGAATGTCGTCCAAAGCACATATATTTATAATAATAATAATAATAATAATAATAATAATAATAATAATAATAATAATAATAATAATAATAATAATAATAGAGATCCTCCGTGGCTCAGTCGGCAGTGCACCGGCCTCTCACCGCTGGGTTCCGTAGTTTCCAATCCCGGTCACTCCTTGCGAGATTTGTGCTGGACAAAGCGGAGGCGGGACAGGTTGTTCTCCGGGTGCTCCGTTTTTTTCTGTCATCTTTCATTCCAGCAACACTCTCCAATATCATTTCGTTCCATCTGTCAGTCGTTAAGCATTTCCCCAGAGGAGTGCGACTGACTTCGGCAGCCGATACAGTTCTTATCGTCGCCGCTAGATGGGGGCTTCATTCATCCCATTCCTGACCCGGTCGAATGACTGGAAACAGACTGTGAACTTTTGAATAATAATAATAATAATAATAATAATAATAATAATAATAATAATAATAATAATAATAATATGGCCTCAGCTACTGTATCCAGGCAAATTAATTAATCGCCATACAGCCTACCCACATGCCAATTTCGACGTTCCGTTTTACCTCTACTATATGAAAAAAGAAAGGATGCTGTGTTGTTCGACCCATGGCAGATTTTTAATACGTTTTGTCTGATGCACACCACATGTGTCACCAGAGATCTTTTATATTCCAACATCCTGCGACATGGAGTGCCGAATTGACATATTTTCGCTCTTCACAAATCCGACTACCTTTGCTAGGTTTGAAATCACGATCTTTGGATTTGGAGGCCGGCACTCTACCACTGATTCACGGCTTGGTCTATGTATTGACACTGAAAGTAATTCAAAACTATACTAATATTATAAAGAGGAAAGATTTGTATATTTGTTTGTAACGGATATACTCAAAAACTACTGAACCGATTTTAAAAATGACTTCACCTATAGAAAGCTACATTGTCAATGAGTAACATGGGCTGTATTTTATTTTGAAAACAATTCGAGGGGGGCGGCGATTTAAAAATAACAGGCTAATATAGGTGAAATATCGAATTTGTCCTACAAGGACGAGACAAAGCTCATTTTAAGCCCCTTGATGCAAAGAACAAAACTCGGTAAGCCCTACGGGCCCGAAAACCGACCGTAATGGAGGTATTGGCACCACACTACCCCTGCTCTAGGAATCGGATAAAGAAACGAACGGCCGTAACCATGGCAACGTCAGCTCCAGGATTCTAGAGCAGCGAGATTTTGCATGTACGTTTGGGCATTGCTGCCAACCAAAATTGGTACACATATGACTTACTATCTGGAAAAAATATATACTTTTGTGTAAGACACTCGTAGGACTCCTTTAGGCGGAGATGGAAGGGGGGTGAAGTATAAAAATAATACATATGTCATTGTTTGTTTGCACGTGTGTATGTATTACATCTCCTCCTAAACTACCGGAGCGATTTCAACCAAATTTGGTACATTTATAACTTAGTATCAGGAGACAAACCGCGTGGGGGTAAGACACCCCTAGCACCCTTGTGGGCAGGGAGCGAGGGGATAAGGTATAAACATAATCTAGAAGAGTATCGAATCCATAGTTTTCGCGGTCATTGAAATGAATAGTGACACACCGATTTTTTTAAAGTTCAGGTTCAGCCCCCTTTGCGGCGGGGATGAGGGGGGGGGGGGAGTGAGATATAAAAATAATCGAAAATAGTGGCGAATCCACAGCTTTCGGGATCACTGAGGTGAATAGTGACAATCCAGATTTTTTTATCTCTTAGGGGTGGGGGGGCGAGTGGGGGATAGTCTCATTGACAGTTGAAATCCTGTACATAGTATCTATAGTGCGACGGCTAAATATATATAGTTATCACTTACTAATTTTTGACAGGATCAAATAATTCCCAGTCGATTCGAGCTTCCATATGGAGAAAGTTTTACTCGAAGATTTAATAATCTAAAACTTGAAATCACTAAAAGTACATAATAGATCGTAACATATCAATCTGCAAGTCAAAAAGGAATTCTATAAAAATTCACTTCACTCATAACTAACTGGTAATACAAATCTTAAGGTAAGAATTCAGAAACTATCCGTCAACGCCGGGTACTACAGCTAGTAATAAATAAATCTATAGAAAGTAAATGATATACATATATGTTACAGCGAGTGTTAAAATCCCTCTTGTAGTGATTCTTCTCAGTGTAGTTTCAATAAATCATTTGACTAAAGTACTCAAATAATCAACATTCAGTAGGCAAGGGAAACTACTGCTAAAAGTATCTACTCTAATAAGATTTAGGGAATATTAAAGATTACTAAAATGTAATTTGAGACGCTTACATTTTTTTCAAATTGTAATTTATTTCCAAGCCGGATTTTAGCAATTTAGGCAAACTCATAGTCAGGAAATATTCATTTTATAACTTCTTTTTACCTCAAGTACACCATATTGTATGAGCCTGCGTGTAATTGGAATGGCGGTAGTGTGGAATGTTGTGTGTGAGGAAAGGAAGATTAAAGACGTCACAAACACCCAGCCCCCAGGCCCGAGATATTAATCATTACAATTAAAAACCCGTGACCCGGCCGGAAATTGAACCCGGCCCCGACGGGTGACAGGCGGACGCGTTGCCCCCTACACCGGGGGGCCGGACTCAAGTACACCTTACTGCTTCAAAAACTTATAACCTTGCCCACTTTTCGAGGCTTAATTTTGAATTCTTTAACCTTTTTCACAAGGTCGTCGTATTTTGATGTAGTCATCTTAACACTCTTTATATCGCAGGATGCACGATCATTTCTAAGTGTAAATTTTCCATAATCTATCATCTTATAAATACAGAAATACACACGCAGCTTGACGCACAGAGGATCTCAAACAACCAACAGCAACAATGTAAGGGAAGGTGGGGTTTACTAATTTGACCAAGGAGAGGAGGGGTTGAACACATTGTTTTGCGTTTGAAAATTGAGCAAGGAGAGAGTTCATAAGGAAAGTCAGCCTCCACTGAGGCGTATTTGTGAAGGCCGACGTTGCCTAGGGAACGTTCATCTTTCAGTACTCCTCTGAGAGAACGTCTACCGTCACTAGCGATAGTCGATAGTAACTGACTTCAAGATTCACTGTAATATATACAAACATGGACGTAAGTATTCGTACAGTAAAACATGTTACAGTAAGCGACTTAAACTCGATTAATATTTCAAGTGCATACTCTATTCCCCTTGGGTGACATGTGTGAGATTTCCCATAATACCACAAGTGCAAGACCGAATTTGTGTCTGAAAGTGTTTAGGTTGTGTAACGTCCAGAACACTTAGCTGTGACCAAGGAAATAACGGATAAACTAGTTGTCTTCCACACTCGTCTGTCTGAGGTGTTAACTGCATGTTAAAGGAGCTGTATTGAGTGACAGGTGGGATACAAGTAAGTAGTTCAAATGGGTCGCAAAGAAAACTAGAAAACTACAGTGAAAATGAGGAAGATGATAGTTTTATTAACCCGTGAAGGGAAATCAAATTCTGAAATTGCAGACATCTTCGGGAGAAGTCGAATTTGCTAATAAACAAAGAAAGAAGAATTGGTCGCCTATAAAAACTGACCACCATCGAAACGGGCCACGCGATCCAAATGATTAAGAAGGACCCAAATTTTACACCTAGTGTGATATCTGCTTATGTTGGAGAACATTTCGGAAAGTAAGTGACACCCCGAAGAATAACACGTCTCATCAGTCGTGCAGGATACGGTGCTACGGTACCCAAAAAATAAGCAAAAAGATTCGAAAGAGCAGATCTGAGTTCGCAAAAGCTTTTGTAGGAAAGGTCCTTGATTTCTAAAACAGCACTGTTTTTTCGGACGGAAGTAAATTCAGCCTGTTTCATAACGATGGTCGTGTTTTGGTTTGACATCAAGAATATTCGAGCTACTGTGAAGCATGGAGGAGGTTGTGTTATGATCTGGGGATGTATGGCAACGTCTGTTGTCGGGGAACTAGTTTTCAGTGAGGGAACTATCGACAGATTTGCTTATTTATATACAGTATTCTGAAAGAAAATTTGAAGAAAAGTGAAGAGAAACTAGGTTTGGGAAGCGATTAATACTTCCAGTACGACAACAATCCCAAGCGTACAGTGGAGACTATCCGACTACGAGCGCTTTATAAAACCCCGGCACAATAGCCCGATCTCAATCCTTTTGAGTACCTGGAAAGGATATCTCTAGTAAATCTCAGCTAATAGAATAATAGTTTCTGAAAGAATGGCATAATTTCGGAGCGGAAACAACTGGGAACCTGGTCCACAGTATCAGCAAGAGATTGAGGGAAGTGATCCACAGACGAAGTAGACACACAATGTAGTGAGAGGCAGAATTCACCATTCTTTTTGTTTGAGAAGATTATTCTTACGTGAGTGTATGAATACCTTTGTCCGGCTTAACTGTGTCAACAGATTCAAGTTATTAGTTACCTTTGTGTATATTAGACGTAATTACACTGAGTGGCCAAAAGTCATGGGAAGACACTGAATGTGATGTTAATAACGAACGGCTCCTCCGCGAGCCCTCAAGACGGCAGCAATACGGTGACAAAGTGGTTCTTCCCGTGCGGCGGTTCACGAGGGTGGTGACATTCTCTCTGCGATATTGAAGATCCACCCTCGACATTATTAACCTCGGAAACCCGAATTTGCGTGTAATCTCTGCAATGCTATGACCCATGCGCAGTGCGCCAATGATCACCCCACGTTCAAAGTCGGTTAACTCGCGACGTGCTGCCATCTTCACGACAATGGTACCTGCGTCAGACTGCTCAGCTACGCCGCAGCTAGCCGCAATGCCCAGGGTCATACACAGCACATTTTCTAATGGAAAACCGCTTCCCCTGACCGTTGGTCACCCAGTGTATGTTTGCCAGTACCGAGCGTTCTACAACTAAATTGTTTATATCCTAGTGGCTGTGCGAATACTGACGTCCATGTCCGTATTTATTAGTATTTTGGCACTTTAATTAAAAATGACGCCGTGGACCTGATTAATCTGTTTAGTATTATGTAACACGGTCCATTGCATTGGTGTTATGCAGTTATCGAGTTCCTTTCTTCTTGAGGGGACCGAAATGTGTGAATCATATGAGGTCGGTCGATGCAGATTGGGTCTTGGCCCACAAATGGTAACGGCTGTTCCATGGTCCGACAGCTCTGCACTCCGACCGACCAATCGACCAGAGGAGGGGTGGCCACGGTTCTACCCTGGCTCTACGCCCCTGTATTCGGGAGACGGAGAGGGGCTGGTCCCCACCGTCGGCTGTCCTGAGAATGGTTTTCCGTGGTTTTCCATTCTCCTGCACTTTGTAAGGCGAATGTCGGGACAATTCCTAGTATAGGCCACGACCACCAACAATCTCACCTTCACCGCACATCTCCTTCTCCGATACAAATCTCCTGGCCTGATAATCGGCGTCACCGTCTAGGAGGCCCGCCCCCCCCCACTTCAGGGGAGGAATAAGATCATTTAGTAATAGCAGTAGTAGTAATCATAGGAAGGGCGCAGGTTTCTACACAAGATATCTCAGAAACTATAGGAGATATTTAACTCAAATATTTCTGCCGTGTTCCTCCGTGGCTCAGGCGACAGTATGCTGGCCTCTCACCTCTGTGTTCCGTGGTTCAAATCCCGGTCATTCCATGTGAGATTTGTGCTGGAAAAAGAGGAGGCGGGGCAGGTTTCTCTTCGGGTACTCCGGATTTCCCTGCCATCTCTCATCCCAGCAACACCCTCCAATATCGCCCGGCTCCATGGCTAAATGCTTAGCGTGCTGGCCTTTAGTTACAGGGGTCCCGGGTTCGATTCGCGGCAGGGTCGGGAATTTTAACCAAATTTTTTTAATTTCGCTGACACGGGGACTGCCTATATGTATCTTCTTCATCATCATTCATCCTCATCATGACACGCAGGTCGCCTGCGAGAGTTAAATCGAAAGCCGTGCATCTGACGAGCCAAACTTGTCCTCGGACACTCCCGGCACTAAAAGCCATTACGCCATTTTTTTCTCCAATATCATATAATTTCACCTGTCAATCATTAATCATTCCCCCAGAGGAGTGCGACGGTCTTCGGCAGCCGACACAGTTTCTATCATCGCCGCTAGATGGGGGCTTCATTCATTCCATTCCTGACCCGGTCGAAACTGGAAACAGGCTGTAGATTTTCATTTCTTCGTATTTAAAACACTTTTTAAATACATGTGTGTGCAGAGTCTGAATATTCTATACCAAGTAGTTAAAATTAATATTTTAAAGAAAAATTGCAGACATACAATTATGAAATTTTTGGAAATTGATGTACTTTTTCAGAAGAACTGTATGCCCAATTTTATTAAAACTTGGCAGCCTGTTAGAAAACATAAACTTGTGGAATTAAATTTATCCAAATATTAGTTAATGGAGGGGAACTTGAATGGTACCAAAAATTGAATAGAAATGAAGTAACATGATAAGACTGGAAAATAAATATACTTTCTCCCCTTCTGAATACAGTGGAATAATAGAGTTGCTTAAACAGCTCACTGAGCATCTATAAAGTGTACAAAGCAAGCTTCTTGAGTGTGTTTCAAACAAAGTTTACCAGAAAAAGGTACCCAACATGATTTTTTCTTAAAATCCACCTTTAAAATGTTTTTCTTGACAAAAATGTTTGACACAGAATATCTCTGGTACCTCAAGGCCGTACCAAGGAATATTTAGGAGGGGCATATGATTTGTGGGGGGTGGGGCGCTTCCTGAAACAAAAACTATAGTAACAAATATTTTTTACTTTCAAATAGATTTTAGAGAAAGACAAATTTTAGTTTTAGAGCAGTATGTTTTACATCTCAACGGGTTAAGTAGAAAGGTAAATCCATAGCGGTCTCTTGGGCAGATCACGCCTTAAATTCGTGCGTGCAGTGTGACCCAAAGTTTTGTTTAAAAATGGAGGTAACAATACGTTTCACTGTATGTAATAAAATATTTATAGGCTTGATTCATTTTTTAAAATCTTCTAGCATGGAAATATCTTATTGAAATCGACTTTTATGGTGCAAGAACATAAGAACATAAAATCAAACAATCCGTATTCTCACCAAAATTAAAATCTCCATTTACGTTTTCAGTAATTTTGTTAACTATATTCCTAGAGAAACATTTAAAGATGGCACATATTTTGTAGGTTAAATTCAATTATATTGCAAATGCTTGTTTTTTAATTTCTAAATTACTGTCAAGTTCACTTTTATTTTTGGAGGGTGTTTGAACATTCCTAACCTCCCGCCTGAGTACGGTCTTGGTCTACTTACTAAGATATGTTGAGTAATATAGAAACCTGCGCTTTTGAGTTGATTTCACACTTCCCAGTCGCTGATTTCGCCGATCAGAAACATGAACAATTCCTTCTTATGGGAATCATTCTGATGTTACCTATACATTATTTTCCCTTGCCGTAGCCCTGACCTAGCATTATAAATAGGGACACATCAGTGTCAATTAGGGTGGTAAAGGGGAAAGAGCTGAACTCAGTGGATAAAGCATAAAGAGAAAATAAAGTAGCACATCCATATTCTACGAGTACTGTGTTGTTTCATAAAGCACGTCACGAGGACGGGTCGTAAAATGCAAACACTACTCTTCTGCTTGGCTTGGGCAAATACATTTGTAGAGCCAACCGTCAGGGGACGGGCACTCGCAGACGAGGGTAATCACGCAATGACTAGCCTGTTGGCCTTCATGCTCAAGTGCAGTAGTTGATCAAACTGACTTTTCTCCATACGCCAACCAGTATCCAGTATTCGGGAGATAGTAGGTTCGAACCCCACTGTCGGCAGCCCTGAAAGTGGTTTTCAGTGGTTTCCCATTTTCACACCAGGCAAATGCTGGGGCTGTACCTTAATTAAGGCCACGGCCGCTTCCTTCCCACTCCTAGCCCTTTCCTTTCCCATCTCGCCGTAAGACCTATCTGTGTTGGTGCGACGTAAAACAACTAGCAACAAAAATATATATATATTTGAGGATAGGCATGTTAGCTCAATGGCAGATTGAACAAAAAAATTTATTCCACTATTTTATTCTTCTTTCTCGACGTTTGTCCGCAATTTGTTATTTATCGGGGTCAGCAATGATGTGAATTTGTTCAAATTTTGTGGCCTGACGCCAGCTCTACGTTGATAAATGTATTCACTATGCCGTTTTTTCTGAGGTGACTGCCTGTGTGGTAGGCTGTATGCTTTTTTTTTTTTTTTGAGAAGTTGCTTTACGTCACACCCACACAGACAGGTCTTAAGGCGACGATGGGATAGGAAAGATCTAGGAGTGGAAGGAAGCGGCCGTGACCTTAATTAAGGCACAACCCCAGCATTTTCCTGGTGTGAAAATGGGAAAAGACGGAAAACCATCCAGGGGCCTGCTGACAGTGGGGTTCGAACTCACTATCTCCCGAATACAAGCTCACAGCTGCGCGCCCTTAACCGCACGGCCAACTCGCTCGGTGTGTGCTGTACGTACCGTGGATGAGAAGTGTGTGAACCAGAAAAATAAATAACTGTACACAGTTAAAAATGCCCTGCCCTGTCGGAAATCGAACCCATTGCCTTATGAAATGAAGGCCAGTACACTGACCATTCAGCCAAGGAGCTAGACTGATTTGTTTAGCCTATATACACTTTTTCAGCATATCCCAGGTATTTCTGGGGTTTGAATTTAGCATACCAACACCAAATGGAACACTTAAGTAATGATTATTGGTTAATAAAAGTGAAAATGATGCTTGATAGAATAGAAAAGGGAGATACTGGGTGAGGAGATTCAAGACAAAGATAAGAAATTCAGCTATAAAGTAACGAACGTTATCGGAATTCGGTGGAATTACCTAAAATATGTCAATAAAGAAATGAAGACTCTCAAACTGAGAAGTAAGAGGCATGCTGTGGTGGTTAAAGGAGATATATAAATTAAGAGTAAGGGAGAGAAACATAATGAAAAACTGTTTAGTCTATGGGGAAATAATGGAAGAGGCACGTCTACTGAGAATGTGTAGGGGAACTGACCCACTTAGAGTTAAGTATTTGGGTAGTGTATATAAAACAAAAATAGGAAAAGAGAAATAATTCTACCGAGCTCGATAGCTGCAGTCGCTGAAGTGCGGCCAGTATCCAGTAATCGGGAGATAGTGGGTTCGAGCCCCACTGTCGGCAGCCCTGAAGATGCTTTTCCGTGGTTTCCCATTTTGACACCAGGCAAATGCCGGGGCTGTACCTTAATTAAGGCCACGGCCGCTTCCTTCCACTTCCTAGGCCTCTCCTATCTCATCGTCGCCATAAGACTTATCTGTGTCGGCGCGACGTAAAGCAAATAGCAAAAAAAAAAAAAAAAAAAAAAAAAAAAAAAAAAAAAAAAAATCAATTCTATACAATTGTTAATAATCATAACATTATTATTATAATAAACATTATTAATAAATATAATATATTAGTATTAGTCTATTATTATTACTACCATTATTATAATTTTCATTTGCATTACGTCGCACCGACACAGACAGGTTTTATGGCGACAGTGGGATAGGAAAGTGCTAGGAGTGGGAAGGCCTTAATTAAGATACAGCCACAGTATTTCCTGATGTGTTAAATTTTTAAACAAAGAGCGAATTCGCGAAAAATAGTAATTTTTGTATTTAGAAAGCTGACAAAAGGAAATAAAAAATAAACACTAAAAGAACTAATTAACTAAAAGAATGAAGGCTAAGGTACATGATAGTCATAAAATATGTAGCATTTTACTACGTCTAGGCCAAAGAGAAAGTTAAAAGAAAAATGAATGATGATTTGTAGAATTAATATAAACATTATTAGCTTTAACTATAATACTTAATATAGTGATAGCAAAAGGAATGTGAAAATGAAAATCCTCAGCCTGTTTCCAGTCAGTCGACCGTGTCAGGAATAAAATGAATGAAGCCCCATCTAGGGGCGAGGATAGGAATAGTTTTAGCGGCCGAAGGCTGTCACATTTTTCCGGGGCAATATTAAATGACTGTCAATTGAAATGAAATGAGTGTTCCTGGAATGAAAGATGACAGGGCAAACTGGAGTATCCGGAGGAAATCTTGTCCCGCCTCCTCTTTGTCCCACCTGCGCTTTATCCAGCACAAATTTCACATGGAGTGACCGGGATTTGAACCACGGAACCCAGCGGTGTGAGGCCGGTGCACTGCCGCCTGAGCCATGGAGGCACAATCAAATAACTTTAAGAAGGATCATTTAATGCAGGTATCGAATAAATGGATTGGAGTAAATGAATGCTCTCTCCCCAGTTTCAGGGAATCCGGAACTAGGGGATGCGAGTATTCTATTCTATTCTATTCTATTCTATTCTATTCTATTCTATTCTATTCTATTCTATTCTATTCTATTGGACGGGACACTGGGAAGGAGGCAACCATGGCCTTAATTACGGAGATTCCTCAAGCAAGCACCAGACGAAGAACATTTGAAATCATAGATAGCAGAGTATTACCTTTGAATTTGAATGCACTTCCGTATCAGTAATTAAATCTTCCAATAGAATATAGAGGAAAAGGGAGTGCGATAATCGAAGTGGCTTAGCGGATGGCTTTCAACCTGGACGGTCGAAATTCGATTTCCGGTCAATCCCGGGTTGGAAATGTTGGCTTAAACATCACGTGTCGTCAGGAAGTGCATCCTGGTGTAAAATGGGAAACGATGGAAATCGATATTTCGACAGTGAGATTCGAACCCACCACCTTTTGAATGTGACCTTACAGCTACGTGACCCAAACTGAACAGCCAATTCGATTTTGGCTGGGGTTTTATCGTAGTATACCCTTCCTGACGGCACGTGATGTTTAAGCTAACATTTCCAACCCGGGATTGACCCGTAATCGAATTTCGGCTGTCCGGGAGTAAGCCTGTCGCTAAGCCACTTCGATAATCGCACCTCCTTTTATGGGGAGATGTTATTTCAACTGTTCTTCATCTGGTGTTTGCGTGAGGAATCTCCGTTCATTCTCCTACTGACAACGAAATTAAATGACGTGTGGCCTCCGGAGAGTCCTAGTACAGAGTTTTTTGATTTGACTCCCGCAGGCGACCTGCGCGGCGTGATGAGGACGAGATGATGATGAAGAGGACACATACACCCAGCCCCCGTGCCAGGGGAATTAACCAATTATGGTTAAAATTCCCGACCCTGCCGGGAATCGAACCTGCGACTCCTGTGACCAAATAGTGATGAATATCTAGACCAGGGCCTCTCAAACGCTCAAAACCTCACGCGTGCAGATAGAGGCGCAAGAGCTCCGTGCACTGTGCATCGCTGCCGCTCGGCATGGCTCGGATCAACGCTTCGTCTCTGGGCTACTCGGCTAAGCTCGGCTCAACTCGCCTCTGCTCGGCTCAAGTCAGCCTGGATTTGGAGCGCTACGGCGCAAGTGGGGCAGAGGGAGACAGGCGGAGCGAGCGAGACAGGCGAGAGTAAAGAGAGAGTAAGCGCTATTGCTCCAAATCGAGGAGTGGGGGGTCTGCACTCTGTTCGACCAAGCCCAGTCGTCTCTTGCACCGTGCACAGTGCATGCACCACGCGCATGCACCCTGAGAGGCCCTGATCTAGACACAATAACATAATTTACTCTAGCAGTGCTATTTTAACATAATGTGTTTAATTATTAATTTAAGTTACTATATTTTCGCTACCCACATTAAAACATTTAAACCTCCGACTTGATTGCATACACAGTAATACACTTGAGCGGAACTCGAAAACAAAAATGAACACAAGGCGTTGGAAACTGAAACGACGCCCTGGTCAGGTTTAGCAAGCATGAGGTAAGTGTACTGATAGCGTATACGCTCATGCGCGATTGCAGAGAGTGAAGCTGCCGAGACATTGGAAACTGAACCAATGCCTTGGCGGGTTGGTAGACTAGCGGAGGGTTCCGGACGGTGCTGAGAGTAACTACAGTATATGGAGCGGCACAACGAAAGATAACGAAAGAAAACATAATATAATGTAACATTGTAATGGTCCGCCTCTGTGGTGTAGTGGTTAGCGTGATTAGCTGCCACCCCCGGAGGCCCGGGTTCGATTCCCGGCTCTGCCACGAAATTTGAAAAGTGGTACGGGGGCTGGAACGGGGTCCACTCAAGCCTCGGGAGGTCAACTGAGTAGAGGTGGGTTCGATTCCCACCTCAGCCATCCTGGAAGTGGTTTTCCGTGGTTTCCCACTTCTCCTCCAGGCAAATGTCGGGATGGTACCTAACTTAAGGCCACGGCCGCTTCCTTCCCTCTGCCTTGCCTGTCCCATCCAATCTCCCCATCCCTCCACAAGGCCCCTGTTCAGCACAGCAGGTGAGGCCGCCTGGGCGAGGTACTGGTCATTCTCCCCAGTTGTATCCCCGACCCAAAGACTGAATCTCCAGGACACTGCCCTTGAGGCGGTAGAGGTGGGATCCCTCGCTGAGTCCGAGGGAAAAACCGACCCTGGAGGGAAAACCGATTACGAACGAACGAACATTGTAATGGTCCGCCTCTGTGGTGTAGTGGTTAGCGTGATTACCTTTCACACCCGGAGGCCCGGGCTCGATTCTCGGCTCTGGCACAAAAACTTGAAAAGTAGTATGAGGGCTGGAACGGGGTCCACTCAGCCTCATGAGGTCAACTGAGTAGAGGTGGGTTCGATTCCCACCTGAGCCATCCTCGAAGTAGTTTTCCGTGGTTTCCCACTTCTCCTGCAGGCAAATGCCGGGATGGTACCTAACTTAAGGCCACGGCCGCGTCCTTCCCTCTTCCTTGTCCATCCCTTCCAATCTTCCCATCCCCCTACAAGGCTCCTGTTCAGTATAGCAGGTGAGGCCGCCTGGGCGAGGTACTGGTCATTCTCCCCAGCTGTATCCCCGACTCAATGTCTCACGCTCCAGGAGGCGGTGGAGGTGGGATCCCTCGCTGAGTCCGAGGGAAATACCAAATCTGGAGGGTAAACAAATTAAGAAGAAGAAGAAGAAGAAGAAGAAGAAGAAGGGGAAGAAGAAGTAACGTTATACTGTATTTAAATAAATGAAAAATGTATTGTTTGGATTTTATTTGGGCTTGGACACACAACTTAGGTTACACATCCTGAGGAAACGCCACGGGCACTCTGCCATATACCTTCTTCTCCCACGAAACGGTTTTCAGTATACCTCTTGTGACATTTTTCAATCATTATATGGTCTTTTGTGGCGTGAAAACTCACTGGTTTTCTTCCAATTTATTCACCACTACTGAGAGCACCCACTTTTCTAAGACGTCTCTGAACACATATATGTCTACTGATCGAGGGTATTTGCAATATTGACCCTTCCGGGCTGAGTGGCTCAGACGGTTGAGGCGCAGGCATTCCGACTTCAACTTGGCGGGTTCGATCCTGGCTCAGTCTGGTGGTATTTGAAGGTGCTCAAATACGTCAGCCTCGTGTCAGCAGATTTACTGGCACGTAAAAGAACTCCCGCGGGACTAAAATCCGGCTTCTCGAAGTCTCCGAAAACCGAAACATATAGGTAGTGCGTCGTAAAGCGGACAACATTAACAAAAATTTATTTTTGTAAATAGGTGCAATACTGTCTTCGTCCAATCAGAAGGTACCTTATTGAAATCCTGTTACTGTGCG
The DNA here is from genome assembly GCF_040414725.1 of Anabrus simplex. Taxonomy (NCBI): domain Eukaryota; kingdom Metazoa; phylum Arthropoda; class Insecta; order Orthoptera; family Tettigoniidae; genus Anabrus; species Anabrus simplex. The sequence goes on from NC_090269.1 coordinate 82,578,876, forward strand.
AAGCTATTTCATTCCTATATTCCCACTATATTTGACCAACTAAGGCCTAATTTCATTTATTCATGTTGCTTTATGACAATATAGTTTATTTACCATCCTTTCCACTTCGTCGCAAGTAACTTCATTCCCATTTTTGTTCCCCTCCTCTAGAACTGGATTTTTTGAGAGATTGACCCAAATGTTTAATTTATGTATTAATTTATGTCTTAAGCATCAGTAAAGTTAGGTCCTGTGGGCCTCTCTTACAATTAACGACGTAGATTGCAGGATAATAAAGGAATATACACATTCAATAAGAAATCTATTTAGGCCTATATAAAATAAGAGTTTTGTCTGTGCAATGCTCAGAATTTAAATATAATGGTACTTCTGTATCAGTCATGTCCACAGTAACAAGGGAATGCACTTTTTACTTTTCCGTAATTCCTGTCTGTCGTCTGTCTGTCTGTCTGTATGTATGTATGTCTGTCTGTATGTATGTATGTACGCGCATCATGAGAAGACGGCCCGAGAGAATTTAATGAAAATCGGTATGTTAAGTTGGGAAAGGAGCTACTACAATATAGGCTATAAATCATTTTACTCCCACTGAGCGAAATGGTAGTTTAGGGGAAAGCCTAAAATTTAATTCTCAAATATTTGTTATTATTGGTCCTATCGATAAATACTATGTAACTAAAGTTATATAGAATTACATTTCTGATCATTTATGTCTTATACATTTTTACCGTACCGGCTGTTATAACAGAGATATTCATGGGCGTGTGTTTTTGTTGCGAAATCCATATCAATGCCGAGCCACGAGAAAATGGGTAAATAGCATTTAACGAAAATCTGTATATAGAGGTGGGAAATAAGAAACTACAGTCTAAGCTGCAAACAATTTCATTCACCCTGGATGACATGGTAGTTTAGGGGAACGCGTCTAAAACTTAATTTTTAAATACCTATATTATCGGTCATATTGAAAAGTACTACAGTACATAAAAAAGTTATAGAGAATACAGTTTACGACCATTTATGTTTTATTCATTCTAACTGTACCGACCATGATAAGAGTGGTATTTCAGAGTCAGAAGGAAACTAAATGTGAAGGCCTACAATATCGAAAGCTCATAAAACTGATCAACAACAACATTACATTGACCATTGTTTGTTGTTATATTCTTTTTCTCTTCTGCTGCCACTCATCTCCGACGGATGGGATTACTGCTGCGTATCGAGTATAACAGCCTGGGTGAATATTGGCGAAGCGGGCGAGTTGGCTGTGCGGTTAGGAGCGCGCAGCTGTGAGCTTGCATCCGGGAGACAGTGGGTTCGAACCCCACCGTCGGCAGCCCTGATGATGGTTTTCCGTTGTTTCCCATTTTCACACCAGGAAATTTCTGGGGCTGTACCTTAATTAAGGCCACGGCCGCTTCCTTCCCACTCCTACACCTTTCCTCTCCCATCGTCGCCATAAGACATATATGTCTCGGTGGGACGTAAAACCAAATTTAAAAAAAAGAATATTGGCGGGAAATAGTTGGGAAATTAGATACCTTTCTTCTTTAACATGCCATTCCTCTGGTTCATACAATTTCTGATACTGCTGGTACGTAACCCACTGGTTCATCATAGTACTCCGTATTCCAGCTGTTCGATCCCTACTCTGACGCGCTGATTGGAATGCTCAGTGTGCACACTTAACGGAATAATGGCAGACCTGGTCTAGAATTAAGATTTCAGCCTGTTCCAAATTATAGGACCACATTCACTAAATGACTCACATTTCAACTCTGAAAAGAGCCGTTTCTTAAGAAAAGCTTCTTCCTCTTCACTTTTATTAATTTCTAGATTCATTGTATTCCAGATTAGCAGGGAAGAGGGAGTTTCTCCTCTGGCTTGGAGGAAAAATTTGCCTCCATGTCAGATAGTATTTTCCCCCTGCTAGTGTAGTGAATTGAGATCTTCCGACTCATCGGTTACCGCTGTTAAACAGGTAAAAGGGCATAGATTTTGCCCTGGGACTGTACAATATCCCCCCCCCCCCCCAGAAATTAAAGAGTGCTCACCAGTCATGGCTGTCTGCCACCTGGTCATTCCAGCTTTGATTCCAGCTTTGGAACTGTTAGATCGGAAGCGTTGTACTGTTCGTTAAAAGTGAGAAAATGTGTGGTTTTTCATTTGATCGAGTATTTCATGTGATAGCATTTCTTTTAATCACCACATTCCTACTGGCGTCATTGTAATGACCTATGTTGATTTCAGTTGGGAATACCACTGACAGTCTTTCTGAGGGTGTAAAAGGCAGGTGGAGAGTGAGTGTCTGCCATTATAATGAGAGCTCTCCAACTTGATTGTGACTGTTAGTAAGCAAGAGGGCCTAATATTACAATAAATATTCCCTAACCCAGTCTTCACATAAGAAAGGACATTTGGTAACTTCCCCATCGCGTTTCTAGGGTAACGTTAAGAGCTATTCAATTTAATACAATCTTACAGCGTGTTCACTACCTAACCTAGAATTCTGTGTACAGTGTTGAATTCCGTAGCGAAGCACGGGTACATCAGCTAGTATATAATAAGGAAAACAAGCAATGTCCATCTAACAGAGAAAAATATGAGGCACAATAGCTGGAAAAAGTAGTAAGGAACAATACATCATACTGAAAACAATTAAGGTGCGATATTAGCATAAGCATAACAGAACACTATGCATAGGCTTACTGTATACTATACATAATACGCAATAAAACACGGGAGGTAGTAATTTAAATTGTATATACACGAATTAATAGCCAAATATTTTGCACATATACGCTGTTACATGTAATAATAATAATAATAATAATAATAATAATAATAATAATAATAATAATAATAATAATAATAATAAAAAATCTCGTGTGGCTATTTTTAGCCGAGTGCAGCCCTTGTAAGGCAGACCCTCCGATGAGGGTGGGCGGCATCTGCCATGTGTAGGTAACTGCGTGTTTTTGTGGTGGAGGATAGTGTTATGTGTGGTGTGTGAGTTGCAGGAATGTTGGGGAAAGCATAAACACGCAGCCACGGGCCATTGGAATTAACCAATAAAGGTTACAAATCCCCGACTCGGCCGGGAATCGAACTCGGGACCCTCTGAACCGAAGACCAGTAAGCTGACCATTCAGCCAACGGGTCGGACATAATAATAATAATAATAATACCACACATCCTATCATAAATCACCAGTCACACGAAACAGTCAGCCGTATTCGGAAGGAAATCTTTGCAAGCAGTCTTAAATTTTGTTTGTTTCGTACCGTTCCAGTCATCAGCTGGAAGAGTACTTTTTCATAAAAAAACTGACCATTATTGTGTGTTCACTGGGCATTTCCCTCCCTATTGGCCTACATCGGCGTGCGTCCAAACGATATTGACATTCTGGGTGGAGTTCCACGTGCCAACACGAGGCAGCAGCACACGGTGGCAGGCTTGGGGGCAGTATTGGGACTTCTCGAACGAAGTTGATTACTGTGTCTTTTGTAAACTGATGGCTAGGCTGTTTATTAAGATGGTAATCATAAGCGACGATTCCAATGTTTGTGCTTTAACACAGTTGAAAATTTGCAAACAAATATGCCTCCATCGGTTTCTGTTGGTTCGTTTTCAGGAATAAGAGAGTAGGAATATAGAGAAACCATTCGTCCATAGAAAATCACAGAAAATGACATATTGCACCATGACCGGCAAGAAACGCCTCCAAGTAGTACATCACTAAATCTGAGATGTCAGAACAGTATACATGTTCTTCACATGGCTTTGGATTCCACGTAGCGACCAGAAGACAAGTTACCAAATACGATTGCTATTGTAGACATGATACTGTATAGGCTTTTGGGCTTATGCCATGTCAAGAAAATAAGGTGAACTTCTTTACGTTTCGCAGAGAACTGTGCTCTGCGTCATCAGAAGAAAATCTCGACTGTCCACGAGAAAGGCTTCCTAAACAATGACTTTTTAAATTTAGACGTTATAATAGAAGTGGAAATGGTACGTTCATTCGCCACGAGATGGCTCGCAGCACGTGGCACAGCGCTAGCGTCCGAAGCGGAAGCTGACCGACCATCAGAATCAGTCTAAGAGGTTCACATAACATGTGTACGTAACATATGACACTGACAGGTGTATGACATTGACACAAGCCTGGAATGAAACATCTGGCGATGAGGAACGTACGAATTTGGAAAAGCACTGAGACGTATGAATTTGGAAAAGCACTGACGCAGAGCACAGTTCTCTGCGAAACGTAAAGAATTTCACCTTTTCTTGACACGGCATAAGCCCAAAAGCCTATACAGTATCACGGGCCGTGAAAGCATCAATGGTAGCGATTACCATTTTTAGCAAGAAACCATCAGTGAATCTAGGCGTGGTATTGATAAGGCGTGGTATTGATAGCCGCAGAGGGAAGTGGCTCACTCACTGTTCGCTTTCTCTGTCGGAGAGGGCGCTATTCACTATGTTAAAAATGATATATTTTTTACCTCCAGTGAGATTAAACAGAACGCAGTAAAAATCTGGATGTCTTTAATTAATGAATTAATTAATTCGGCTTACTGCATGTGCCGAAGTTAGGGCGTCTGTCCCTCTCTTCAACTTAATCACATTTTAAACACTTATCTGCAAATATTTTAGCCTATGATCTAGCAGAGTTGCATTACGCTAACATCCGCATTCTCGCTCTCATATGTATAACATGTTTAAAATAGTATGCTGTACATTAACTAATATGAAATAATATTGCTCTCACACACAAACACACACGCACACACACATACACACGCAACACATGATGACAAAATTTCCTTCCGGAAAATTAAATTATCATAGATATGTCTTTCAATAAATGAACTCGAATTGATAATGATTTATTTAATTATATCTGGTGAATCGTTTTCGAGAGGCACCTGTATGGAATTTCAAGTAGACAAATGTAGAGCATCGAAGGGAGGGAAACTGGTCCAGGGCCTGCGAAACTATCACGAATGAAATTATCTGTTACCTAGACTATAATGAGATGAGAGCTCTTTGTTAAAAGGGCCTTCTATACGTCTCTCAGTCATGGCCAAACATCAATACTTCACATCACAGCCTGCACGGTTGCCAGGTAACATACATACATACATACATACATACATACATACATACATACATACATACATCCATCCATCCATCCATCCATCCATCCATCCATCCATCCATCCATCCATCCATCCATCCATCCATCCATCCATCCATCCATCCATCCATCCATCCATCCATCCATCCATCCATCCATCCATCCATCCATCCATCCATCCATCCATCCATCCATCCATCCATCCATCCATCCATCCATCCATCCATCCATCCATCCATCCATCCATCCATCCATCCATCCATCCATCCATCCATCCATCCATCCATCCATCCATCCATCCATCCATCCATCCATCCATCCATCCATCCATCCATCCATCCATCCATCCATCCATCCATCCATCCATCCATCCATCCATCCATCCATCCATCCATCCATCCATCCATCCATCCATCCATCCATCCATCCATCCATCCATCCATCCATCCATCCATCCATCCATCCATCCATCCATCCATCCATCCATCCATCCATCCATCCATCCATCCATCCATCCATCCATCCATCCATCCATCCATCCATCCATCCATCCATCCATCCATCCATCCATCCATCCATCCATCCATCCATCCATCCATCCATCCATCCATCCATCCATCCATCCATCCATCCATCCATCCATCCATCCATCCATCCATCCATCCATCCATCCATCCATCCATCCATCCATCCATCCATCCATCCATCCATCCATCCATCCATCCATCCATCCATCCATCCATCCATCCATCCATCCATCCATCCATCCATCCATCCATCCATCCATCCATCCATCCATCCATCCATCCATCCATCCATCCATCCATCCATCCATCCATCCATCCATCCATCCATCCATCCATCCATCCATCCATCCATCCATCCATCCATCCATCCATCCATCCATCCATCCATCCATCCATCCATCCATCCATCCATCCATCCATCCATCCATCCATCCATCCATCCATCCATCCATCCATCCATCCATCCATCCATCCATCCATCCATCCATCCATCCATCCATCCATCCATCCATCCATCCATCCATCCATCCATCCATCCATCCATCCATCCATCCATCCATCCATCCATCCATCCATCCATCCATCCATCCATCCATCCATCCATCCATCCATCCATCCATCCATCCATCCATCCATCCATCCATCCATCCATCCATCCATCCATCCATCCATCCATCCATCCATCCATCCATCCATCCATCCATCCATCCATCCATCCATCCATCCATCCATCCATCCATCCATCCATCCATCCATCCATCCATCCATCCATCCATCCATCCATCCATCCATCCATCCATCCATCCATCCATCCATCCATCCATCCATCCATCCATCCATCCATCCATCCATCCATCCATCCATCCATCCATCCATCCATCCATCCATCCATCCATCCATCCATCCATCCATCCATCCATCCATCCATCCATCCATCCATCCATCCATCCATCCATCCATCCATCCATCCATCCATCCATCCATCCATCCATCCATCCATCCATCCATCCATCCATCCATCCATCCATCCATCCATCCATCCATCCATCCATCCATCCATCCATCCATCCATCCATCCATCCATCCATCCATCCATCCATCCATCCATCCATCCATCCATCCATCCATCCATCCATCCATCCATCCATCCATCCATCCATCCATCCATCCATCCATCCATCCATCCATCCATCCATCCATCCATCCATCCATCCATCCATCCATCCATCCATCCATCCATCCATCCATCCATCCATCCATCCATCCATCCATCCATCCATCCATCCATCCATCCATCCATCCATCCATCCATCCATCCATCCATCCATCCATCCATCCATCCATCCATCCATCCATCCATCCATCCATCCATCCATCCATCCATCCATCCATCCATCCATCCATCCATCCATCCATCCATCCATCCATCCATCCATCCATCCATCCATCCATCCATCCATCCATCCATCCATCCATCCATCCATCCATCCATCCATCCATCCATCCATCCATCCATCCATCCATCCATCCATCCATCCATCCATCCATCCATCCATCCATCCATCCATCCATCCATCCATCCATCCATCCATCCATCCATCCATCCATCCATCCATCCATCCATCCATCCATCCATCCATCCATCCATCCATCCATCCATCCATCCATCCATCCATCCATCCATCCATCCATCCATCCATCCATCCATCCATCCATCCATCCATCCATCCATCCATCCATCCATCCATCCATCCATCCATCCATCCATCCATCCATCCATCCATCCATCCATCCATCCATCCATCCATCCATCCATCCATCCATCCATCCATCCATCCATCCATCCATCCATCCATCCATCCATCCATCCATCCATCCATCCATCCATCCATCCATCCATCCATCCATCCATCCATCCATCCATCCATCCATCCATCCATCCATCCATCCATCCATCCATCCATCCATCCATCCATCCATCCATCCATCCATCCATCCATCCATCCATCCATCCATCCATCCATCCATCCATCCATCCATCCATCCATCCATCCATCCATCCATCCATCCATCCATCCATCCATCCATCCATCCATCCATCCATCCATCCATCCATCCATCCATCCATCCATCCATCCATCCATCCATCCATCCATCCATCCATCCATCCATCCATCCATGGCAGTCGTCCAAGTGGCAGATTCCCTATCGTTTTCCTAGATTTATTTTTAAATGATTGCAAGGAAATAAGAAATTTTTAAGAATATCTCCCTAGGTAAGTTATTCCAATCCCTAACTCCCGTCCTTACAAATGAATATTTGCGCCAATTTGTCGTCTTGAATTCTAACTTTGTCTTCATATTGTGATCTTTCCTACTTTTAAAGACACCACTCAAACTTATTCGTCTACTAATGTCATTCCATGCCATCTCTCCACTGACAGCTCGGAACATGTCACTTAGTCGAGCAGCTTGTCTTCTTTCTCTCAAATTTTCCCAGTCCAAACTTTCCAACATTTTTGTACTCTAACGCTAATCTTTTTTTGGAAATCACCAAGAAAAATCAAGCTGCTTTTCTTTGGATTTTTCCAGTTCTTGAACCAAGTACCTGATCCTGGTGAGGGTGCCATACACGGGAACCATACTCTAGTTGAGGTCTTACCAGAGACTTATATGCCCTCTACTTTACATTACACCTAGGTACTTACAGTGATTACCAAAAGTAACTTTCACCCCATCAACGGCGTAACTAAAACTGAGAGGACTTTTCCTATTTGTGAAGCTCACAACCTGACTTTTAACCCCGTTTATCTTCATACCATTGCCTACTTTCCATTTCACAACATTATCGAGGTCACTTTGAAATTGTTCACAATCTTATAACTTGGCGTCACACGTTTCGCATCGCTAATTTCAGATGACACTCAGCCATACGTCATTTGGTAGCTTTCAAAAGACAATCTTGTCAAGGGCAAGATCTTTTGAATTTAGTTAATGAATCAGTCTCTGGCACTGACTCGTAAGAAATTCCAAAGTCTGTAACCGGTGACAGTAAAATAATTTTTGTACGTAGATGAATGGTGAAGGTGAATAGCAAGGGTAGTGCCTGCACGAGTCCATATAAATAAAGTTGTAGGGGTTCCACTGTCTGTAATTTCGTGTCTTTTGCCAACTTTTCAGATATTTATCCGTTTTAGGTCAACTCAAGACCGAATCTGTGGTTTTTATTTTTCGTGTCTGTCTGTTCCACTTTCACGGCAAAACGGCTGAATAGATCTCGACCAAACGTCACATTTATAGTAGGTATACTTATCCCGGGGAAGGGTTTGACATGCATATGATTTTAAAAACTTTGAATAGATGAGTTTATAGGAAAACCAGAACAGTTTTCTTCCATTTTCTCTTATACTATTGATTTTCTTTAAAATCTGTGGACTGCATGTCAAACGTCTCTTCATTATAAATAACTTTTGTTATGTTCATAATTGAACTTACTCTTCAAATGACGGAGAAAATTACTATTTTCTGCAGGTATCATGCTCTGCATGTAACCTACAGGCTACCATGGCAACTTTTCTGACTGCTTGACAGCAGGGAAGCAACGTATTGCCATTTTCGTCATCATTCTTGTAAGCTCGTGGTTGTTCCTTGCGTAGAAAGCAAGAGAGACATCAATCGGCAATTCTGCGGGATATTGGCGGAATATCGTTGAAGGTTATAACCGTCCTCGAATATCTTAAGTAATAACACAGTAAGTCATCTTCTTATCTGTTTACCTAAGAATCCCTGCGCCTGAATTTCTCCTCTGTTACCGCTTTCTGATATCCGTAACTCATACCTTCATAGTTTATTGAAGGACATTCGATTTTCCAATACATCCACTTGGTATTTACATATTTGTCCTATCCAGCTGTCCTCAGATATAATCCTATTTTCTATTAATTTCAACTTTCTTGACTGTATTACTTTCTCTTTATGTATGGGTGTGCTAATCCTGAAAGCTGGAAACTCTTTTCTTTGACGAAAAACTCCAAGCCATACAAATAAATAATTTTCGGCCCTGGAAAATATCGAAATACGGGTGCAATTTTAATGACGGTTCAGACCTTCGTTTCGTGACATTTCGTGGCTAAACGGTAAGTCGTATTACAAAACAGATAGCACAATTCCCGTTCTATTTGGAGAGATCAATAACTTTTGTCTTATGACTTATTGTCCTGTCTCGATTGTTGATACGTTAGGTAGCACTTCATTTCTCGATTATAAATCAAATCTTTCGAACTTGAATGTGATTGCCAGTAGGAAATGTGGCCTTCCATTATCCTCAAGAATTCCTCAATGCCTACCTTACTACAGAAACAACGTATTCTGACCTTCCTGTTTTGTTTCTAGGATAACGCTAGGGGGCATGCAATTTAATTTAATCGTACTCACTGCCTTTACAATTTTTTACGGAAGAATCTGTATACAATATAGAATAACGTAGGTAAGCACGGGTACAAATTCTAGTGTTACAATAATTGTATAAATGTAGGAGAGAAAGTGAAAGTTAGAAGAAATGTAGCGAGGCGTGTTGCTGTCTAGGAGTTCATATATTAATACAGGTATCTGATATTAACGTCTTTTGTCACGTCTTCTTGATAGTAAGGAGTTATATGCACATCCTAGCACAATTTAAAAATGAAAATGGGGCAATAGTTCAAAGCTCGCTCAGTTTCATCGTTTGTTCCTCAGTTGCGTCAACAAAGATTACGTCACCATAGTCGAGGACAGGAATAATTAAATTCTGGGCTAGTCTCTATCGCATGCCCGGTAGAAGGACGTCTTTGTCTCTTTTCAATGCATGAAGAAGCGAGGCAAAAGCCTTCTGACATACATTTATGGAATATTTAATCCATTTTAGAATTTCAGTCAAAGTCACGCCACAAGTCACTGTTGTACTTTAAGAAATGAATTTATCTTTTATTAGCAGACGTGGAATACGTGTACTGATGAACACCCGATCCCTTTAACCCGGGCGAGGGCGCGTCACGGTATTTTCTTCGACCAGGTTCAGAGATAAATGTTTATAGTTCTTAACACTGTGGGCCACTAGCTTCCAACCCCTCAGTACACTACATCTTCAGAGTGCGTAAACAATTCACCCCTCATGCTCCTCACTTTCAGCCTGAGTGCATGGTTAGACGGACGCGGTCTAAAACTCCTGGAGCACCCCATGACGTATGCATGTTTATGAGTTAAGTTTTATTTTATATTTTCAGTTAATACAGTAAGAATGTGTCAGTTTTATTTGATTTTCGTGTAAAATTGTGCCTTCATAGTGAACCCTTGAACTTAGTATAATTATGGGCTCAATAATACTGAAGTCCAACACTTCATAGATAGAAATAGGGAAAGAAAAATTGAAAGACTTTTAGAAAAGGAATATTCGTCAAATGTTAGGATTGCCTGAAATAGAACAGCCCTCCGCAGCTCCCTAACTAGAAGGACCTGGAAGATGCGCCTCCTGCCACTGAAAAAAATCCAAACAAACATAAACATATATTTCTTCTAAATTCACTTTTCTATCATCATTTCACAACTTAAATACACGTTCCAGATCCACTCTTTCTATTCCAGTGCACCGCACAAATAAAACTAATAGATCGTTTGTAGTGACCGGCGCCAGATTATGGAATTCCCTGCCAGCTCAGGTCAGAGAAACTAGCACTTTACAAAGGTTTAAGGTCACCTGCCGAGACTACCTGCTGAGGACAGCTAACTGAATGGTTGAAGTATGAATGTGTGCGCGCCTGAGGATAAGTCATTATTAAGTGTTCTTACTTTTAATTAGTTTTATTATTAACTTAGTAATGTATTTAAATTTGCTCTCAATTCTATAAATTTTTTGTTTGGTTTTAACTATTTTAAATATGTCATAACTTTATATATAGTTTTGATTAGTATGTGGTTAAGTGGAAGAGAGGGCCTCGAGCCCTAACTTCGCCACTGAAAAAAAGGCATTAATAAATAAATAAATAAATAAATAAATAAATAAATAAATAAATAAATAAATAAATAAATAAATAAAAACCAAGACTGGTTGCCGTGTATGTCAGCGACATATCTGCAAGAAACACTCAGCTGTGACAAGTGTTCGGTGCGCTACGGAAAGTCAAGAACGAAGTGATGACGCAGAATTAACGTCATGGACGTCAACCCAATTTTGTATTGTTAAAATTGATTGAACATTATTTACAAGTTGGTTCAAAATTATTTACTAGTTTTGTAACATTAAGAATAATTTTTGGTTCATTTGTGCTATATTTTTTTCCTGGCCCGGTCTAAAACACCGTGGGGTTACTTTTACGCGCCGTCTCCAGTGTTAAAGGCTACTTTTCTTTCCAATTTGTTTCACGACGCACCGACAAAAATAGGTCTTATGGCGACGATGGGATAGGAAAGGCCTAGGAGTAGGAAGGAAGCGGCCGTGGCCTTAATTAAGGTACAGCCCCAGCATTCACCTGGTGTGAAAATGGGAAACCACGGCAAGCCATGTTCAGGGCTGCCAACAATGGGGTTCGAACCCACTATCTCCCGGATGCAAGCCCACAGCTGCGCGCCCCTGACCGCACGGCCAACTCGCCCGGTCAAATGTAGTTTTCTATTTCGATATACTCGTATTATACTTCAATACAATTTTGTGCAAAATATGGACCGATCGTTGCAGATCATCTTAATACTAACAAGTTGCAAGAAAAAAATGGGTTAGGAGCCTTTTGCGTTCGTTCAATCTAAACTGAATGACAGACAGCGTATTTCTCTTCTCAACAGAGTTCATCAGCAGTCTGTAGTCTTCTGCTTTTCGGACTCTCACTCGAACAGGCGCATGAGTTATGTATTTGATCTGGTGACAGACCAACAAAACTTTCGTCACATCGTGTATAGTCTACTCTTGACTCTCTCACAGTTTTGACAAAATTATAGTATGGGCAAACATTATATTTTAATTATATTAATCATCATCATCATCATCCATTCACGTTTTTAGCCTAGTGCCATTTACGAACCTATGAAGTATTTCCTCGCCGTTCCATTGGACGTTCGATGGATCTTGTTTCTTTAGTGTAGTACTTGAGAATTTCTCGGGAAAATAATCCTTTATCCGTACCTCGGGCATGATTCTTCCACCTTTCTTGATAACCCTTGTATATATTGTGCTAGAACTCAGAAGCTATCTGACGGTGAGATAGAGGTCCAGGTCTAGAAAGCCAAGAATAACGACCGAGAGGATTCGTCGTGCTGACCACACGCCACCTTGCAATCTGCAAGCCTTCGGGCTGACCAGCGATCTTTTGGTAGGCCAAGACCTTTCAAGGGCTGTAGTGCCGTGGGATTTGGTTTTTTTACTGATTTAATTTTTAGTTCCTTCAACACTTCATTTCTTTTATGATCCCACCCAGTATAGCTCATTGTTCTCATTAGTTGTAATTCTATTATTATCAGTTTCCTTATTGTCCATCCTTCAAATCCATAGCATAGCAATGATCTTGCTACGGTTTTATATACACGTATCTGGGGATGTCTTTGAACTACGGATAGCTGATTGATAACTTCCAAAGCTCTTGCATATTTATTGATTTTATGTGATAAGTCAGCTTCCTCTCTATAAGATAACTTATAGCTCGGATAAATACATTCGTTTTAGTCTTTCCAGCAATTCATTTAAACAAATTTTGTTTGGAGTTGGTTTTCTCCTTCAAAGCCATAATTGTAGTTCTCTGTTTTGATGTACTCGTATTATACTTGGATGCAATTTTCTGTAAATTGTGGATCGATCATTGCAGGTCATCTTCTCTACTGGCGGACAAGGTATTAATGTGTATATTGCTTTGTTGCTTTTGCCTCCACTCTTTATGTGCAGTACTCATGTAAATTATTATAAATAGTAGAGGGGTAAATCCACATCCTTATCCGACACTTCTATTGATTGATTTCCGTTCTATCTGTCCGCTCCCAGTCCAACATTACATTAACTTGCTCTAATATGTCTTTTGTATATTATGGAAAATATTAGTAAGATTTAATTGTTTAGGCCTGAAATTGTTAATGATTTCACTAGATTTCTTTTACATGCCAAGCTCAACGCTGTTATGATATACCATTAGGTATTGTACCCTGATGAGATATCCCCTAGTTTCATGATTTGATTTTGATATGAGAAATACAGATATATTGGAATATTAAATAAATACAGTGTCAGTTTTGTGTGGACGGGAGAATTTCAACATGATCGCGACAGTCCGGCGCCACGGTAAGCTTGTCATTAAGGGGAAGAAGGTTTCCTGGTCAAAAGATAAGAGGATTAAAATCTAGAGCTCACAACAACAGAATAATTACTACGAGGAAGTGAAAGAGTATATATTCCGGACCAAGGCCGAGCAGGTGTATCGCCAATACCGAGAATATGACGTACCGGGTAATTTCACGCCCGAGGCATTTGGTGTGGCCACGTTTAACAGGGAGAGATTTAAAACTAACCAAAGCGGTGTTGACCAATGAGAAAATTTATCGTAAGGCCGCAGATGAACCAACATAAGAAAAACTCAGAGTGAACTCCAGTTAGCTTCTCCGATAACAATAATTAAATTATTCCAACCACATGATTGAATAGAGGGGATTTTTGTGATATCGTTCCCATGTTGAATAATGGTAATTGTAATAAATTAAAGTAATGAATTCGTGGAAATGACCCACGCTATCTCGCCATTGGTCGAGATGAGCACGCCATCAGGGACGCCGAGTTAGCGCGCGAAAGGTGGAGGACAGAAATTAAGTGATATTTCCATGATCACCGAACGATATGAGTTCAGAATACGACACATGAATGTGTATCACCAGTGTATTAAGTAGGATAAAGCAAGAGATCCAACTCCGCCTGCATATGCCGATTTAGGATAACCAACCCCCCTCTCCAGAAGTTGACCGCGGATGACCCCGGCGGGAAATCATATCGTCCATAAAAGTCCAGTAGCAGACCTCACATCACTCAGTTCTTGCCAACAGCAGTTCCTACCAGTACTCAGTCGTTTGAAGTCACCAGTTGTGACCGAGCGGACCTCACATCACTCAGTTCTTGCCAACAGCAGTTCCTACCAGTACTCAGTCGTTTGAAGTCACCAGTTGTGACCGAGCGGACCTCACATCACTCAGTTCTTACCAGCACTCAGTTCTTACCAGTCACCAGTCGTTATCGGTCACCAGTCGTGTCAGTCGTAATGAAGTAGTTGAGACTCTGACACGTTGACTCTGTAAGTCAGTACCTCGGGACGCATTCGAAGTCAGTTAGAGCTGAAAGTACGTGAATTATTAGGAGAATGAATACGAACAGTGAAATTATCCATAGTACCGAGTGTGTATAATCAGTACAATTGTATGTTGAAATTAATGAATGTCATGTGTTTAAATAATAACTAACTAACGGAACGCCGATAGTACCTTTGGAAGGCAGTGTGCGGAGCCTGAAGTAAACACCTCAAGATAGACGGTGAATAACTATCCGAGCAGGGAATTATAGGAGCTAGGCGATGATCAAGACGGCTTGAAAATAAACCAGGAAGTGCCGATTGAAGACGCGATACGCGCCGGTTCAAATGAACGACATTTCGTCGTAATGTGTCACGACGTGTGTTTCGGGCGTATATGAAGAGTATATTGTGCGAGTGTCAGGGGTCTAGGAGCACCTATAAGTGTTTTTTTTTTGTTATCAGTATTCTTGTGTAAAATAGTGTAATAAGGTATTAATCATGGGTAGTCACCCAGAAGTGTTTTATTGTGTAAAATTTGTATTGTGCGACATGATGGACGTGTAAATCACCATGGGGCCGTAAAGCCTATATCTCCTCCGCTACGAGACAATGGAATTCTACACAGGAATGAGTACACAATTTTGATATTTAGGGGATGTTATCGCGACTAAACGGGGTTCAGTGTAAATTAATTATGGTTACTTAACATGGTCCGCTTCCCGAGTCCATGATTTTATTTTTTTGTTAGACGGACGAACTAATTTATATTAACGTAATAATGGGTTAGATTAATTAATTTGAGTAATTGTTTGTTGTATATAATGTAAATATGGGATATATTTCTTTCAATTAATGCATGCTGTTTGTAATACTTTGACTTAAGTTCATTTCAAGTGTTAAATTCCTTTTTTGTGCTAACCCATTTATTTGATCTTCAATCACTGAGGTGATCATTTGTAATTTAATTAGGAATAATTTCTATTAGACAGCCAGATTATGAAAAAGCCAGAGTATGGAAGATTTGTGTTGCGTACGGAAGGTCATTAAAATACTAATAATAATCATGTTTGTGAGTCGACAAAGGAAAGTAAAATAATAATAATAATAATATTTGGGCGTGTGCAAGTTAAAGTATAATAATAATAATGACAGTGCTTCGCGAGTTAGCCAGTGCAAATATAATAATCAATGTGGAGACGACATGTAGCGTTAAAGACTTTCATTCGCGTAATCAGTTTGATTTTACGTAAATTTTTGATTTTACGTTTTTGGACTTTAATTTAACCATTAAAATTTTGTTTAAAAGCGATATAGGCACGTGAATTAGAAGGGTCACGATATGTTAAAAGCCCAGAATGATTTGAGCCCATATAAAGTTGGAAGTCATGAGGGACGAATATCCGGCGTGAAATCAATTGAGCCGTATTGTTTGTAATGATGAAATAGATGAATCTCAAGGCCTAAGATGATATAAATGCATATGCCGGTGTTATTAGTGGTAGAATCCACGCACCGAGGATTATTTTATGAATTAAATGTTTGAAGAGTTCCGATGAAAGGAAATGGACTTCAAATTTGAAGGAATAGTTTAGCAATCGCCGGCATTGGAGGTATTTGCCCAGCCGCGATGTGCCATAGGTTGTGAGATGTGTCTTGGGAGGACAGGTGTCCCCATATAAAATTAACGGCAGTACGAAGTTGAAGGTACGGTCCCGAATACCATATTGTCCCGACCGATATAAAGCAGATCTTAGTGGTTCATAACGGGATTTAACGTATGTGACTAAATTCTAAAGAGTGGATATTAAAATATCATCTTTCCAATTTTAATAATAATAATAACAATACTCATACTCCAAGTGAATCTTGTCTTAAATCGAGTGCTTAGTGCCAAGATAAATCGAAATTGTAAAAGGGGTTATGCGTTAAACATATTAAGAGTGGACTACCGTGTAACAGGCGAATTTAAGTTTTTTTTTTTAAATAATAATAATAATAATAAATATTAAGAAAAGTACTTTTTTTTGAAGAATAATTTTTTTTATATTTTGGACATAATAATGATGTTGGGAGATGAAATGAAAGATTTGAGATTTTTTAACTAATAATAATAATAAATAAAATATTTGAAGAAGGAGAAGAAGAATAACCAATGAAGGTACTTTTTTTAAACTTATTTTTTTTTTTGATGAAATTAATAAGAGCGAGAAGTTGAAGTATTATAGCGAGGTTGATTACGGGTTACGATAATCACGGTTTCCACTGTTAATAATAATAATAATAATAATAATAATAATAATAATAATAATAATAATAATAATAAAAATATTTATGAGGAAGCTGATCATTATATTGTGCGGATAATTTAGGAGGAAGAACTAACCTTCGTTTGAAACGCCGGCAAGGGTTGGCATATAATCATCCCGGATGACAAATGATAATAATCAAATACCGGATTATAATTGAAATTAATGATAATGATAAAATTAATTGATGGTAGTCAAAGTTTATGCTAATGATCAGACAGAGAATGGTAATGATATTATTTGATAATCATAGGAGGGTATGCTAGGGACAGTCATCCTGTGTCGAATTGCTCTGAACCAGATGTTGGGTTTTCACGGGGAGATAGCGGTAGATCCGTAAATAACCCACGGACGGCACATGTTTGCAGGGTCAGAGCAGAGTAATGAACCTTTCCGTACGTCTTGGCGTATTGACAAATGTAAATATTAAAGTAGCTTTTGAGTTAATGAACTCTACCTGGTGTGTTTGTGAATCTGGAAATAATAGGCTAGAGTTTGTCCGTATTATAAATTCCCGTTTTTTTCGAGGCGATAACATTTTCTACGGTGGGTGTCCGGCTCACCAGAATGTACATACCGGAAGTGTCTCATGTCCAAACGGAACGAGGAGACGACAGTAAAAAGTTACTGTCGTGCCTTCGTCGCCGAAAGAATATCTCCAGCGGTGAAACGTCCAATCATACGGATGTGAATTCGATCCCCAGTAACCAATTGGGACGAATTCACCAGATGTTTTACACTACCAGAGTAGTGAGGTAAAATCCAAGTATTATGTCATTTATTTTTCAGGATTAAAGTGTCACAATGTAAATTTGTCATCATGTGTAGTCTGCAAAATAAGTGAATAAATTGCTCCTCATTGCAATTTCAATAGGAAACAGCTTCCATATCTTTTCATTGTAGTTAGTCTAGTATGCCCATGGAATTTAAGTTGTCACTTCCCATTCCTATTGTGGAGTCAGAATTTTGTATCCATGAATGAGTCGTCCCCCGTAACCTTAAATTTTCATGCCCCGTTCATCCCTGTGTTCATTTGATGCGCCAATATATATATAATTTTTTTTTGATATAAAATTTTTTTTTATTCGTTTTCGAACTGATCACCCCTGAGATAAATGCTAGTCTGGGACTCAGGAGGTTGGCGGGTGCAGTATAGGCCTAAGTAAGGCTAGGAAGTTGAGGAAAAATCTTTTTTTCTTTTTCGAGTGTCCGATGACGAGGCCCACCATAACATACGTTTATTTTGGGACATTATTGGCCAGAAAATGGTGGATTTTGTCTCTTTTTCCTTTTCCGGATTTTTTGTTTTTTGGTCCTTTTTTAGCTTTTTGTTTAGGTTCTAGCGGCTTTTGTTTGCAATTTCATTTTATTTCAACTACATTTTTACTGCTCATTCTCAATTCGAATCAGCATTAGTTCATCCATCACGTCCTAAACATCTTTTCTCTAGTAAATACATATATTTTTTTTTGCTACGGGCTTTACGTCGCACCGACACAGATAGGTCTTATGGCGACGATGGGATAGGAAAGGCCTAGGAGTTGGAAGGAAGCGGCCATGGCCTTAATTAAGGTACAGCCCCAGCATTTGCCTGGTGTGAAAATGGGAAACCACGGAAAACCATTTTCAGGGCTGCCGATAGTGGGATTCGAACCTACTATCTCCCGGATGCAAGCTCACAGCCGCGCGCCTCTACGCTCACGGCCAACTCGCCCGGTAATACATATATTTGAACCATATCTGACATGAGATAAAATGAAATGTAATGAAAAAAAATGAAACTACTAGTTGAAAAGAAAACGCGGGTTTCAAATTATTTGCATGATAAGTGAAATATTGAAAGGAGAAAATGTCAGTATTTTTGAAGCTTGCTTCAAGTAGGCCCATGAGCCCTTAACATTCGTTGATGTGGAAGGGAAGTTTCTCTATGTTTCGCAACGTGCTGACTGAAAACCGACGATCTTTTGTACCTAAAAACCTGGAGATGTCTATTGTGATATACTGCAAAGCGAACTGAGGTAAGGTTTCCGAATTTCCATTTCTGTGGTCATGAAAAATAGTTTTTTTTGCTATGGGCTTTACGTCGCACCGACACAGATAGGTCTTATGGCGACGAAGGGATGGGAAAGGCCTAGGAGTTGGAAGGAAGCGGCCGTGGCCTTAATTAAGGTACAGCCCCAGCATTTGCCTGGTGTGAAAATGGGAAACCACGGAAAACCATCTTTAGGGCTGCCGATAGTGGGATTCGAACCTACTATCTCCCGGATGCAAGCTCACAGCCGATGAAAAATATGATCCCAGTTATGCTAATTTCAATTTCTTTCTCCAGGATGTCCATTGCGGGTTCATTCTAGTTGGAAAAGATATATCATTGTAAATTCAGCAAGTACTTTTTTAAAACAAACACGGAATTCCTTTTAAAATTATATTAATCTAAAAATATATTATGTTTTAAAGAAGGACATTATTTCACCCATGCACTGTATGTTGTATACCACTAGAATGTTGTATCTTTTAACATTATATTCCTATTTAGTAATTAAATATAAAATTATGAATGAATGTTGATACCATTTTTACGACCATTTTATCAGTTTTAGATCATTTTTTGATATTTTAAAGTCTTTTTATATAAATTTATAGGCAGTTTATAAGTATTCAACTTCCGAGGCCTAGTTATAAGAAACCCACCATCTTCGGTGAGGATTAATTAGGGTACAAGGAGATAACATTCTAACCAAAGGACCATCGTGAACGGCCTCATATTGTAGTTCGCGAGCGTGTCGTAGATATCGAGTGCAATTCCCCCTCACCTTCTTAACGCACAGCTCCGCAGTTTGATGTATGAGCAGAGCACTTCACAGAATGACGCACAGTGAAGGTAATGCAGGCCACGAGAGCGGCCTCGGGCGAAAGTTGGAGAACAATCTCCTTATCTCAAATGGAAGAAGAGAAAGTGAGGGGCAATTTATCATGCCTGATAAAATGCTTGTCAAGCTCTTTGCCTGACACTGAACGTGTTCCTCACGGTCCCTTACGAG
Source organism: Anabrus simplex (assembly GCF_040414725.1). Classification (NCBI taxonomy): domain Eukaryota; kingdom Metazoa; phylum Arthropoda; class Insecta; order Orthoptera; family Tettigoniidae; genus Anabrus; species Anabrus simplex. The sequence continues at coordinate 82,599,179 of NC_090269.1, forward strand.
CTATATTATTATTAAAAAACTAATAATGTTATTGGCTTTCCGTGCCACTAACTACTTTTACGGTTTTCGGAGACGCCGAGGTGCCGGAATTTACTCCCGCAAGAGTTATTTTACGTACCATTAAATCTACGGACACCAGGCTGACGTATTTGAACACCTTCAAATAACGCCAGACTGAGCCAAGATCGAACCTGCCAAGTTGGGGTCAGAAGGCCTGCGCCTAAACCATCTGAAACACTCATCCCGGCTATATTATTATTATTATTATTATTATTATTATTATTATTATTATTGTTGTTGTTGTTGTTGTTGTTCCGGGGTATTCTGTGAAACGCAGTAGTGAAAGAAGGTGCTGGTGGGAATGGGTCTATCTACGATGGTCAATGATTAATTTATAACTTTAAAAAAGGTTACATTTCTTTTCAGATATTAAATTTCAACAAAACAAGATTTCAGGCACAGAGCAATTTTGGTACAAAACAGAGAAACCAAGAATTGGTAATTTACAGTCTGGAGCTTCAAGCTCATAATTTACAAGGTTCCAACATCGCAAATATTGCGTTTAGGATAGACAAGAAGAGATATCTCCCAAAACACAATTTGAAGAGCACTTTGCTCCCACGGTTACAATTTACGGCTTTCCAAAGGCACCACTCAATAGTACACAAATATCTGTTACATTACCACAAAAGAGCTTACATGCTCTACAAATTCTACTAAGGAGACACCTTCAGGCCTCTCTAGGCACAACATACAATTTACAATACAATATTAATTACCTTTTAGTTTATACAGGGGTATCTAGTACCCATTCTACTGGGCCTTCGTGAAAAAGAACAGGTCAAATTACTGGCCCGAACTCAAAAATGTGTGGAGGCGTACACTTGCACTCCTTGAAATGATGGTTAAAACCCTACTTGGGCTTGCAGCCCGACGATGCAAAGGCTAACCCCACACTACTGAGGTGACTAGAAGGACAAGTTAATTTATGATTTACAGGAGAAAAACAGTTACAAAATCGTAGTCTCCTCATGATTAATTGAGGGGGTATTCGAGAGGGTAATGCACTCTCTATCCCCGATTTACTGTTTAAGTTCTTGGGACTTATATGAAATTTTACACGAAAAAGAAGAAAGTTTACATTTTAGGAAATTGATGGTTTCATAGTTAAAGATTGGAACCTTCCCCTAGAGTCAGCTTGCGGAGATAACTACTTAGATGGAGAAACTGTTGGCCAGCTGATGTTCTGCTTGCCGAAGATTGAGGCCTCCGCCTCCTGTCAACACACACACACACACACACACACACACACACACACACACACACACACACACACACACACACACACACACACACACACACACACACACACACACACACACACACACACACACACACACACACACACACACACACACACACACACACACACACACACACACACACACACACACACACACACACACACACACACACACACACACACACACACACACACACACACACACACACACACACACACACACACACACACACACACACACACAGAGTAAGACGACGGGCAGAAAGACAAATTAACTCGAAAAGGCGTCAGCTTTTATACCCGAGAGGAGTTTTCGAGAAGGCTCTGGGCTAAAACCGGACACACCCTCTCATTTTTATTGGCGGATAAAATAGGTACAAGAAACGTTTGATTGGCTGAAAAATAAATACATGAAATTTCTGATTGGTCAGAAACCAACGTTTGCGGGATGAGTAAGAAGTGTTGCAAACCTTGAAGTACCAAAAATAAGAAAAGTCAATTCAGTCAAGAAAACCTATAAACACAAAATTTCTTCAAATCTCCAATTATTCCACTTTGGATCAGAGTGTAGGACCTCAGTTCTTTAATAGAGATATCTATGGAGAAAAGTCCAAATTTCTTGAAATAGTTGTTGCAACCAGTGATGCACCAAAACAAAACAAAAAATCGAGTCAGTTTAGGAAACTTTAAAATAACATATTACTCTATCATTTAGTAGTGACATCTTGTGATCAACGTCCCAACTTCTTGCACTAGGGGTTTCAAATTGTGTATGTTAGATAGCGCTCTTGTAGGCGCTTCATTTAAATGCACGGAGATGGGCTGTACCTCCCGGTATAATTATTATTATTATTATTATTATTATTATTATTATTATTATTATTGAGAATACTCCCATTAAGGACTACGCAATGTAATTATAGACATTTGTTTGCCTTCCTTTTTGTCCATTTTCATTTCGTAATTTTTATGTAGGCTTTCTTTCGCTCTTTGTCTAAATTATTCCGGTCGTGTTCTTTGGTCTCTCCTCTTAGTTATCTTGCCATTTGCGAGTTTTGAACTAAATATGGTCCTTTTCTGGATCTCTTCTTGTGTGATACTTATCAATTCAACAATTTCGTGTTATATTTATTATTATTATTATTATTATTATTATTATTATTATTATTATTGTTATTTATTAGTTCTTACACCAACACGTGTTTACCAAAGGACATAGAATAGTTTACAAGTTCTTTGGAAACATAATTGAATTGTCTGTTTCGTAAAGGAAATATCAGTGTACTCAAGAATATGAACATTTATACTCATAGCTTATTTTCGATATGAGTCCCCTATTCATGGGGAGGTAGAATGCATTCACGGTATCCCCTTCCTACCGTAAGAGGCTCCTAAACTGGCCCCACGGGTTCTGAATTTGGGAGCGTGGATTGGTGATTACGAGGCCTGATTCGGGCATTGCTTCAACTTACTTGTAAGAGTCTCCTCACTTTAACCTTTCCTCTCAGCCCTCACTTGGTCAACTCTTGTTCTCTTCCGACTCCGATGGTATTAGGTTTATGATGCTTAGGAAGTCTTTCATTTTCTCACATTTCGTGGGTTCTTCTCTTTCTTTTGTCGATACAGTCATTCTTTGATATGTTGGATCTCTGATTTTTTCCCTCTGATTTGTGTTGTACTTCCTTTTAAAACAATAGTCACCGCCACCATTTTCGACATTTGAAAATCATGATTTAATATTTATGAATCAATATGTTTCATTCATTCATTCAATCATTCCTGTGGTGTAGGGCGCCTGCCTCTTACTCGGAGTGACAAGTGGGTAAATCAATGGATAGGCTACCTGTAGCTCCAAGGCGGTTCAGAATGCTCGATCCAAACCGTGCTCCAAGCAGAACGCATTTTTTTTTTTCTTTTTTAGAAGGACCACATGCATACCCTTCAAATTCTCCACCGCCATTAGTCCAATGGCTTGAAAACTTGATGTTCAAGCCTAAAGCATCTTCCTTATGGCAAGGGTATTGACACCTCACTGCTGTGTATGTTGTACATAGATTTCACCTTATATATTTATTTTTTGGTTTTGTGTGTAGTCCTAAAGCCATACGATAAATAAATAAATAAATAAATAAATAAATAAATAAATAAATAAATAAATAAATAAATAAATAAATAAATAAATAAATAAATAAATAAATAAATAAATAAATAATCTGGAGTCCTGGCTTCCAACCCCAGCCAATGTTAATTCTGGACTGCGAGGGCCGGAATGGGGTTCATTCAGCCTCATGAGACCAACCGAGGAACTACCAGATACCAGAGACAGTGTACTTGGTCTCAGAATCTGAGCACGGGGTCCAAGCATATAGTCTTTCTGACAACGTGACACACTAATATCTGTAGGCCTAATATTGGCAGATTTTCTAGCACGTAAAGAATCTCCTGCGGGACAAAGTTCCGGCAGTCTTCCATCTCCCCAAATCTTAGAAGTTGTTAGTTGGACAGTAAACGTATTTTACCGAGCGAGTTGGCCGTGAGGTTAGTGTTTGAAAATACGTTACGGAAAATGTATGGGCAGGTAAACCCAATAATGTAAGAGGGGATCCGTCATCCATTTTTTTCTTAAACCGTTTGGTTAATCGCCAGGGGTAACTGGTTCGTATCTCTTATGTCCTGCGATGTAGTGCACTGAATTTGCAACAGAATATTAGCGGTGAAAAGTGTTAATATTAGCATTCAAAATTCCCAAGGAAAATGCATGGGGTACGCACAAAATTATCAGAACCTGTATTAATGGATGGAGTACAGGCATGAGCGCGTGACTGAAGACGGCACGGTATCGGCTGTATAGTCCGACTCGTTGGCTGAATGGTCAGCGTACTGGCCTTCGGTTCAGAGGGTCCCGGGTTCGATCCCCGGCCGGGTCGGGGATTTTAACCTTCATTGGTTAATTGCAATGGCCCGGGGGCTGGGTGTTTGTGATGTCCCCAACATCCCTGCAACTCACACACCACACATAACACTATCCTCCACCACAATAACACGCAGTTACCTATACATGGCAGATGCCGCCCACCCTCATCGGAAGGTCTGCCTTACAAGGGCTGCAACCGGCTAGTAATAGCCACACGAAATTAATTATCGGCTGTATATATGTGCTGTGCAGTTGGCAAGCAATGCAGTACAGTATAGTGTATTGCGTGACTCAACCTATATATGGGAGAGGAGTGGACAAGCGGGACATAGCGAAAGATAAATTTAAAGCACCATTTCCTGTGCTGCACACTGCACAGTGTGTACAATACATGAACAGTTAGAAATTAATCGCTAAACATGCCTCCTCAATGTTATAAGGACTCTTAAAGTTAAACTATAAAGATCCGGCCTGTTACGTTAGGAAATCTAAATAATGCACAGATGTTTGGCATTGATAGTGGTATATTATCGGCACACTTAATTTTGGTGCATTTACACCCTAGTGCTGAATCGGTCGACCTCGGCAATCGTCGAGATTCGTACTGGCAACCTTTGAAACACAAACTATGAATTGCTTAAGCATCGTTGTGCGACATCTGGCGTACACTTTACGTACTAGTACTGTTGTTGTTTACACAGCAAAGCCAAACTATAGAATATTCATGCTAGGAACAAGATTCGCATCGAGAAATGTTATATAATTTGTATGTGACATAGTTGTTTGCCTAAGATAATAACCAAGATGAAGTGTGACGATAATATATTCCTGATTAACACTCATGAAAACACAGTCATGACGTACGGAACACTGTTGGATTTAGTTTTATCAGCCTATATCCTAGGATACTCTGTCATAAATTTAGCCGTTAATACTTGTCAATAATACAGGACGTGCTGACAATATTCACTTTTATTACATAACTAATGTTACGTGGGTATATCATTTCAGTTTACCGATATGTTTGATAACACAAATGCATTGTGCTCACCCGAACGCGGGAGGACTTTTACTTCTAGGATCTAAGTTTTGTATGCCAGTCGGTTCAGAATTCCTTAACGCATGGCGTATAGCTTTTAGTGGCGGGAGTGTACGAGGACAAGTTCGGCTCGGCAGGTGCAGATCTTTTGATCTGACGCCCGTAGACAACCTGCGCGTCGTGATGACAATGAAATGATGATGAAGACGGCACATACACCTAGCCCCCGTGTCAGCGAAATTAACCAATGATGGTTAAAATTTCCGACTCTGCTGGGAATCGAACCCGGAACCCCTGTGACTAAAGGCCAACACGCTAATCATTCAGCCATGGGGCTGAAGTCGCTTACACTATCCGGGTATGATGATTAGATTCTGCTCTGTGATACGCCGCCATTACTAGCAAGATTGTTTGTAAGCGAGCTTCACCTCTGTGTGCTTCGGGAGCGCACCACCCAAAGTTATCAAACAAGAACATTTGGCCGGCTACTCGCTGCATAGGCTGAGACAGAAGTTGCTCACGATTGAATATACATTTTATTTTCTGGTGAGCTTTCACTAGAAGGAAACAATTATGCTACAGATCGATTTTTGTTTCAGAACACGATGTCCACTTACAATTTCTGTAACTTATTTTCGAACACCGTGTATATTAGGGATATCATAATGAAAAGAAGGGCTTGATTTAGACGCAGCTTGTAATACTCTTTAAACACATCATTGTACGTTCAAGGGTGTGGTGGAGTTATATGACTGAAAAGTGAATATCACTGAGTTGGGATGAACTTCATGGTTTCAGATATCAGCCGGATGATATTATTAATTTGATCATCGATCTTTCGCATAGAAGGGCAGTTTATAGTATTGAGCTGCAGAAAGAACAAGGCCAAAAGCTGAACAGCAAGGAGTTGTAACACTGGAGCCCCAGGTTGTTCTGCACTGTTTTTGAAGCATTGTTTCTGATATTTGCAGCCTACAAGCTTGCCCACTCACCTGTGCTAGTTTGTGTGGGCAGATTAATTCCATTTTCCATGACTGCTCATTCAAGAGGGCTTTTGTTGGATACAGTTGTATTGTACGTTACATTCATGGACCACCCATGTTGGAATATGAGTTTCATTAGCAAGCTGCAATAAAAACAATCTCGTGTTAAAAATAAACACAAAATCTGCTGCAAGTTGTTCTGAGTAATGAAACATTAACAGCCACCTGCGTTTAAACAAATCGTTGGGTAATCTGGCATTCGCTCAAATGGAACTCACTATGTAAATATGACTTTGAAGAATAGAACTGTAATAAGGTTCATCACAAAATGAATAAGAATAATTAGTGATGAAGAGTTACTTCAGAATGTTTTCGATCGATTTTATGCGACCATCTTCAGCAGTTCACTCCAAGGATTAGATACTAGTGATTTTTATTTTAGAGAGCTGCATAATCGAGACGGTAAGGGCGTTCTCTGTTCACCCGGAAGGATGTGGTTTCGATTCCTTGTTGTCAGTAGATGCAGAGTGAGTCTCGGCCTATAAGTTGCCACGGCTGGTCCGTGATCCAACAGCTCTACGCTCTATCCGGCCAACCGAGCAGAGGAGGGGTGGCCACGGCTCTACCGTGGCTCTACGCCTCTGCATTAGGGAGGCAGGACAGCGCTGGACCTCACGGCTTGCCCCAACCGTCGGGTGTTCTGAGATTGGTTTTCCGTGGTTTTCCATTCTCCTGCACTAAGGCGAATGCCGGGAGGGTTCCTAGTATAGGCTACTGCCGCCAACCCCCTCACCTTCTTCAATCATCTCCTTCACCGTAACAAATCTCCCGGCCTGAGAGACGGCGTCACCATCTAAGAGGCCCGCCTCCCCCTTCAGGGGAGGAATGAAAACATTTTAATAGTATTCCTTGTCATGGAGTCAAAAAATTTAGAAACGAAATTACCACTTCAGGAACAGTTCATGGCCTTGAGGTTTTACAATCTACTTCAAAACTGAGTACCACGTTAATTCTTGAGGGCTAAGTCGACCGGACGGAGGGCTAATCACACTATCCCACTTCCCTTCATCAATCCAGAATGCACACACTGTCATCATTCCGGAACAGAATAGAATACTCCTATCCCTTAGTTCCGGATCTCCTGAAACTGGGGAGAAAGCGCTTCTTTATTGCAATTCATTAAATTCGATACATTCTGCTCTTAATTATTTGACTACTGCACTAAATATAATTTAGTTTGTCCTAGACGTTAACAATGTTATGTAGTCTAGGATAACATGTATCTTTCCCTTTCTTTAGTGCTTAATTTTGTTTCACAAGTCTTATAGAGTTATACCACCATTATGTTTAATATATCAATCTGGACAAAGCAGATTGGTTTTCCGTGGTTTTCCATTCTCCTGCACTAAGGCGAATGCCGAGAGAGTTCCTAGTATAGGCTACTGCCGCCAACCCCCTCACGGATAAGGCTTGAATCTTCCCGGTTGAGGTATTTTCGGGTTTTTCACGTTTACGCCCGAATGGTTTCACGTACTCCTGAACTCCCTCTTCCAAGTTCTTTTCAACTTTCCCTCGCGGTACTTGTACATTATGACTGAACTGAATGAGTGGATAACTGACTGCACGAATTGGTAAATAGTTATGGCTGAATTGTGATCGTGCATGAATGAATGAATAACACTCTTCACCAGGTCACGGATAGGTTCTACAACACTGACAATGAAAACCTACAACCTGTTTTCCAGTCATTGAGCGGGTCAGGGATGTAATGAATGTATCATATATAGGCTATTAGCATGATGGTGTCGCCACTCCCAGAGTAAGTTATTGATGACTGATCGATGCTATGAAATGAGAATGGAGAGTGTTGCTGGAATGAAAGATGACAGGGAAAACCGGAGTACCCGGAGAAAAACCTGTACCTCCTCCGCTTTGTCCAGCACAAATCTCCCATGGAGTGACCGGAATTTGAACTTCAGTATCCAGCGATGAGAGGCGTACGCGCTGCCATCTGAGCCACGGAGGCTCTAGGTTCTACAACAATATGCAAACTTATTATATACCAGGCGGCTCGCGAGTGTCATACTTTCTACTTATAAATGTCCCGCACGCACTAATGATGAATGGGATACTTATTAAGTGATTTTCACAGGGGCACTACTACCTGCAGGCAGGTTACGTCAGAATATGAGGAGATAACAACCGGACGGTCGCTCGCAGCATGTTCCTCAGCACTACCCGTCTAATGCAACCCCTGCATTAGTAAACCTCGTTTTCGACCGCATAGAACTAGGCTGATGTATGGTACAGTAGCACTACATTTGCTGTCTGCATATCGGCAATGGCTCGTGTGTTTAGCAACGACGAATACACAGACATTACTTTAATCTATGGAGAATCTGATCGGAATGCAGCCGAAGCTCGCAGATGGTATGCGCAGGACTTTCCAAACAGACGTCTGCCTTCTACACAGGTATTTCGCCGAACAGTATTACTTTTTGTTTCACCCAAACAACTCTTTTACAGAGTGAAATGGCTACACGTGGACATATTAATTTATTAAGTTTTCTTTTGTGCATTTTTGGCTTATTTACAAAGGCACCCTGTTATGGAACGTGTGCAGTAAAATGAGTGCTATTGTTTCACAACATCTGAAATACAGTACGCTGTAGCGGTCACTCGAAAACAAGTGATTAGACATCCCATACATCACTATTGCATGTGGGACATTGGTAAATAGAAATTACGGCGCTCGTGGGCCGCCTGGTATATTGCCGGGCTGAGTGAATGCAAAGCATATTTTCGTGGCAGCGTTCCAGCTTACTCCTGCGGTCACTAGTGCAGGGCAATGCGTTTCTGCTAGCGTCATTCTGCCTTCATAGATCAAAGTAATTCCTGTAAAGTTGGTATTGACCAAGTAGACCATAGGGGATTTGCGAAGGTCGGTTAAATTAATTTAGGATTGAAACTAGAACCCGTAAACATACAGTGCAAATTTTTTTTTTCATTTTCCGATTTTGTGAACTTATTTTTCTGTATGTGTATTCGTACATTATACATTACGAAATGCATACAAAGGAAAACAACATAGAGTTAGCTATGCAAAAGCAACAGAAACGCAACAAAAATGCAATTTGGTAACGTGAGTTTTTCAACGCAAGATTATCGTTTATTTCGTGGCATACTCAGAACCAAATAATGCAATTTATTTTTGGGCAAATTATCCCAGTCCCGGATAGCAGTTTCAGTCAGCTACTGGAATTTTGTCCCGCGGGATTTCTTTCACGTGCTGGTAAATCTACCGTCGCTGGGCTGTGGTATTTGAGCACCATCAAATACCACTGGACTGAGCCAGGATCAAACCTGCGAACTTGGGCTCAGAAAGCCAACACCTTAACCGTCTGAGCAACACACCCGGCTGATATTATTATTATTATTATTATTATTATTATTATTATTATATTCGTATACGGCAGTTTGAGACCACGTTAAACATCTATGACACATAACTGCAAGCCGCCCGGCTCTATGGCTAAATGGTTAGCGTGCTGACCTTCGTCACAGAGGTCCCGGGTTCGATTGCCGGCAGGGTCAGGAATTTTAACCATAACTGGTTAATTTCGTTGGCACGGGGGCTGGGTGTATGTGTAGTCTTCACCATTATTTCATCCTCATCACGACACACAGGTCGCCTGCGGGAGTCAGATCAAAAGACCTGCAGCTGGCGAGCCGAAGTTGTCCTCGGACACTCCCGGCACTAAAAGCCATACGCCATTTCATTTCAACTGCAAGCCTTCTTTGCAGCCCAAAATCTTCGCACTATTTCTCTAGTAGCCTGTCTTCATTCCTCTGTCCATTCCCTGTTCTGTTTCTGTTCGTTATGAAAGCATCTGAAGTTGTCGATCACTGATCTATACTTTGTTCGATTTAGGATTTTTGTTTGTTTGTGATTGAATAGTATTTGAATAGCATTTGAAACTAGGTATTCTAAACTTCATTGCTTCAATGTCTCTATTTAATGGACTTCATAGGACTGAATTCAAATCACATGGATGTAGCATGAAACGGTCAAACATGTTTAATGAACAAGATTGCAATTAAATATTTACAAACACTGACATATACGAAATATACACTTACTCCTGCAATGTACCATGCTGATGACATGCCAAACTTTGAATAATGAAATGAACATCACTTGATCTCATTGTTTATTCGCGACCACGATTGACAGGAGTTGCCAAGACAAAGCAGCAAGTATCGGCCGCACACTCATGTGATTTTAACACTCCCCGCCACCTGGTGGCGAACTAGCGTGTTAGAGCAAACTGTCACATTGTCAAACAAGAATGTACAATTCTAAATAATGTATTAAAAAAAACATGGCGCACCATGGGCTACCAAGCGACCGCAGCGTAGTCCGAAGGCCTGCAGATTATGGGGTGCAGTGTGGTCAGTACGACGAATCTTCTCGGCCTTTACTCTTGGCTCCCTAGACCGGGGTCGCCATATAACCGTAAGATAGATCCTCAATTGTAATCACGTAGGATGAGTGGACCTCGAACCAGCCCTCGGGTCCAGGTAAAATTCGCTGACCTGGCCGGGAATCGAACCTGGGGCCTCCGGGTAAGAGATTGGCACGCTACCCCCTACACCGCGGAGCCGGCCAATGACGCATAACACACATATTAACAAAACAGATGTCTTCCCGATTCAGTCCAGATCCTTTCTTACCTCCCTAAACCATTTTTTTTTTTTTGCTAGGGGCTTTACGTCGCACCGACACAGATAGGTCTTATGGCGACGATGGGATAGGAAAGGTCTAGGAGTTGGAAGGAATCGGCCGTGGCCTTAATTAAGGTACAGCCCCAGCATTTGCCTGGTGTGAAAATGGGAAACCACGGAAAACCATCGTCAGGGCTGCCGATAGTGGGATTCGAACCTACTATCTCCCGGATGCAAGCTCACAGCCGCACGCCTCTACGCGCACGGCCAACTCGCCCGGTCCTAAACCATTTGTCGGGAACTTTAGGTCTACTGTCAAGTACAGGGTCTTTCATAAATACTGAACCAATTTCGAAGGCTTATTGCGCCGTACTCAAGCCACGGAGCGTAACGAGTCGCATATCGTTACAAAGGGCGTGGCCTCACATTTCTATCAGTAGTCAGTAGAATGCTCTGCGCCTTCCTTCCCTCCCTTCCCCGTACCTCCCAACGAATCCTCAGCGGTGGATTGGTCGACACACTGCTCCGGATCGTGCTTTACTCGCATGGCCCCCCTGATCCCCAGACCTCACTCCTTGCGACTTCTTCCTGTGGGGATACGTCAAGGACAAATTTTATGTTCCGACACTACCCACTACACTGGATTACCTTCAAGAGCGGATAATACGTGTGATCAATTCAGTGGATCGTGATATGCTGCAATGCGTGTGGGAGGAATTGTTCTATCGCCTTGATGTGGTGCGTGCTGCTGGTGGTGGTCATATTGAACACTAAACTTGAACATCATTCAAGCACATGTGTCTTAGGTTTAATCTTGTACTACTGACTGTTGGGAAAATATAGCTTGATGAATTCGGTTCATTTTTTTTAAAGTCCCTGTATTTTAAAAATCTGTTTTGTCAGCCTCTTCTCGTCCATCCTAAACAGGTGTCCGTAAAATTTGAGTCTTCTTTTCTTCAATGACCCAATCAATCTTTCGATTTCCTGGTATACTGCTCCTTTTCCTCGTAATCTATACTGACCATCCACGATTTTTGGACCCATTATCTTGCGGAGGATCATTTCCCCAAATTTCTCGGTTTTTCTTAGTCCCGACATTCCTGTCGTTTGGAGGCATTCACTAGCATACGGACACTGCTTTTGATCACTGTGTTCTAGTGTCTTAGCTTAGCTCGCCTTGATGTGGCTTTCCTCTTGAACAAAGCACGTGTGCTTTGAGAAGCAGTGGCCATCTTCTCTCGCCTGGTGTGGTTGGCTTTTCTCTCGCTAGTTTTCATCTGTACGATTTCTCCGAGGTACTTGAAGCTCAGAAAACGCTATTGCAACACCAGTGATCCTATGAGTAACACCGTTCATATGATGAGACGCATTTGTCGTGCTCCGAACGTCATTACTCAGCACTCCATAAATCTCAGCAGCATACGCGCTGCCACAGCCATAAATTAGACTGGACGTCGGTAGAAAGTACATTTTGCTCTGTGTCAGGAGACGGATTCAACAGTCTTGCACCCATAAATAAATTACACTAGGATATACAGTAGTATCGTGTGTGGATAATTAGTGATTTGTGTGATAAATATCTCACAATTTAATACTAAATGCGACACGCACGTGTTGTAATTAGTTCATATTTGTGAGTCGTCCGGTTTACGTGCAGCGAGTTTTCTACTTAACTACGAATTTAATACATTACTTCTGAACCAAACGCACTGTGGGGGAATTTAATTTACGCATGTCAGAAATTCCGCACCTCTTCAGTAGCCGCTGGTGTGGACATGATAGTGCTAATAACGTTGAGTATATAAAGCGAGTTACAAGATATGAACAACTGATTATGATTTGATGGGTTCATTTCATGACGTAGTTTACTAATTGGACTCATTTGTGTGCTACTAGGAGCACGTGTATCATTACAGAATGTAGATAAGTCATCTCAGTTAAAGTTTCAATGTAACATGCAGATGATTGCACGCTTTTATTTCTCGTATACCCTTCGAATATCGCTCGTCCTACTTTACCATCTAGCTCATTTACCCAGCAATGTTCAGCGTACCGGCACCAGTGGTTCAGTGCTTAGTAGGCTATCTTCTGTTACCTTTTACGCGTGTTCGATACCCGCCGAGGTAGCACGGCACGTCGTTCATTTTGGTATAATAAGGAACCCTTGTGAATACACAAGGCATTCATTCGTTTGAATTCCCTCCGTAATTTAATCTGTTTACATAAAGCAGAGGTGCTCAAGATGCGGCTCTGGTAGGAAGAGCGCTTGTTGAAACTCTGGTAGCAGCTGGCTCGTAGCTGACTCATTCACACACTCTTCATTCTGCTGCTTGTCTGTTGATATAACCAACACACTTGGCGTCGTGGTGTGTTTATCCGGATCAAACTTACGAATCCTCGATAGAGACCAAATCTCTCTGATGCAAACATTAAGACTTCGATTCATTGCACGTCCTGCAGGTGATAATGTTTGTTATACTTGCCTTCTTTCCTTTCCATGTTGACCTCTGAAATATTTCTACATTGAGAACGTAAAATCTTCAACATAAACATGAACGTTCGAATGCCATATGAAGTGGCCAAGGATGGCGTTTACCTGCTATCTTGTGGTGGCAAGTTGAAACAAAGGTCAATGGAGAGAGAGAGAGAGAGAAGGAAGTACCAAGTGTATGCATAAGTTTTTGCCGGGTTTTGTGGTACAGAAAACACGTAATTTTCATGGAATATTCTTTTTTTGGTTTATTCAAAATATTGGTCATCACCTTCTAAACACTTCGCCCATCTTTCAAGTAAGTTATGAATACCATGCCAGAAGAACTGCTTGTCTCTTGCGGCAAACATTTCGTCAAGCCATTTTACAACTTCCTCGAAATTGCTGAGGTACTGCACTACGAGCGCGTGCCCCATTGATGTGAATAGGTGATAGTCAGATGGCGCCAGGTCGGCGCAGTACGGCCGGTGCGGATTTCAAGGTGACTTTTACTGGTTTTGTAGTGTGAGACGGCGCATTGTCGTGTAACAAAATCACTTTGCCATGTCTTTTGGCCCATTGCGGTCGTTTTTCGATCAATGCGTGATTTAAATTAATCTTTTGTAGGCGATAGCGTTATGTATTAACGGTTTCGCCGGGCTTCAAGTGTTCATAATACACAGTACCGCTCTGATCTCACCAGGCACAAAGTATGGTCTTCTTGCCGATTAGAACAATAGTGTAAGTGGACAGTTCGGCGGCTACCTCCACCTCCGGCCTTCTGGACGAGGCCTTCACCTCATTGAATGCGCTGACAGAGAGTGCATGTTTAACCTCGTGTTACCTCACTAGGGCGCTTGGCTAAGAGCGTGCTCTTAACCTCACATGACCTTACGCTGGCTATGTGTCCAGGCTTAACCACACAGACCTCGGGTTCGACCACAGGCCTAAGGGCGTTAACCGTACAGACCTAAGTCCATCACTCCGGCTAACCGCATAACAGTGTAGGCTTAACCTTACATGATGTTATTAGCTAAAAGTGCAGGCATAGCCTTACACTGATCAGCCGTTAATCTAACTGGTTGCCCTTCCGTATACCATCGCTAAAATGCAGGATTAAGGTCACGCTGACCAGGCACTAACCTAACCAGTTGCTCTTCTTTACACTAACTTGGGTATAACTTTACACGCTAGCTAAAATTGCTGGCTTAGCCTCACGCTGAACAGGCGTTAAACTGACCGGTTGCCCTTCCTTACACTATCTCGGATATGACTTAACACGCTAGCTAAGAGTGCTGGCTTAGCCTCACGCTGACCAGGCGTTAACCTAACCGGTTGTCCTTCTCTACACCCTGGCTAAAATTGGAGGCTTAATCTTCCGCTGACCACGCGTTAACCTAACTTAATCTCCCCGGAGTTGGAGCTGAACTTGGAATAAGATGGCGACTATGAGGCTTAATACGTACGCATTATTCATAGGGGCGTATTATCGGAATCAGACTTCAGGGGCTTAGAGCTGAACTAGGAACAAGATGGCAGCTACACATGGGACTAGGGAGATGATTTATTTTATTTATTTATTTATTTATTTATTTATTTATTTATTGTCTTGTTTTATATGGCGGGACTCAGGCTATGAAGCCTGCTATTCTGTCCGACCATACATACACCTACATGAAGAGTTAAATATACACTAAATTATCTACTGTTTAATATCTTAAGGTAGCAATTAAATGTTTTAATTAATGTAATACTTAGCTATGATCTAATCCTACTATGTTATAAGAAATTATTATTATCCATTAACCAGGTTTGACAGCGTTTCTTAAAGCGGAGGTGGTTTGACACGCTCCTAATTTCAGCAGGTAGGGAATTCCAAATTCGGCTGGCGGCGACTATAAATGATCTACTGTAGCCAGTCGAGCGGTGAATGGGAGTGGATGATGATCTGGTAGGAATACTAGAAGGTGATGCTAGGTAATGGAATTGTGTGGCAAGATATTCAGGTGTGTTAAGGTTCAGTATACGATGTAACAGGGACGACTATAAATGATCTACTGTAGCCAGTCGAGCGGTGAATGGGAGTGGATGATGATCTGGTAGGAATACTAGAAGGTGATGCTAGGTAATGGAATTGTGTGGCAAGATATTCAGGTGTGTTAAGGTTCAGTATACGATGTAACAGGGAAAGAGTGTGTAAATTTCGTCGCTCTCTTAAGCGTAGCCATGAAAGCCTAGAAAATGTGGGAGAAATATGGCTAAACCTTGGTATATCTGAAATAAATCGAACGCATGCGTTATGTGCCTTTTGGAGCTTGTTGGAAAGTAAGGCATTCAGGTTACTGTATACTACGTCACAGTAGTCGAATATTGGCATTACCATACTTTGGATAAGCAGTTTTCTTACATTTTGGGGGAGTAAATCTCTGAGTTTTTTAAGGGAATGTAAGGAATAAAACACTCGCTGACATATACCTGTTACATGATCGTTCCAACTAAGGTTTTTATCCATTATCATCCCTAAGTTTTTAACTGTGTCTTTGAATTGTAACTGAGTGCCTCTTTATGTTACTGAGTGGGTATGGATGTCTGTGAGTCGTGCGTGGGTTTTTTGGGTAGCTAAAAGAATACACTGCGATTTTTGGGCAATGATTTTTAGTGCATGGTCATCGGTCCACCTACATATTCTTCCTAGGTCGTCGTTCATATTATTTACTGCAGTCGGTAAGTCACGAGGATGTGCATGTGTATATATCTATATGTCGTCTGCGTACACATGATATTGACAATGTTTAATTACTTGTGTTAGTCCTGAAATGATGATCGAAAATAGGAGTGGCGCTAGCACTGACCCCTGTTGTATTCCAGTCTCTACAGATTGCCATGAAGAGAAATTTTCACCTGTAGATACACACTGCCGGCGATCAGAGAGATAGGAATACATCCAGGATAGTGTGCTTTGTGAGAAATTAAGAGCACGTAATTTTGCTATTAGTATGTCCGTGTCAGCGCAGTCGAAGGCCTTACTAAGGTCTAGAAGAGTTAAAACAGTAACTTCTCCCTTATCCATAGCTACTCCTATGTCGTTTGTAACTTTAAGCAGTGCAGTAGTTGTGCTATGATTGCTTCTAAAACTAGACTGGTATTTGTCAAGAAGCATATTGTTATTTAAATATGCGGTTATTTGTTTGTGAACTATGATGTAAGGCTTAATACATGTACTTTATTCCAATTTTTAGTGTCTGAAACTTGGACTTGACCCAAACAGAGATCAAGTCTGGGACTCCCTTGAACAAGAGAAGAACTACCGCGGGACTAAATTCCGGCACTTCAGTGTATTTAAATTAAGTTAGTAGGACATAAAGTCAATAACATTATTAATATTTAACCGAAAACAGAGATCGAGCCTGGGGCGTCCTTGAACAAAAATTAACATTTACCGGTAGTCAAAATATCTATACGGAAATCGAGCCTAGGATTCCCTTGAACAAAAGAAGAACGGACATCGGATTTGGAACTCTCTTAGACTGGAGCTCAACATAACCAGGAAATCGAACACTAGATTTTTTCTTGGACCGAAGACTAGTGTAACCTAACAGCTCAATCCGCTACAGAAAAAAAGAATGCTGAAAAAGTATTATGAAGCGAACAATGTCACGTCTCAGCAGAATTGTTTCAGCGAGCAGCAAGGGTTACTAACCTAGCAAAAATTTGCGAATGTAGCTTTTTGTACCTTACACCAACGCGTGGAAGAAAATAATAATATAAACGAGTCTAGTTTGTATTTTTATTTCCTTTATCAAAAAATGTAAAGTGAAAATAGAAATCCTCAACCTGTTTCCAGTCATTCGACCCGGTCAGGAAAGGAATGAATGACGCCCCATCTAGCGGCGAGGGTAGGAACTGTGCTGGCTGCCGAAGCCTGTTGTTCATCTATGGGGCAATGATTAACGATTGACAGATGAAATGAAATTATATTGGAGAGTGTTGCTGAAATGAATTATGACAGGGAAAACCGGAGTACCCGGAGAAAAGAACATGCTTTAAGCATTTCTGATTTTATAAAAATCAAACAGTGGTCGAATACGAAGGCTGATAAGTTAGTGTCATAAAATTTTGTGATGAAGAGGAAAGCATTAGTATTAAAATCTTCTATCTTCTATATATATAAAATAAGAGTTTTGTCTGTACATTGCTCAGAATTTGAAAATAATGGTATTTCTGTATCGGTCATGTCCACAGTAACAAGGAAATGCACTTTTTACTTTTCCGTAATGTCTGTCTGTCTGTCTGTCTGTCTGTCTGTCTGTCTGTCTGTCTGTCTGTCTGTCTGTCTGTAAACACATCACGAGAAAATGGCTGAAGAGAATTGCATGAAAATCGGTATGTAAAGTCGGGGGATGAGTCACTACAATCTAGGCTATAAACCATTTTATTCGCGTCAAGTGAAATGGTAGTTTAGGGGAAGACCTGAAATGTAATTCTCAAATATTTATATTATTAGTGGTCCTATTGATAAACACTACATAACTAAACTTATATAGAATTAAATTTCCGATCATTTATGTCTTATACATTTTTACCGTACCTGCCATGATAACACAGGTATTCATGAATTTGTATTTTTGTTGCTAAGTCCATATCAATGCCGAGCCGCGAGAAAATGGGTTAACAGAATTTAATGAAAACCGGTATATAGAGTCGGGGAATAGTAAACTACAGTCTAAGCTATAAACAATTTTATTCACCCTGGATGAAATTGTAGTTTAGGGGGGAGGCGCCTATAATTTAATTTTTAAATACCTATGTTATTGGTCCTATCGAAAGTACTACATAAGAAAATTATGGAGAATACAATTAATTTCCGATCATCTATGTTTTATTCAGTTTTACCGTACCGACTATGATAAGACTGATATTTTAGATTCGGGAGAAAACTAAATGTGAAGGCCTACAATATCGAAAGCTCATAAAATTGATCAACAATAACATTACATTGACCATTGTTTGTTGTGATATTCTTTGTCTCTTATGGTGCCTAACTGAATATTGGCGGAAAATAGCTGGGGAGTTGGAAAACTATCTTCTTTAACATGCCATTCCTCTGGTTCATACACATCCTGATACTACTGGTATGTAACACACTGGTTCATCATAGTATTTCAGCTATTCGATCCCTACTCTGACGCGCTGTTTTGAATGAGCAGTGTGTACATTTACGGCAGAGATTCAGTTAGTAGTAGTATGCTCTGGTCTAGAATTACAATTTACCGGGCGAGTTGGCCGTGTAGTTAGGGGCGCGCGGCTGTGAGCTTGCATCCAGGAGATAGTGGGTTCGAATCCCATTGTCGGCAGCACTGAAGATGGTTTTCCGCGGCTTCCCATTTTCACACCACGCAAATGATGGGGCTGTACCTTAATTAAGGCCACGGACACTTCCTTCCAACTCCTAGGCCTTTCCTATCCCATCGTCGCTAGCGGGCCTACCATTACAATGGACATTCCCTAACCAGGTCTTCATATGAGGAAAGACGTTTGGTGACTTCTCCGTCGCGTTTCTAGGGTAACGTTGAGAGCTATGCAATTTAATGCAATCTTGCTCACAACGTGTACACTACCTAATCTAGAATTCTGTATACAATGTAGAATGTTGTAGCGAAGCAGGGGTACAAGAGCTAGTCCGTTATAAAATACTGTATGCAGTAGACAAGGCAGCCCCCAATCTCGCAATGGCTCCCAGCGTACAAAGAGAGGTTCTTTGGATTAAAACTACTCATTGACTTTATTATTATTATTATTATTATTATTATTATTATTATTATTATTATTATTATTATTATTATTATTATTATTATTATTATTGTACACGCATACACAGAAATAATGTCCCGATGTAAACAAAGCATGGCGTCTCCCCATCTCCTCTCTTAACGCATTGCTGCAGGTAGAGTGCCCCTATCAGACTGTTGTGATTGAAAGTTTTTTTGTCGGAGGAGGGGGGGGGGCCCGAAGCCCGCTACCCCGCGTGACCATCGGCTCAATCTACATGGCCTCCGGCATGCTATTATTTCTAAAGAGAAAGAGATAGCAGGGAAGAGTGGGAAGTGATACAAGGAGTATCTGCCGGTTTCCATGTCAGACACGTTACCACGGCAAAGTTTGTATTGGTTGGATAGTGTTAAGGTGTGGTATTGAAGGGTCAGGAAAAACCACCTAGGCTGAAAAGAGAAATCGCCTACATGTAAAACCTGACATCTTGTGATAACACATGCAAGCATGTGGGCTGGAAAAAGGTCCAGTGATAGTGTTAGTTGAGAAAAGGTATCATGTATCAGCAATCCATGAACCGTAGTCTCGCCGTTCCATCTGCCAGGGGATCAGTCCGTCTGGGCACTGCCGTGACTATACTGAGAGTCAACTCAAGACCTTAGCGGTCCCTTCGAAGATAGTCAGACTTCTGTTCGGTGAAAAGGCTTCCGCAGCGCCAAATAGTTCCCTAGGTTTGTTACTTGTCCCTGAAATCAGGAGCTTCCTTCAGTTTGGTTAGATATTCTGGTGAACTGGCTTCACGAATTAAAATGTTTCGCCCTGTATAAATATGGAAAATATATCACAGGTTATATGTTATTCGGGTTCGTTACCAACTCTTATATTTCATACGTAGATGGCTATGAATAGTTATTGTTCTCAGTGGTGTATGTAGCAAAATAATAATTTAATATGACATTGATATCTTATTGCACTATGTACTTAGTAAGCTTTGTTCGAGTTCATTCCATTGCTGATAAGTTCGCATAATATGTGCGGCGTTGAAGATGGATGCAAGAAAACTGTTGGCAATACTGGCTGCAACAGTATGTTCAGTAATCATAATGGCTGCCAGCTGTGAGCAAGACGTGTGTGATGCTGTGACGCTTGAGTCCCCTGTGAAATACTTTAAAGCTAATAAAAGTGGAGAAAAATTAAGTAGGAGATCTAAACCAAATTGTTTTAAACGTTTACAGTAGTCTACGAGATGAGAATCCACTGTGGACTGTGGAAGACGTGGTGAAAAACACCCCGCAGCTGACCGGCGTTTCTGTGTACAGTGTTTACGCCGCTCGCGTGGAATTTAAACTCCACGAAAAACCCAAGTCTCCAGTGAAAGGTCGATGTGTCAGCTCAGCATTCGCCGTAAATAAAACAGGAAGGGCCTTACCACGTATGGAAATAGGATCTTTGGCGTATTCGATGATAATAATAATAATAATAATAATAATAATAATAATAATAATAATAATAATAATAATAATAATAATTTGTACTTTGATTTATACTCGTAACCGCCCTCTACCTGCAGAAATGTTGTCATGAGGGGATCATGAGTTTCTTTTAACCTTCCGAATGACGAGACTACAATATTTACAACATTCCTGGAAACATTGTATTTTGCAATCCCACTCACAGTTTTTTTTTCCAGCTTTTTGAAATGTGAGAAGCTGCCACTGACAATTGTTGTACGAGAGCGGAATCGTAAAATTATGTTGTAAGTCCTGGTGTGCCTCACGCAAATTGCATTATGAAATAAAAATAAACCTTGCTTCTCTTGCCTCAGTATTCGTCAGTAATCTGTAGGTTTTACATGGTCAGTAAGGAATAAATAGGTATGGTACATAATCAGAGTAGAGCTATGTGAAAGGATGTGATTTCGTTTGATGCTTCACTATTTCAGAATGAAGTACTTGTCAGATAGACGCACGGCGTTAATAATAAGCTGGTTGTGGCGGAGATGGAGAACGGTGACGGGAAGGGGGAACAGGGGACGTGCTCACGTGCGGAAGGATACTTTTCCTAAGCTCTTGAGTTGAATTTCAGTATAGCGCAGGCCTTGCCGGCTGCGGAGCAATGCGTCGAGTACCACTAGGGCCCGTCGCACGGCACCACCTCCTTGGCGTCCCTCGTACCCAGTCTCCGATCCGGGAGAATGAGGCCAAGCCCGCCGAGGCGGGGGCCTCCTGGAAGGTGCGTCATGACGCCGGGCCTTCTTCCTCTCTGCCCGCGCCATGGCCCGGTAGACTGGGCAACTGCGATGGGAGGCCGGGTGGCCCCCAGCGCAGTTGGCGCACACCGACGCCTCCTTAAGTGCTGCGCAGGCCGTGTAGTGATGAACACCACCACAACGGTTGCACTTCACTTGGAGCCCACACCTCTCCTGGCGGTGGCCCAACCTCAGAAAGCGGCAACACTACAAGAGCTGCTGAGGGGGACGTTTTAACCTCACCTGACTGCCGCTACCCGGTGAGGTCCTCTCCTGATTGGCTCCTCGTTGGACTGCTGTCCTGGGAGCAGTCCTGGGTTGCGGCTGGACGGCTCTCTCCTGATGGGCCGGCGTCGCCTTCTTCTTCCTGGTCCGGCGTCGTCTTCTTCCCGGGGCTTTCTTCTCGGCAGGGGAAGAGGCCTCGTCCTGGTGGCCCTCCTCCCGGCCTGGCCACCCCGGGCTAGCTGCTGGCTCCGCTGCGTCGCCGCCTCATTCCTTCTCCTGGCTGGCGGCGGCGTTGGTCGGTGCTAACACTCGACTGCGTTCCCGGTCCTGTGGGGCGCACATCGAGGTCTGCAACTCGACAGACATGCTGGCAGGTTGGGCCTGGACAGCAGCCTCAGAACGCCAGGGGGCGTCCTGCTCCACTGTCGTGCTGCAGTCCGTCTTCGCGGGCGCTTTCCTCAATTGCGCCCGGGTAACAGGCCCTTTCTGGTAGGCCTGTGTCTGCGACCACTTCGTGAAGGTGGTCCTTGGAGGAGCGGTTTGCGTCCACTTCGCAGTGCCGAGCCGCTCAGCGTGGGTCGCACAGTCGCTGCGCCAGGGGGCGGCATGCTCCACCTCCGTGGTGGCGTCGCTGGGCTTCGGCGTGGACGGGAGGACTAAGTCGGTATTAACCGCCTTATTCCTCATCCATCGATCCTTCTTGTCCGTCTGGGTGGCGGCCGTGGTGGTAAAGCGCCTCCATTTGTAGGCGTCGAACATCCCCGGGGGGTCGTCTCTGCCTGGTAGCCGGATGACCTGATATATCTGAGAGAGATCCCTCGCGATATTATCCAGGCGCTCCTGCCTGTCGTCCCTGATGATTAAGCCTCCAGGGAGGAAGCTCTCGACGTGCTGCGTAGGGGAGATTCTGGCCCCCTTGGACACGGCATGGCGCATCATGTGCCGGACCATGCCCCGCTCAGTGGCTGCGTCCTTCCCCGGCCTGTAGTACACGAGGAGAGCCGAGTCCACCGGGGAGGCGGAGCTCTCTCGGAACACAAAGCCGTCAGGGGTGTCGCACTCGTCCCTGTAGGCGTCCCAGTCCGTCGTAGTCATCCTGGTCCTCCTGAAATAAAAACCTGAAAGAGAAAAACGAGCACTGAGAAGTGCTCAGCTCTGACAAAACTCTTTCGAAGTCGTACTGATAAGTACAGCTGCCTGGTTAGCACTTAGACGTACAGTAAGCCTGGCAAGGGGAGAGAAAGCGGAGCGAGAGGCACGTACGTCCTTCCACTACGACAGTCAGCTCGTCCCTGTGTGACTGAAAGGGGCACAGTGGTAGATTTATAGCCATACACTCACTGTGCCTTCATTACTACCCGTTCACTCCCTTCCCCTCCTTTTCGATACTGGAGTGGCCTTCAACACCATCACTTCATTCTCTCCCCTCCTTTTCAGTACTGAAGTGGGGCAGTGTTGATTGTTTATGGCAGGACACCATTTCTGTACATGCGTGTACACTAAAAAGAAGAAGAAAATCTACTGCGCCACTGAGATCGACTAGACTAACACCAATAAAATAAATGTATTGCATGTTATATGCTCACCTTATGTAATCTTGTCGCGTACCACTCTTTGGTAATATTAGGACATTGCATGGATACCCTTACAAACTTTATTAGCCCTCAGTGAAGAAACCCTTATAATGAGCTCCTGTCATTGTTGAGGAGGGAGGTTCTTGTTCCCACTTAAAGTACCGTTAAGGGACTCTGAGTCATTTGATGTACAGCTTGTCTAATTCACAGCTAACAGCACGCCAGGGAGTCGTATTCAGTCGACCGTTAAAGATCGACAATATTTTCTCGATATTCTGTTCACTCATTCTCTATTGAAAACCTCCCAGAGTTACAGTATACCTCAACATTTTAGTGTCCGGCTACATGGATAAATTGTCAGCGTCCTGGCATTTGGTCCGGAAGGTCCCGGGTTCAATTCTCGGTCGTGTCGGGGATTTTTACCTTAATTGGTAATTCGTCTGGCTCAGGGGCTGGGTGTTTGTGACTTTATATACATTGGAAATAATCTTAGGTAGGGCCCCATTCTCACACAAATGCAGGTCGCCTATAGGCCGTCTACTAGAACAAGATCTGCTTCAGGCATCTCTGGAGTCTATACGCTAACAAATATGACAAAATATTTCGCGGTTGCAGTGAAACCAAAATCTGACTGCGATGCCACAGTGAAGCGTATAAGAGATGGTCAAGAGTGAGAGTTTTTCATTGCTTTCCTTACTTCAGTATGCCCGAAAGTATTATTTCATCACAACCGGCCCTATCAATAACATTTTTCATAACTAGAGCTGTTCTTGAAAGCAGCCCATCATCTTTTTGCTCCATCTGGCCATCCTTTGCCCTTCTGTCCACATATTTCAGTCGGCTTCTTTACAGACGCCTGTCTAAACTACGCACCGAGACCGATAGCTGCAGTCACTTAAATGGAGCCAGTATACAGTAATCGGGAGCTGGTGGGTTCGAGCCCCACTGTCGGCAGCCCTGAAGATGGTTTTCTATGGTTTCCCATTTTTACACCAGGCAAATACCGGGGCTATACCTTAATTAAGGCCACGGCCGCTTCCTTCCAATTCCTAGCCTTTTCCTATCCCATCGTCGCCATAAGACATATCTGTGTGGGTGCGACGTAAAGCAAATAGCTAAACTACGCAGTTACTTTAAGTGTACTGTAGTCGTGCTCCGAATGTCGATACTCCGCACCTACCTCAGAAGCTTCCATATTGTGCCATGAGACAGATGCAAAAAAAAATACTGCACGAAGAACAAACAACGGCCAGGATACATGCTGGTAATTCCTATGATTTGTGCACTTTCTGTGTCTCAGCTGTGTTGTTGGCAGATTAGTGTTGAATTCTTCAGCGTCAGGTGTCAAAAAAAAATTAAGTATACGCTTCATTGTTCATTGTTTTACCTTGATTCATGTGTTATTACTATACCTCGGATTTTTAGGTGGTAATAGGTTAGAATGCAAAAAAATTTGGTTTGTAGGAAGTGTCATGCAACCCGTCGTACCATAATGTAGGAAGAGTAGAATAAATTCAAGGAGTTCTGTAGGCTGTACCCCTAATATCTATGCACACCTCATAGCATAACCGTTGTACAGTGTAGGGCATACTTGTTACTGGCTTAAGTAAGTTTGCATTCTAACCTATCAGAACCTAATAATCCGGACTCTAGTTATTACGAAAGGTAAGGGACATCGTGTACCTCAAATCATATTTCGTGTGACTATTCCTAGCCTGGTACAGCCCTTGTAAGGCAGACCCTGCAACGAGGATGGGCGGCATCTGTCGTGTGTGGGAACTGTGTGATTTTGTGGTGGAGGATAGTGTTGTGTGAGTTGCAGGAAAGTTGGGGACGATACAAATACCCAGTTCCCGAGCCAGTGGAAATAACCATTTATGGCTAAAATCTCCGACCTGGCCGGGAATAGAACAAGTGGCCCTTTGAACCGAACGCGACTATGGTGAAAATTCGGCCAAGAATTCTGAGAAGTGGACCGAACATTGTGTGCCTTGTAGATTTAAATTTTGTTCTATGACCGTAATACAAAACAAACTGGCTTGGGCTTGGGTAATGGCGATTATTGTTATTTACTTTTGATATTAGTATGTCTATTCTTTTGGGGCTAACAGGGTACAGAAATACGGGACTTGTCAAGAGTAGAGGATTGGAAACACATTACCTCACAGGACAATTCCGCAGACTGCATTGCAAGAGGACTATTCTTTTGGTCCGAGGTAAACGTGGCAGTGTGAAAACGACACACAACAGTTTTTGACACGCCGTGGTCAACGCTGATAGGAGAGTTGGAAATTTAATCGTGGCAATTATTTAATTACAACTCATAGAATAGAGATAAGTAGAATATCACTAAGTTTTACTGTCTTTCGAAGTAGTCACCAGCATTGTGTTCAACCCGTCGCCAGCGATGTTGAAGTCGTAGGATACCTTTAGCAGCACCTGTTGTGTTTATAGTTCGAATGGAGTGGTCTCCGAATCTCTGGAACAATTCTGAAGCGAATGCCACGAAGTGGTTCCTTCATCTGAAGAATCAAGTCAAAGTCACAAGGGCTTAAGTGTGGAGAGTATGGTGGATGGTACAGCAATTTCCAGCCCCATCTACCGAACAAATCAGCCACAGTTGCACTCTATGCGGCCGACCGTTGTCGTGCACAATGATGGGTGGGTTCTACAGAAAGTGTCGACGCTTCTTTCTCAAAGCTACTCTCAGGTTATGTTCCGAAAATGAACAGTAATACTGCACATTGACGGTCTGCTGTGGAGAAACGTAATGCGTTAGGTTATCACCATCATAGTCTTACACGAGAAACCTTATCTTTCACAATGCTGCGTTCTAAGGAACTTTCGAGCTTCATGGTGAACCGTAATGACGCCATTAGATCTATTGGAGTTTCAGTTTTCGCTCGTACGATTAGGCCCATGTCTCATCCAGCGTAATGATACGACGTAAGATAGTCTCTCGTTCTCGCTCGTAGCGATCCAAGTAGCTACTAGCCACGCCGTATCGTAACCATCTCTGCATGTCTGTCAAGTCATACGGAACCCATCGTGATACAATATTTTTCTCATGTCCAGGCGTTCCTTCATAATGTGAAGCACAGTCGTATGCGCTAATGCGGTGTCTCGGACCAGCTCACGAATCGTATTGATTCGATCAGTGTCCAGTAACGCGGCAAGGGCATGGATTTCTTCTTCACTGACACTAGGAAGACCTAGTCGACGCATGTCTGCCATATTTTTGTGTCCCTCATTGAAGGCTTGTACCCACTGTGCCACTGTTCTGTAAGGCAATACAGATTTCCCACAAGCCTCTTAAAGAACTTGATGACACTGTCGTGCTGTACGACCAATTGCACATTCCGTCTGTACACGTGTGCTATCAGCAACATTATTAGGTTCCGTCACAGTCTAATATATACAGTCGCGAAGCTCTGATGATATTTTTCATCCGAGGCGACTACAGCGCTCCAAGCGGCGAGGTAGAGGCAACTTGCTAGCAGACAACCGACCGACCGACATTGAACCTGCCAAGTTGGGCTAAGAAGGCCAGCGCTCTACCATGGTGGGTCACTTGCTTTCATGGCTTACGCTGCCTGAACTGTCAACGATAGACCCCAAGTGTAAGCGTAGGAATTGTAGAGCATAAAAACTTCTACAAAAAAGTCCACGATGGTATATACCTATTTCGAACCGGTTGGCCTCTAGAAGCGATTTTATGTTATAGTCCGCGGTGAAAAAACATAACTCCTTAGGATTAAATAAATATTTCGATATTATCCTCGAACTCCTCATCGAAATAAATTGTTTGACCTCCTCCACAATTTCCTTGTCCGGACATTATTTGCATGAATGGTTCAGAAGTTATGACCATTTTAGGCTGTGGTGGTGATTCGTTCCCTGTTGTCTGCTAGCAAGTTGCCTCTACCTCGCCGCTAGAGGTGCTAGTGTCGCTCCAGCTGTCAAGTGGATGAACCTTCCTCTCATTAGAGCTTCGCAACTGTATATATTAGACTGTGGTTCCGTTGCATGGCGTCTCTACAGCAGTGTTGTCACTATTAAAGGACCAACCTTCGTTTCTCAGTAATTATACAACCTAAATCTAAGACACATATACCACCGTGTGGAGGACATAATTATGCAAGAGATAACATAACCACATCCACTAATGGCATCGAGATAGTGGGTTCGAACCCCACTGTCGGCAGCCCTGAAGATGGTTTTCCGTGGTTTCCATTTTCACTCCAGGCAAATGCTGGGGCTGTACCTTAATTAAGGCCACGGTTGCTTCCTTCCCATTCCTAGCCCTTGCCTGTCCCATCATCGCCATATGACTTATCTGTGTCGGTGTGACGTAAAGCAAGTTGTAAAAAAATAAAGAAAGAAGGAACTAATGGCATCATCACAGCGCTGAGAAGGAGAACAAAGTAACGCCGTTTTGTTTTAGTATCTTTTTTTTTTGCTAGTTATTTTACGTCGCACCGACACAGATAGGTCTTACAACGACGATGGGACAGGAAAGGGATAGGAGTGGGAAGGAAGCGGCCGTGGACTTAATTAAGGTACAGCCCCAGCATTTTCTTGGTGTGAAAATGGGAAACCACGGTAAACCATTTTCAGGGCTGCCGACAGTGGGGTTTGAACCTACTATCTCCCGAATACTGGATACTGGCCGCACTTAAGCGACTGCAGCTATCGAGCTCGGTGTTTTGGTATCGGCTGTAACTTTGAACTGAGTGGATGTATATTTGCGATAGAAATGTAATTTGAAAGAGAATAACAAGTTCGTTTAGACCTTATAGACTAATACACAGAGTCGTTTAAAACAAGCGAATTA
This sequence comes from Anabrus simplex, assembly GCF_040414725.1. NCBI lineage: Eukaryota > Metazoa > Arthropoda > Insecta > Orthoptera > Tettigoniidae > Anabrus > Anabrus simplex. The sequence continues at coordinate 82,627,263 of NC_090269.1, forward strand.
TACACGTGTACCTAAAATGAAATTTGACTACAGAATTTCAAAATGTCGAGGATTTCTGCCCAAAATTCCAAGACAAATTTGATGAAAGGTCACGAGGGTAATACGGAAGATTGAGACGAATCGATTGATGTGACTGAAAGCAACGTTTCACGTTGGAGAGGGCATTTCTTAAAGCCAAGCACCGAGCTCGATAGCTGCAGTTGCTTAAGTGCGGCCAGTATCCAGTATTCGGGAGATAGTAGGTTCGAACCCCACTGTCGGCAGCCCTGAAAATGGTTTTCCGTGGTTCCCCATTTTCACACCAGGAAAATGCTGGGGCTTTACCTTAATTAGGGCCACGGCCCTTTCCTTTCCACTCCTAGACCTTCACTATCCCATCGTCGCCATAAGACCCATCTGTGTCGGTGCGACGTAAAGCAACTAGCAAAAAAAAAAAAATAAAAAAAAAAAATAAAGCCGAGTGTCAGAATTGACAAGACATGGTCAATTCCATAGGCACTGGCTTTCCAGTTCAATAGTGGTAGACATTTTTACTTCCATATCTTCCGTAAGCTCACTTCTCAGACCCTATGTTCCTTATCTAAGTATGATGTGTAGATCATCTCCTATTTGCTGTTCAGTTTTTGCATACATTCATTAGAACACCTGTATGCGCAATGAGGTCAATGTATGTATTAGTCTGTACCACATCAGACTCCTTTAATCTGAACACACCCTTGGAATATGGTCATATTGCTTACTGTGCAACAAGGATACTCTTTCGGCACAAACTGGAACGTAGAGCCGTGTGCCAGCATACCACTTACATCGAGAGCTTGACGCGTAATGCCGCTCCTCAGAACGTGACGACACATGACGACCTGCTAATGAATTCCACTAGCTTCAAGTTGACACAAGCAGCTCCATAATAGTTCGTGTGATGCTGAAAGGCGGCTGCATTACTTCTTGTTGTTGAGAACTGAAGAAAACTCAACCTGCTACAATGATGAATAAATATAAAAAAATATGTAATTGGATTTACGTTCCACTTATTAACCAAACCAAACCAAACCCCATGGCACTACAGCCCTTGAAGGGCCTTGGCCTACCAAGCGACCGCTGCTCAGCCCGAAGGCTTGCAGATTACGAGGTGACGTGTGGTCAGCACGACGAATCCTCTCGGCCGTTATTCTTGGCTTTTTAGACCGGGGCCACTATCTCACAGTCAGATAGCTCCTCAGTCCTAATCACGTAGGCTGAGTGGACCTCGAACCAGCCCTCAGGTACAGGCAAAAATCCCTGACTGGCCGGGAATCGAACCCGGGGCCTCCGCGTAAGAGGCAGGCATGCTACCCCTACACCACGGGGTTCCACTTATTAATATTACGATTTTTGGAGGCGTCAAGTTACCGGACGTTTGTACCATAGGAGGTTTTTAATGTGCCCGTAAATTGACCGGGACAAGGCTGGTGTGTTTGAGCACCTTCAAATACCACCGAACTCAGCTAGAATAGAACCCGGCCAACAACTTACCATCTGAGTTACTCAGCTAGGGTGCATGTCATTCGGTCACAACACACGGTGTCTGAAAGATGCGGAAACTGTAAGAAGACATACAGCTCTCAACCAAAAATGGATCTCCAGCGGTTTTTATTTCCTCCGAGCAAACGTTTGCCAGAAAATCACCAAGTGCTTAAGTTCAATCGTGAGTAATTTCTACGTTAAACTGTGTGGCATGTGACCAGCTGTGTTGCTTGATAATCTTTGGCGGTGCGTTACCGTAGCACGCTAACGTGTTGCTTGTTTACATGCAACTTTGCTAATAACAGCGGTGTATGATCATTTGATCATGTCCGGCTAGTATAGCGCCTTCATTCTGATGACTGTGCACTAGGGAATTCTCAACCGACTGGCGTGCGAACCTTACATCCTAGTAGTATAAATCCTCCCGGAGCAAAATGCAGTTTTTTTTGTGAAGCATGTCGTTAAATACAGTACAGTTCGTGCTTGTCAAAGCTCACGATTTAAAAGCATCTGCTAAATAAAGATTGAAATAACATACCATGTAACGTATGTTATGTAATAAAAGCTAACACGTCATGTAGTATTGGCATGTATTAATGGCTAAGTTTAGTGCAGAAAATCCTAGAACAGTGTTTTCCAAACTTTTTGCCTCTGAGGCCCCCTGAGTATATCGCATGCATGTCCAAGTACCCCTTAGCCACAGAACATACCATGGATTCAGTAAACAAAAAACAGAATTTTATAATGATACCACGCTTGAGCTTCCGTGGCACAGACGGCAGCACGTTGGCCTCTCACCGCTGGATACCGTGATTCAAATCCCGGTCACTCCATGTGAGATTTGTGCTGGACAAAGCGGAGGCGGGACAGGTTTTTCTCCGGGTACTCCGGTTTTCCCTGTCATCTTTCATTCCAGCAACACTCTCCATTCTCATTTCATAGCATCTATCAGTAATTAATAAATCACTTTGGGAGTGGCGACCCCATCGTACTAACAGCGTATATCTGCTTCATTCATTACATCACTGACCCGGTCAATGACTGGAAAACAGGTTGTAGGTTTTTTTCACCATGCTTGATTTTATTCATATAACGTAGGACTAATATTCACTTTCTTTGAAAGTTTAATTTAATTTCATTTACATAAAGATACTTTATACTTGCACAGAAATAGTAAAACAGTGAGACACTTGGCTAATAACTACTAAATCTGGAAACTTACCTGAAAAATTTCTTGCGGTTGTTGGATCAATGGGAAGGATGGTGCTGTTTTTAAAAAATCTCCCGTTTTACAAGCGTAGTCACTCGAACCGAAGATCAGTCTCTACATTAGCTCTATATTTGTATTTTTTCACTTATTTGAGAGAAGAAAAGCTAGTCACACAGGTATGTTGTTATTAAACGCAGCATTTCCTCTCTAGAAATTGTAGGGTATAGGGGAAGTCATGGACACGAAAATCTATCAGGAACGTGGAGTTCTGATACATTCATGGAAATTCCTGGAGCTAAATATGCCACTCCATCGCATTCTCCGTCCATATTATACTTAAATTTTTCATTTTCTCTCTGCCAATACGCTTCGGCCAGTTGATATTCAAGTGAGGACAGTTCGTGTTCAATTTCAAAGAAGGGATTTCTGATCAACGTGATTTTTCAACCAGAGGCCTGAGTGTGGACACTAGCTATTCCAAGTGTCTAACCATGACACTGCCTTGTAGTATATCTGCTTATTCCGTTGCTAACTTGCGCTATCTATCGGCGAAGTAAAGAGATACGTACAGCGTGAGTCAGCCGCCCCTTCCCATGCAGTTATATGCAACGCATATTATTCAGCTCGGGACTGCATTCTGGAAGACACGATTAGAGAAAGAAGAGGAAACATATTCCTTTGTTTGATCTGTGGAAGAAAGCTTAATGATGTGAGATTGATGATGGAAATAAGTTACAGGAGCGTATATCCAGTGTTCTGTAATAGTACAATACAATGTTGTAATAGTGCCAAAATTATATACTCCGTATTATTGTGTATGTAATGATAAAGTGCAGTGAAATGAAATGTCGTATGGCTTTTAGTGCCGGGATATCCCAGGAAGGGTTCGGCTCGCCAGGTGCAGGTCTTTCTATTGGACGCCCTAAGGCGACCTGCGCGTCGTGATGAGGATGACATGATGATGAAGACAACACATACACCCAGCCCCTGTGCCATTGTAATGTTAAAATTCCCGACCCGGCCGGGAATCGAACCCGGGACCCTCTGAACCGAAGGCCAGTACGCTGACCGTTCAGCCAACGAGTCGGACATAAAGTGCAGTAATAATAATAATAATAATAATAATAATAATAATAATTAATATTAATATAATTTAAAATTACTGTTTACTGTTTTAAGGCAAAAAACCCGATGTTTTCTGTCATATGGAAACTTGCCTAATTCTCAAACGTTTTTCAGTGTCTTGCGATTCCGATTTGAGCAACTTTTATTGTAATTCATTCTGTATTCCCTTGGAATATCTTTTCCAGAGTACTCCTGTACCTAGAAGGTTTTCAAAGGAATCGTAATTTTTTGGTGTAGGAGGAATTTAGTGAATTTCACTTTCAAGCTCCTTGGTAACATTTTCCTAATAGGATTTCTTGAAATTGAACATTCTCTTGAAATTAACATTTAGGCACATGCAAACAAGCTGATGAACCAGGGTAATAGAGTGAGTAGCTTGGTGGTGATGTGACAATGAGCGGGAGGAGGTAGAGCTGAGCAGTATTGCAAAAAGGCTGCCGGCCCCGTGGTGTAGGGGCCTCTCGCCCGGAGGCCACGGGTTCGATTCCCGGCCAGGTCAGGAAATTTTATATCGATCTGACGGCTGGTTCGAGGTCCACTCAGCCTATGTGATTAGATTTGAGGAGCTATCTCATGGTGAGATGGCGGCCCCGTTCTCGAAAGCCCAGAATAACGGCCGAGAGGATTCGTCGTGCTGACCACACGACCCCTCGTAATCTGCAGGCTTTCGGTTTGAGCAGCGGTCGCTGGGCAGGCCAAGGCCCTTTCAAGGACGTTAAGTGCCGTTGGGTTTGGTTTGGTTTGGTTTTTAGTATTGCAAAAAGATATAATTTTCACTATATCATTGCTCGAAGTCCACCAGAATCCCTCTAAAAATAAAATGACATAATTTCAATAACCACGAACCTACGACGCAGGCGTAGCAGGGGGAGAGGTGATACTCCCACGTGGCGCGTCCCAGGTGGCGGATATGGGAGTCCTAACCGGCTTGCCGGCGGACTTGAGGGAAATAAAATACCTCTCGCGGACGAAACACACTACCCCCTGCAGATGGGGAACGCACATGTAGAATACCCCCGCGGTATCCTCCTGCCTGTCGTAAGAGGCGACTAAAAGGGGCCCAAGTGGCTCTCACCTTGGGACTGTGGATTGGCGCCCACGGGGCCCTTAGCTGAGTCTTGGCATTGCTTCCACTTACTTGTGCCAGGCTCCTCACTTTCGTCTATCCTGGCCCACTTCCCTTGGTAAACTCTTGTTATTTTCCGAACCCGACGGTATTAGAGTATTGGAGGCCTAGGTAGTCTTTCATTTTCACGCCCTTCGTGGCCCTAGTCTTTCTTCGTTCGTTACTTCATTTTTCGAAGTGACGGATTCCTTCTTTCTTCTTTTTTCTCTCTCTACCTCCTGTGGGTGGGGACGCAGACGAAGAAAACACCAAAGGTATCCCCTGCCTGTCATGGGAGGTGACTAAAAGGGGCGACCAAGGGATGATTGTCTTAGAACCATGAAACTACTTTTGATTAGTACCATCACGCGGGGAACACCATGGGTCACCTTTACTTGCGAGTAGTACCACCATATTAGGTACGAAATAGATTTGTGATTAGTATAACGAGTGAGTAAGTTCTCCGGTGGGTTTCCAGTACCCGTGAGTCGTTCCCATGTGAGCAACACCGCGGGTCTGGGTGTTGCCTGTGAGTTGTACCACTATATGAGCGATACCGTGGGTCTGCGTTGTCTGTGATTAGTACCCACTGTGTGAGGAACACCACGGGATAGTGCGGGTCCCTGTGGTTAGTACACCTAGGTGAGAACCTCATCGGTTTCCGTTGGCTATGAGTGGCGCCATTGTGTGAGAAACACCATAGGTCTGCGTTACCTGTACGACGTACAATACTTGTGAGTAGTACCATCATGTGTGGAACACCGTGAGTTTTCGCTACTTCTGATTAGTACCCCAACATGATAAATACCATGGTTCTATTTTACTAGCGATAAGTACCATTCTGAGGGGTCTTGACCTGGATTTTGGACTCCTTTAGACTTCAAGCATCCTTGAAGGGCTTACTTTATAAGTGGTCCCTTGGTCAGTAATACTATTATTTATGATATTTATTGAGTCACATCCACTGTTTTTGTTTGTTTTTGGTTTTTTACGGGTTCATGTCCAACCATTCATTCTTCATGCCATTTTTTATTTTGGTCTGTGGATGATTTTGAACCTTCTGATGTCATTTCATTTCGTACCATTAGGGGCCGATGACCTCGATGTTAGGCCCCTTTAAACAACAAGCATCACCATCATCTTCAATTTCAATAATGTCACCCCCATCTCTTCATTTGACCCTGAAGTTACGATATAAGTATCGAATAATATATTCTGTTAAATGTTTGAATTGATTTCTTTCACTGGCATCATGATATTTCACCTCTTGACACTGAACATCTGATTTAATTCGTATGCTTCAATTTCACAAGTGTCAGATTTTGTCATTTGTTATTAATGGTAGAAGTTATTTTGGCATTCAAGTAAGTGACTTCAAGAAGTGGTACAAATGTCATTATTGCTCAGAAAATATCAGAGAGCAAGATAAGTTTCTTAGCATTTTGTGTTGCATTTGTATAGAAGTTGTAATGTATAAAAGTGCAGCAATAAAGAATAACGTTTAACGTTTTAAAGCTCAATGAAGAGACCATGTCTTCTAGGAATTGAAAGTTTTATGTTGGTACCTCCAGATCCAGAGAACACTTTCGCAAACATTTGAGAGTAGCAAGGAGGACAGCAAGCGTTGTGTTTGCGTCATTTGACAGTGGCAGTCGATACTATCACAGCTGTCAACCTCCCGATCATAACACAGTACCAGAGCGAAGAAATTTATTGATCATAAAACCCGCTGTCACATTCAAGATGCAGTCAATTCAATGTGTCTCCTGCTCATAAAGTCACCACCAAACGAAACGAAACGAAACCAAACCCTATGAAACCAGAGCCCCGAAGGGCCTTGCTTTTCCAAGCGACCTCTGCTCACCCCGAAGGCCTGCAGATTACGAGGTGTCGTGCGGTCAGCACGACGAATACCCTCGTTTTTCTTGACTTTCTAGACCGGGACCACCATCTCACTGTAAATAGTTCGTCAATTTGAATTACGTAGGCTGAGTGAACTTCGAACCAGCCCTTAGGTCCAGGCAAAAATCCCTGTCCTGGCCAGGACTCGAACCCGGGGCCTCCGGGTAAGAGGCAGGCATGGTACCCCTACACCGCGGAGCTGGCCGTAAGGTCACAATGGTGTACAATATTCCAAAGTCGCTACATGCTCCGTGCTATTGGACGAGATTTGTTAATATCAGCAACTATATTGTACTATATAGGTTTTAATAATATATATATATTTTTTTTTTGCTAGTTGCTGTACGTCGCACCGACACAGATAGGTCTTATGGCGACGATGGGATAGGAAAGGTATGGGAAGTGGAAGGAAGCGGCCGTGGCCTTAATTAAGGTACAGCCCCGGCATTTGCCTGGTGTGAAAATGGGAAACCATGGAAAACCATCTTTAGGGCTGCCGACAGTGGGGCTCGAACCCACTATCTCCCGATTACTGGATACTGGCCGCACTTAAGCGACTGCAGCTATCGAGCTCGGTTTTAATAATAATAATAATAATAATAATAATAATAATAATAATAATAATAATAATAATGGCGGTGATGATGAACGGAGGAAAGAATGCAAGATGGCAGAGAAAGAAGGCAGCGCTACTGGGCTGCAAGAAAAAAAAAGAGGCTTCCAAAATGTATAAGTCACTTAACATAGTCTCCAATGGCTCTACACGCATCAAAAGGACAAAGACGCAAGTGACTGTTATTTCATTGATAAGGATAAGTTTAAAATTTTCTTTGTGAGCCTGTTATTATCCATTCCATACAAGTGACCATAAATTTTTTATCGTCGGTTCCTGATTATATCTGTTATTTTTTGTCCAACTCGATCGAGTTCATGTGATTTCTTTTTCATCCAAATTCTATTTTCGCACTTTGGTCGTAGATTTTCCTGAGGATTTTTCTTTCTTGTTTTTCGATCATCTTTATTCGAGATCTGCCACCAATTATAATAATTTCAAATGCAAAAAGAGCTTCTGTTTTAACTACTGTGTTATAATGTCGTAATTTTGCCTTTTTGATATGCTTCCTTTATTGTATCTGTTCCAAGTAATTTTGTTTGGTCTTTGAAGTTTTTCAGTTCTTTGTTAGTTTTCTGATTTAACCCCGTTGGTTCAATAAATAGATCGATATTTGAATTTGTCTTCTTGAGCGATATTTCCATATTTGGTGATTATTGGTTGATTGTTGAAACCTGATCTAGTCCCTTCCATATACTTTACATCTCCATAAGAAATATGGAGTCCTGTTTTGGCTGCTACTTCATGGAGTTTTTCTACAGACTGGATTGGTTCCTATCTGTTGTTAGATAGGATAGCAATGGCATTAGCAAATGCTAGGCAAGTAAAGTGAATTTTGTTTTGGATACATCTACCAATATTTATAGCTTTAGTTTCATTTTACCATATCCTAATAACTTTTTCCAGAACTAAATTAAATAATAAGGGAGATAATTTATCCCCTTGTCTGATTCCTGTTTTTATTCATTATTATTGTCATTATCATCATGCTTGTATAACGTGTTTTTAATTTATATATCCTTCGTATATTTAATGTGACACCAGGTTACCCGAATTTTGTACTAAACGAGTTCTTATATGTCGTGGAATTCAGCTGCACGGAATTATTGCGAGCACCATCACATCTATGGGCTGCCTGACCGAGGCGGTAAAGGCGTGCTCGGTTCGCCCGGAAGGACGTGGGTTCGAATCCCCGTCAGGAAGCCGTACAATTTAAGAAACGAGATTTCCACTTCCGGAGGTGCATATGGCCCTGGGGTTCACTCAGCCTACACCAATAATGAGTACCAGGTTAATTCCTGGGGGCAAAGGCGGCCGGGCGTAGAGCTGACCACTCTACCCCATCACGTGCCGAGGTTAATAATGGTGGAAGCCTTTACCTTCCACTCCTCCAAGGGCCTTCATGGCCTGTACGGAGGTGACTTTGCTTTGCTTATCATCAAAAAAAAAAAAAACACTACACGATGAGGTGTATGTTTAAATCCCATTTCACGAATTAATTTTAAAATGAGGTAAGTAATTAGATCTTGGAAAGCGTCGTATCTCGCTCCTGCACCTCGGTGGGACGTAATTGCGTATCTTCCCACCACAAGAAACAGCGCGGAGCGGTGTTATCTCGCGAGGTTGGCGAGAGCACCCTTAATTATATAAAAGAGCTGAAGGAATTAATTTTCGAAACGTAATCACGCAATATACGTAATCTCAAACAACTCGCTTACAGCGTACACTATAATATTTACATCATTGATTAGATGGATCTCGGTATATTGTGCATAACTTTGAAGATATATATCCGTTAGTTTAACGTACGGTGTCCGCCTCTGTGGTGTAGTGGGTTGTGTGATTAGCTGTCAAGCCACGAAAGCCCAAGTTCGATTTCCGGCTCTGCCACAAAATTTGAAAAGTGGTGCGAGGGCTGGAATGGGGTCCTCTCAAGCTCGGGAGTTCAACTGAGCAGAGAGAGAGTTCGTATCCCACCTCGGTCATCTTCGAAGTGGTTTTCCGTGGTTTCCCATTTCTCCTTCAGGCAAATGTCGGGACGGTACGTAACTTAAGGCCACGGCCGCTTCCTTTCCTCTTCTTTGTCTATCCCTTTCAATCTTACCATACTCCCACAAAGCACCTGTTCAGCATAGTAGGTGAGGCCGGCTGGGCGAGGTACTGGTCCTCTTTTCCAGTTGTATCCACCAGACATAAAGTCTCACGTTCTAGGACACTTCCTGGGTTCGAGGAAAAACCAACCCTGGATGGTAAACGGATTAAGAAAAAGAAGGAAAGGAAAAAAAGAAGAAATAAAGTTTATTGCACGGTAATTTGTAACTAGAGTTAAACACAAAAATAATCAGTATTATGATACAGAAACGAATATTCACTGCCTTTATGGGCTCAGGAAAGATCTAAAATCCAGTTTTATAACAAGGGGAACTGAGACGATAACGTATACATTTATAGTAAAACTAGTGCTGTTGTATACTTCGGAGACTTGGATATTATCAACATCTGATTCTGATTTTTTGTATTTGAAAGGGAAAAACTTCGCACTTTTACATTTTCTCCGTTACATAGAAAAGCATACATACGTGGCGTGTAGCTTCCGAAGAGGCCTGGTGCAGGTGTTTAGAGTTGACTCCCTGTGGGCGACCTGCGCGTCTGTGGGGATGGGACCCTACTTGTGCCCCCAAGCCATTGGAATTAACCAACGAAGGTTAAAATCCCCGATCCGGCCGAGAATCGAACCCGGGACCCCTCTGGACCAAAGGCCAGCACGCTAACCATTTAGCCATGGAGCCGGTCATGGAAAAGCAGAGAACTATGGATACGTGTTTGTGCTTAGAAGATGAGAGAGTAAGTAGGCTACAGGTTCTAGGGATGTTCCCATCTTACTGGCCTCTTACGTCACGCAGGGGTACAGAAATTTAGGACCACGTAAAGAAATCACGTAATGTCATCTAGAACCTAAAATTATGCCACGAGATATCTGTAATTTTATTTCTGAGCTCTCACATCTAATAGGATATATGTCGCCTGATTTAATTGAGTTAGTCCAAATAATGTGGAAGTTACGAACTTTTAACTCTTGGACGGTCACAACAAAAGATAAAAATTTTTGGTTATATAATGTACTGTATACTCTAATTGGTTGCAAGTATCACCGCCGAGATTTTTTTGTAGACTTAGAGATAAAACTTCCGAAAATATGCGGCACCTTTTTTTTGCGTGTTTAGTTTTTTTTGAACCAGGACCAAAATGGTATATTTTTCTTTGCCTTTGTCATGTATGGCCCAAGTTCTCAGGACGAGCTATCAGCATGAAACTTATCTGTCCTGATAGTTCCATTTGCACTTTGTGGATGGCAACCAAAAACACATTTCTGATGACGATAGCTCACACTGAGACCTATGACAAGAACAAGGAAAAACTGACCATTTTAGAGCTGTTTTGAAACAAAAAAGTTGGTGCCGCATTTTTTCGGAATTTTTCTATTTATACTAAAATGACCTCCAACTATTTCTAAGTCTATAAAAGAATCTTGTTGGTGATACTTGAAGCCGATTAGAGTATATAGTACATAATATTTCCAAAAAATGTTGACTTTCTGACGTGACCCTCCAACAGTTAAAAATGTATAACTTATACACTACTTGGCGTAAATCACTGAAATCAGGCGACGTATATCATATTAGATGCGAGAGCTCAGAAAAAAAAAAAAAAAACCACAGAGGTCTAGTAGCAAAATTTTAGGTTGTAATTGGAACTTCATGATTTTTTAATATGGTCCTAAACTTTTGACCGGTACTGTAATGCAACCTGTGACTCCACCCACAAGGGAAGTAAAGAGCTCCGTTAAATCGAAAGAAAAATGAGTGTATCCACAAAAGAATGGTACGGCTCATTAAATGTGAGAAAATGAAATACATTTTATACCTCGTAGATATAGTAGTAATTTTCGTCTTCTTCTTCTTCTTATTATTATTATTAGCCAGCCCTGTGGTGTAAAGTTAGCGTCTCTGTTTCTTTTCCCAAGGCCTTGGGTTCGTTTTCCGGCAAGTTCACGGATATTAATTTTGGACTGAGGAGTAGAACGAGGTTCACTTGATAGAAAATTTTCTCAAGCTCTGGTTCAAAAAAAAACTAAACTGTACATAGACGTACACTGATTGCCATGGTTACAGTAGTGTCGGGAAATTGATGACGCTAATTACATATATAATAATTTGAATAGTACTGCCATCTAGCGGAGATGAGTGGTAGCAAGTCAGAGCGTTCTTCCGCTAACAATTGTCAGTCAGTACAACGTACTGACATAACGGCTTTCTTTCGTGGTCGGCTTCGGTTTTTTCAAGTTGCTTTACATCACACCGACGCAGATAGGTCTTATGGTTTTTTCAAGTTGCTTTACATCACACCGACGCAGATAGGTCTTATGGCGAATATGGGATAGGAAAGGCCTGCGAGTGGTAAGGAAGTGACCGTGGCCTTAATTAAGGTGGTGTGGGAAAGGGAAACCACAGTAAACCATCTTCAGGGCTACTAATAGTGGGGTTCGAACCCACTATCTTCCAAATGCAAGCTCACAGCTGCGCGTTCTTAACCGCACGGCCAACTCATCCGGTGTTCGGCTTCAAGAGCAGTAAATAAATTATTTTCCGGATCGAAGGCCGTGGTCGAGTTGTTAGCTCGTAACCTTCCCTTTAACAGGGATATGTTTTCAATAATAATAATAATAATAATAATAATAATAATAATAATAATAATAATAATAATAATAATAATAATAATAATAATAATAATATAATCTGCTTTACGTCCCACTAACTACTTTTACGGTTTTCGGAAATGACGAGGTGCCAGAATTTAGTCCCCCAGGAGTTCTTTTACGTGCCAGTAAATCTACCGACACAAGGCTGACGTATTTGAGCACCTTCATCGAACCTGCCAAGTTGGGCACTGAGCCACTCAGCCCGGTCTCTAGATAGGCCCCCAGCCCCAAAACATGTAATTTTTTTTTTTTTTTTTTTTTTTTTTTGCTAGTTGCTTTACGTCGCATCGACACAGATAGAGGTCTTATGGCGACGATGGGGCAGGGAAAGGCAGGGAGTTGGAAGGAAGCGGCCGTGGCCTTAAGTAAAGTACAGCCCCAGCATTTGCCTGGTGTGAAAATGGGAAACCACGGAAAACCATCTTCAGGGCTGCCGACAGTGGGGTTCGAACCTACTATCTCCCGAATACTGGATACTGTCCGCAATTAAGCGACTGCAGCTATCGAGCTCGGTAACATGTATGTTAATATGAGGGTACTTTTATAGCCCAGCTGAAGAAGAAGGGGTGTGCATAATAAGATACTTCATGAATGGATTAATGAACCAGACATCGTTATCACCATAAACAATCAGAGGGATGTGAAAGGTAAAGCTCTAACTGCGTATGAACGACGACAAATTGGTCAAGGAGACCTTCAGTATCATACCAGTACTAAGTAGGAAAGTTGGAAGACCTAAGCTGAGGTAAGAAGAATAAAGAGGACCTAGATGCAATAAAAGCGATAGTAGATTCAAGTTGTTTTGAGAAACAGCAAGTCAAAGTTTTAAATTTGAATAACTAAAACATAAATACAAATATAAGGTAATATGATAGATAAACATAATATTTAACAATCAGATAAGGCATTCTAAAGTTTGTACTCAAATATCTTGAATGGATACAAGGATGAAATGAGTTAAATTTTCTTAGTATACGCTGTTATTGCATGGAACTACGAAATACAATACAAATGCAGGTTCTGAGTATTTACAGCAGCTGAATATGGACCAACTATGATTGGAAAATAGGTTTGGATGATATATTGAATTGACTAACTTGATTTTCATTCAGTTTAATTATTCATTTCACTCATGCATTGTTACAATCGGAATCACTTTCTGAACTTTCTGATTCGCGGCTCACACACAAGACCTTTTCATACCACTCTACATTTTCAGGTTTTAAGTACTTAGCTAAGGATAGTGTATCACCCCTCTTTTGTGCTTTCACATCTTACTTATGTTTATTACGTAATTGTAAATCATTGTAAGCCTGAACGTTAATCATTTTATTTATGAACACAAATGGCTGAAAGTTGGAAAAGTATGTCTGAGAATCCGATACAGTGCCATTCTTGTAATGAAGCCTCACGTACTTCTGGATTGAAAATATATACCATTTTGCAGTAGATACTCTTAGAAACAGGTTTTATAATATTTCTCTCCCTGTTACCGGTAATTTCTCTTCCTTTTCTTACCTCTACACCTAGGTATAAAACATTCATCCACCTCCCGCTCATCAATAGACATATCTGATTCATTACAATGTGAAAAACCAGACTGAGTGTGTCCCGTGCACCATCTCGCTGGCACGCGACATTTTCTCACGTTCCTTGCAACAACAGCGTAGCGTACGCCGTTCATTTCTGCCATTTCGTTAACTCTAGAAGCTGCGTACAGATCTAAGACATAGCTTGTTGGATAACAGAGGTTTCAAGGATTTTGAATTTGATGTCTATGTAATAAGAGCGTATATAGACTAACACTGTTATTGTATCCAGGTCCTCTATGTGAATCAAGACATACGGAGATTGAGAGTTTGAAATTGGATGAGTTGGGCTCTAAACAGAGAAAAATGGCGAGAACTTTTCAAGAAGGCAGGGTCGGCTCCGCGATGTAGGGGTAGCGTGCTTGTTACCCAGAGGCCCCGGGTTCGATTCCCGACCATGTCAGGGACTTTCACCTGGACATGAGGGCTGGTACGAGGCCCACTCAGCTTTTGTCATTATAATTGAGGAGTTATCTGACGATGAGATGGTGGCCCCGGTCTAGAAAGCCAAAATTAACAGATTTGTCGTGCTGACCACACGACACCTCGTAATCTGCAGGCCTTCGAGCTGAGCAGTTCTCACTTGGTAGGCCATAGCACTTGGAGGCTTTTGCACCATGGGTTTGGTTTTAGACGCTTACAAGGGGCTGCCTTGTTGCAATTTGAACCGGTGAAGGTCCTCACTATGGCCTGCACGGATAAAGAAAATGGACGGAAACAGCGGGGAAACGTTAAGAAGTCTAATGCACTCTCCATCATGTAACTGGCTCTCTTTGTGGATCGGTGGTAGAGAGCCGGTTTCCAGATTTCAGTATCACCGGTTTAAACACAGCCTAGTGGTTGTATGTTTGAATTGTGAAAAGAAAACAATTCAGCATAACTTGAACTAGATTGGTGTGTAAAAGATCTCAGATTAAACCTTTAGTGTTTATCCGATAAAATAAAGTTCAACAATATGTCACCAAATAGAATGATGACCGAAATCGATAGCTGCAGTCGCTTAAGTGCGGCCAGTATCCAGTATTCGGGAGATAGTGGGTTCGAGCCCCACTGTCGGCAAATGCTGGGCCACGGCCGCTTCCTTCCTATTCCTAGGCCTTTTCTGTCCCAATGTCGCCATAAAACCAACCTGTGTCGGTGCGACGTAAAGCAACTTGTAACAGAAATAATAAAAAAATAGAATGATGTACTTTCAGCAGTCATCTTCTGAAGTAAAACTGAACGTAGTAATTGACACACAGGTAGCCTGATTGGCGTGAAATGAAGATGCCTGTACATGGTAGGTGATGCCATACTACTGTAATTCGGTCCTCCTCAAATGCATATTTATCTCCTTGTTTCAGGAACATGTGGAATGTGTGGAGGACCGTGTTGGAGGAGAATGAAAAGTTAGCTCGGGCCCGTTTGGCAGCTGTTGAAGTCTTCCACCAACAGATCGCGGACGATGCCAAAGTACTGCGCGCACAGAAGGTGTCAGCTTCGAAAAAGGTAAGTTGGAATATATTTGAGCTCTCAAATTTCTAATTCATGTTTTCTATGATAAGAATAAGAACATTCTTTCCAAACGGTTTCTGGAGTCGCTGAAGCAGCCTTGGCTCATATTTCGTTTTGGTAGGGTGGTAAACATCAGATGTCCTTATTATTTCCATATAAAATTTCAGGTGAAAATTCAACCCTAGGATTCATCGAAATTTGCACCTGAGGGGAAAACTAGCAGCTTCGGTACTGTGTTATTAAAACCCTCACCTTTATGAGACTCGTAGGTTATAATAATTGTTCCGGTGTTTATCGTGGAGCGCAGAGGTGAAAGAAGGTGCCGGGGTGAAACCTAAACTGAAGGATATATCTTTTTAAATAACAAAATTTTCATAACAATGAAATGTCAGGTACACTGACAAATTCTAGACAAGACAAGAAATCCAAAATTTAGTGACTGTTTAAAAAAAATTGGGGTTCAAGCCAGGCGCTTTACAGTTCTCGAGCTCCTAGCTCAAATGTACAAAAAGCACAAATTTACTCAAGGGCAGAAATCCCTTAATACATGGAGCACTTGCTCCCAATTTACAACATCAAGCCTGCCAGAGGCATTTTTACAACACTTGAAAAGAGCTGACGTGCTCTCAGTTTTCCAAGCCTATTCAAGGCAATATCAGAAAATTACCATCACTCGCCACCAAGGCACAATTTAAAAATTTGAAACAGGGGTATCTAGTACCCAACTATTGGGCCGTTGCGGAAAAAATCAGGTTAAGTAAATGGTCCGAAACACAAATTGAACGGAGGCGTGTACTTGCACTCCTAGAAATGAATTCTTAAAACCTAAAGGGCACTAAGCCGATGAAACAGATGCTATTCCCAAACTATGGAGGTGACTCGTATGAGAATAAATTAAGACATTACAGACAGGAAGAAAACCCGTTGCAAAACGTAGTCACCTCAAACCAATATGAAGGGGAGCTCGAGGGGGTACATCACTCTCTATCCCCGATTTACAGTTAAAAATTTTATGAAGTTTTTACATTAGCCGGCAGAAAGTTACTTTTTTTTTTAGAAAAGTGGGTTACATAGTTAATGAGTCGGACCTTTCCCTCGGGTTAAACTGCGGAGCTAGCAAGAAAGTAAGATGTTAGGTGGCCAATACTTTGCTGAAGAACTGCTGCCTGATGAAAGAGGCGCCGCCCGCCTCCTGCTGGACACACACACACTTAGTTATATGACGATCAAATGGCCAAGAGACGAGAAAAGCCGCAGTTTATAAACCCTCGGGGATAGTTCGAGATCATTCATAAATAATCAAGACACACTCACAGAATTTTATTGGTTAAATTCAAAAGTGACACTCAGAATCGAGGAAGAAGCCTGTGATAGGCGAAAAATTAATTACAGAAATTAGGGATTGGCTAAATTCAAAACTGGCGGAAAGAACAGATAAATATTGCCAACACAAAAATAAATGAACATCAATCAATAAAAAAACTTCTTTAAATCAAAAGTTCTTTCACATTGCACCAGGGTGCATGATCATAGTTTTTTGGTAGTGTCATCTATGAGAGAAAGTCCAAACTTCTTGATTAATATCAAACAAAACAAGTAGAAATACAGTCAGTTCAGGAAACTTCACAATAACAAAATTATGTCATATATTAGTGGTGACATCTTGTGAATAAAGTTTTAAGTAGGTCTAGTTTCAAGTTCACGGTTTCTCCAGTAGAGGAGTTCTTTCAGGCGCTAGATTTAAATGCGCGGCGTTGGGGTGTACCTCCCGGTACAATAATAATTAATTTAGTGTGGCTATTCCTAGCCAGATGCAGCCCTTGTAAGCAGACCCTCCGGTAAGGTTGGGCGACATATGCCATGTGTAAATGACTGCGTGTTAATGTGGTGGAGGATAGTGTTATGTATGGTGTGTGAGTTGCAGGGATGTTGGGGATAGTACAAATCCCAGCTCCCGAGCCAAGGGAATTAACCATTTAAGGTTAAAATCTCCGACTCGGCCGCGAATCGAACCTGGGACCCTCTCGATCAAAGGCCAGCACGCTAACAATTTAGCCATGGAGCCGGACAGAATCGTAGGTGAAAACATAGAAGAGGGATTGACGAAGTTCTGCCTTATAAAATTAAATTAGTAGAGAGTAGGTACCTCATTGGATCAGTAGCGGTGTGTCTGAATCGTAATCCCAACATCTCGGGGGTCGATTTCGATTGAGGTAATCGATATTCAAGGTTGGTCAAACATGTGATTTTGTTATTGTTAAATATCTCTTGTTCCGCACCGAGTATCGGAGTATAAAATTAAAATAGCTCAGCTATAAAAACTACGCCGACAGTTGGGATAAGAATTTTAGGCACTCGTAGGTAAGAACGCAAACATACTTGAACAAGGCGCAAGTATAATCTAGCCTCTCTAAAATTATGTTGGTGGGTTGCTTACATTTTAATGTTTCAGATCCGTAATATTTATGCAAACCTCATTGCAGATCCATTGTGCGGGTGGTAGACATTTGCGCCTTAGTGAAATACTTTTGTATTCTAACCTACTCGTGCCTGAACATAATCAGAATTCCTCTTTCGTTGCTAGGTAGCAGCACAATATGAACGATCATCCGAAAAATGAAGAAGGGAATCATAAAATGGCTTCCATGTTAACAGGTGTGGCATCTAATTAGCTAGTGATAGCGATTATTATTTTAAGAAATATAACTGATCAACCATCGTTTATTAATACTAATCAGAAGGAAAATGAAAGAGTCGGACACTTCTAAGAATGAAGATATCGGCAAAAGAAAGGGATGGATAGCGAAGGGCATGGAAATGAAATACTCCCTGGGCCTCGCAAACCTAATACATTCGGGGTCGGAAGAGAACGAGAGTTAACCGAGGGAGGTCGGACAGGGAGGATGAAAGTGAAGAGTCTGACAGAATTGAGTGGGAGCAACGGTAGACTCGGGTAGTGGAGAGTGTTCGCCATCGCGCGCTGCCAAGTCGAGAGCCCTTGAACTCCCTTTTAATGGTCTTTTACGACTGGCAAGGGACTGTGAATGTCTTCTACGGCCCTCACCCACTGGAGGATATCTAATTAGCTTCTCCTAACTGTGTGGTTGTAAGTTGTTCAATAATCCTTCAGTTATGACTAATGAAATTAGTTGCATTTTATAAGCATATAACGTTCTATCTGCGAATTAACGCAGAATAATATTGTTTAATTTTAGAATTTCTCGAGTTTCCGTGACCCAGACAGCAGCGCGCCGGCTTCTCACCCGGTCACTCCATGTGAGATTTGTGCTGGAAGAAGTGGAGGTAGAACAGGGTTTCCTCCGGATATTCCGGTTTTCCCAGGCATCATTCATTCCTGCAACGCTCTCCAGAGTCATTTAATTTCATCTGTCAGTCTTTAAACATTGCTCCATAGGAGTGTGATAGGCTTCGGCAGCCGGCACAATTCCTACCCTCACCGCTTTATTCATTCAATTCCTGACCCGGTCAAATGACTGGAATTAGGCTGTAGATTTTAATTTTTCTTTTCATCAGACTCTTAGCCATGCTCCTGTAGGAGAGTGATAACTTTTTAATCTGTGTGTTTTAGATTACTGTACACTGTTAATTTCAACAGCGCTTCATGCACTATTCAAGGGAATACTTTTAGGTGAAATGAAATGTCGTATGGCTTTT
This sequence comes from Anabrus simplex, assembly GCF_040414725.1. NCBI lineage: Eukaryota > Metazoa > Arthropoda > Insecta > Orthoptera > Tettigoniidae > Anabrus > Anabrus simplex. Next base: position 82,646,238 of record NC_090269.1, read on the forward strand.
TAGTGCTGGGAAATCCTAGGACGGGTTCGGCTCGCCAGGTGCAGGTCTTTCTATTTGACTTCCGTAGGCGACCTGCGCGTCGTGATGAGGATGAAACGATGTTGAAGACATACACCCAGCCCCCGCGCCATTGAAATTAACCAATTAAGGTTAAAATCCGCGACCCGGCCGGGAATCGAACCCGGGACCCTCTGAACCGAAGGCCAGTACGCTGACCGTTCAGCCAACGAGTCGGACTACTTTTAGGTGATGATAGGAGACACGTCTACGAAATCTAGCGGTAGCGAAATTTGTTTTCACCAACAGGCTTTGATTCTAAAAATGTGAGTGCATTCTGACAGGCGCAACATTTTCAAGCTCAAAGTAAAAGTATCTTATACTTGAACGAATACTAAATAAGTTCCTAGTAGAAAGAGTACGATAATAATAATAATAATAATAATAATAATAATAATAATAATAATAATAATAATAATAATAATAATAATGTATGTTCAGTCGTCAGCCCGAAGGCTGGTTGGATCCTCAACAGCTCCGCCATCAGCTGTCATAGATGACCTAGGCGTCACTGAAGAGGCGTACTAGGGAAATGAGGAGTGAGGTAGTTTCCCGTTGCTTTCCTCACCAAGCCAGAAGTTGCTATTACATATCAGTCTGCCAAGCCCACTGAAATGCATGCACCAACTGACCCTATGATCAACATTTTCACACCATTCATAGCAGGGACTGGCTGCACAAGGAATGGCATTACTAGCATCGCTCATACCTCAGTCACTTTCATATTGTCAGAGCCAAGGATAAGACTATGACAGGTCAATGAAAGTAACAAAATTGTTCTAGCCTATACCAGAAGACATAGTGCACTCTAAACACTAGGTCCTGCCAGTAAAGGCATAATAATAATAATAATAATAATAATAATAATAATAATAATAATAATAATAATAATAATAATAATAATAATAAAACTGGAATGTTCGTTTAAGGAAATTTGGAAAAGAGAAAATCTCGGACGACTGAAAAACTACAGTTATACAGAGGTGATAGAACGGACCCGAATAATTTTAGGGGGATATCTCTATGTGAGCGAGTTTTAATAACATCGATGTTTGGTCTCTGAACAATCATGAGCATCAACAATATTTCTGGAGTTATCGGCAGGGGCTATGGCTTGAGGTGGAATGGAATTTGATTTCAGTTAACATGACTAATGTTTTCGATTCATTTCAGTCGACTTGTTTAGCGTACATAATTTTCTTTAGCCTTTCATTTAGCTCCATCTGTTATTTTCTTTTTTTCCTAAGGCACTAATACCATAACTTCGCTGAGAATGAGACAAGAAGTGTGTAAGGCAGCATCACTTTCCCCAGGAGACACTTCTGATTGCAGAGGAGCTTCACATCTCGCGCATTATTGCCGCTGTCGTCATCGTTCAATGGCTGTGTTTCCCGGAATGCCTGGCACGCCCAAATATTTTATTCAATACAACGGAATCTCAGTCATCCCTCTCTTCTGCTTCTTCCGCTAGCAGATCTATCTTCCGCGGACAAAACATTGCCAATGCACAGTAACTTTAGAAAGGGCCAAGGGAGTAAAATATTTTCGTGTGACAGTTTATTTAATTTATTTATTTATTTATTTATTTATTTATTTATTTATTTATTTATTTATTTATTTATTTATTTATTTATTTAATTTTCCACCAGGAAACTAGAGAGGTAGTGATGCTATTTCTTCTTCTCATTGTCCTCAACCCTAAGGCTGGTGGCTAACCTGCACGTTTCTGTTCTTTGGCCAACAGCAATAGGTGTGCTTTCCTTTAATGTTGTTTATAAATTGCACTCTAGGTCTTCCTTTGGTCCTTCTACCTTCCATTTTCCTTTCATTCAGAATGACAAAGGAAGTGGCAAACGAATCGTCTTTCGTTTAAGGTTTCAACCAAGGTGCGTGTCTCATTTCCTCTTTTGAAAATAATCACATTTCTGACTATCAATACAAGGTGTTCTTAATAGTCGACGCCAACACCACATTTCAAAGGCCTTGAATTTCATCACTCCCGCTTTCCGCAGGGTCCATATTTCTGAGCCATAGCTTACAACACTCCATACAAAACTTTCCACGAACTGTTTTCTTACCTCGGTGCAGATGGTCTTAGATGTCAGTAAAGACTTCTTTGAGAAAGCTCCCTTCACCTGTGCAATCTGGGCATTTGCTTCCCTCGAATATTTTCCGTCAGATGTTATCAGACTTCCTAGATATTTGAGTTATATTTATCACCATTATTATTCACTGTGTTCAGAGAGTGAATGAAGCATTGGATGGAGCAAGTAAAAGTGTAAAGGTAAGTGAATTGTGGTTCAGGGTAATCAAATTTGCTGATGACCACGCTATACTAGCGAGTAGTCCTTCCTCCTTACACTCATTGCTATCTAAGATTGCTACAAAAGTAAAGAATTGTGGCAGGTTAGATCCTGGCTCAGTCCGGTGGTATTTGAATGTGATCAAATACGTCAGCCTCGTGTCAGTAGATTTACTGGCTTGTAAAAGAACTCCTGCCGGACTAAATTCCGGCAACTCGGCGTCTCCGAAAACCGCAAAAGTAGTTAGTGGGACGTAAAACAAATTATTAAAAAAATTGTGGTATGTTGGTCAATACTCAGAAAACGAAATACATGGCCATATCACAATCACCACAGCAAATACGATTGAAGATTTATGACAGAAATAACTGAGTGTAGAACGAGTAAATAAAAAAAAATCAAAGCACCGAGCTCGATAGCTGCAGTCACTTAAGTGTGGCCAGTATCCAGTATTCGGGAGATAGTAGGTTCGAACCCCACTGTCGGCAGCCCTGAAAATGGTTTTCCGTGGTTTCCCATTTTCACACCAGGTAAATGCTGGGGATGTACCTCAATTAAGGCCACGGTCGCTTCCTTCCAATTCCTAGCCCTTTCCTGTCCCATCGTCGCCGTAAGACCTATCTGTGTCGGTGCGACGTAAAGCAACTAGCAAAAAAAAAAAAACCAAAGCTTCTCAACATATGTCCAAGTTACCCTGCACCAACAAATTCAGTTTATCACTGCGATCGTTTCGGCAGTTCTTCTTTAAAACTTAGAAATTCAGATTATAAACAAATGTAGTTTAGCGAGTTGGCCATGTGGTTATGGTCGCTCAGCTGTGAGCTTGCATTCGGGAGATAGGAGGTTCGAATCCCACCGTGGTTTCCTATTTTCACATCAGGTAAATGTTGAGGCTGTAACTTAACTAAGGTGACGGTCGGTACCTTCTAAATCCTAGCCCTTTCCCACCCTTCCGTCACCGAAAACATTCGGTGTGTTAATGCGACGTTAAACAAGCCAAAAAAATAAAATTTAAAAATGTAGTCCAAGTAGTTCAAAGTAGTTCAAAATTCCATGAACAGAGAATCTGACAAATTTTGATGGGCTGCGTAGATCAGAAAAGAACCCTCATGAAAATACTACGCGAAATGTCATATAAACATACATTAATATTATAATAGAAAGTGTATGCTCCAGGTACATTCCAACAACGTCAATATGTTAGAATAAATCATTGTTAGATAATTGAGTTATGTTAGTCATTGCCGGGCGCTGGCGGGCGCAGGGTTAGCACGTAGGACCTGTGGCAAAAACATAACGTACCATAGCAATAGGCCACCCTCGCACGGCAAACTTCAATTCGGCAATGCACCAACACTTCCGTTCCGGTTCTGCCCCTCTAGATGTCACCAGTGTAGCTGTGCCAACATCGGGTGGCGGTTGAAAACTCGTGCAAGAGTAGGGCATTGTGAACATTTCCTTTGAGTTGATGTGAATTAAAAAATCCTATGTGTAATGTGTCATTATAAAATATTTTTTCATTAATACCTCCTAAACGGTCCGCCTCTGTGGTGTAGTGGTTAGCGTGATTAGCTGCCACCCCCGGAGGTCCGGGTTCGATTCCCGGCTCTGCCACGAAGTTTGAAAAGTGGTACGAGGGCTGGAACGGGGTCCACTCAGCCTCGGGAGGTCAACTGAGTAGAGGTGGGTTCGATTCCCACCTCAGCCATCCTCGAAGTGGTTTTCCGTGGTTTCCCACTTCACCTCCAGGCGAATGCCGGGATGGTACCTAACTTAAGGCCACGGCCGCTTCCTTCCCTCTTCCTTGTCTATCCCTTCCAATCTGTCCATCCCCCTACAAGGCCCCTGTTCACCATAGCAGGTGAGGGCGCCTGGGCGAGGTACTGGTCATACTCCCCAGTTGTATCCCCCGACCAAGAGTCTTGAAGCTCCAGAACACTGCCCTTGAGGCGGTAGAGGTGGGATCCCTCGCTGAGTCCGAGGGAAAAACCGAACCTGGAGGGTAAACAGATGATGATGAAGATTACCAACTAAACGAAGCTTTTGAGGGTGTATACTTGTAGGATACTTTCTCCTTGTTTTGGTGTAAGTAACTCACCCCCACCGTTTGTCCAGTTATTTGTGATATACCCTCGATTGCAGTTAGTCTGAGGAAGAAAGCAGTCTGTCTCTCATATCACGCTAAACTGATTCAAATTTTATAATTGTCTTACAAGGGGGCATTCCCTACTCGTCACCACCGATTTCGCTCAAATTTATAGAACATGCAGGGCTTGGCTAGACATGAAAGTTCCGCAAGTGGGAACTCCAAATGGCCAAGCGTATAAAAAATAAAAATAAAAATTTGACGCGGCTCTCGCACCGTATAAGCCACTTACGTTAGTGCGGACGCCGAGCAGTTTTTGGCGTAGCGGTAAGAGCTTGGCCTGGTAATGTGATGGTCGTGGGTTCAACTCGCCGTGTGGAGACTGTTTTTTCTGTCAACTTTTATGTCGTTCATTTCCAATTAAGCAAAGAGGTGAATGATTAATTTTATTCATTTATTTATTTATTTATAAGCAAAAGGCACAGAAAAGGTAAAAAATTGGGATTTAATTGTCAAAATTTTTTCTACCTGTACCAACAATCTATTGTTTGTGTACAGGCGCCAGGCGCAACCTTCACTTGTCAGGTGTAAACGAACCCTACAGCGAAACGACTATTCACGTTTATGGCACATTCCCCAAGGAGGGAGATAGCCAATAAAGGAGAAAAAAAAGAAGAATTTCTGTTTGAACTCGTCGGGAAAGTTCGCAACTCCAAATTTTCTACAATTGTGCGCTCATTAAAAAAAATGACGCCCTATATGCCTTTTGCATACAAATAAATAAAATAAATAAAAATAAATTAATAAAATAAAAATTGAAAAAATATTCACGACACGGGGACTCGAACCCACGACCATCGAATTACGAGTCCAAGCTCTTACCGCTACACCAACTACTGCCCGCCGTCGCCACTAACGTAAGTGGCTTATACGGTGCGAGAACCGCGTCAACATTATTATTTTTATTTTCTATACGCTTGGCCATCTGGAGTTCCCACTTTGGATACTTTCATTTCTAGCCAAGCCCTGCATGTTCTATAAATTTGAGCGAAATCGGTGGTGACGAGTAGGGAATGCCTCCTAGTTAGTTACCTGTCTTAGACTTTACTTTCTGTTGTTGAGAGAGAGAACTAATTTTTCTCTTCGAGTGACTTCCTGCGGTGCCCCACTTTCCTGGCGCAGAATGTTACAAAGTTGAGTAACTTCCCTTTGGCATTTCTTTTCCTCTTCACCTTTCTACTTTTTAAGTGCACTTCCTAGTGTCTGTAACCGGTCTGACACCGATACAGGCTTCTCTGCCCGACTGTGTTCCGCCCTCATGCGGTCTCTGCAGAGTTTTAGTCTCCTTGTGGACGACACGGGAATCCACTTTCGTGCTATAGGGGTTAGCACAGCGATTTTACACCGGGCTCTGTGACTAATTTCATAGGTTTAGTTTAGAGTGACGGATGTGCAGAGAATCCAGCAATATAACTAAGTTGAGAAGTGAGTTTAAACCCCCTAGAACTGGTTTTCAGTGGTATTCTTCTTAGATTGGAATTTCGCATCATACAGAGTGTGATCGTGACTCAATGTGCGTAATTTTAAGGTTATGGTGCTGTTGGTGGTGGTGGTGGCGATTATTGTTCTCTGAGAAACAAACCTGCTGTATGAGTGTACACCCCCCCAGTGGGTGGGGGTGGTAGAATAATACCCACGGTATCCCCTGACTTTCGTAAGAAGAGACTAAAAGTGGTCCCAGGGGCTCTGAACTTTGGAGCGTGGGTTGGCGACCACGGCGCCCATAGCTAAGTCCTGTCATTGCTTCCACTTACTTGTGCCAGGTTCTTCACTTTCATCTATCCTATCCGACCTCCCTTGGTCAACTCTTGTTCTTTTCCGACCCTGATGGTATTTGATTTGCGAGGCTTAGGGAGGCTTTCATTGTAATGCTCTTCGTGGCTCTTGCCTTTCGTTTGCCGATACCGTCATTTTTCTAAGTGTATAATCTCTTCCAGTTTTCCCTCTGATTAGTGTTGAATGGAGGATGGTTTTCGAGTTATACTCCTCTTAAAACATGAATCGCCACCACCGCCGGAAAATATAAAAGCTAGGAGTCTGTCACCGGTAAATGGAAGCAATGCCTAACTCAGCTAGGTGGTGGTGATTATTGTTTTAAGAGGAAGTACAACTAGGGAACCATCCTCTATTAACACCAATCAGAGGGAAAATATGGAAGGGGTCCGACACTTCGATGAAAGTATCGACCAAAGCAAGACAAGAGCCAAAAAGAGAGTGAAAAGAAAAGACTCCCTGGCCTTGGCGAACTAATAGCGTCGGGATCGGAAAAGAAGAAGAGTTGACCAAGTGAGGTCGAATTGGATGGATGAAAATGAGGAGCCTGACACAAGTGGAAGCAGTGCTAGGACTGAGCTTAAGGCACTGTGGTCGCCAGCCCACGTTCCCAATGTAAGAGCTCCTAGGCCCCGTTTAGTCGCCTCTTACGAAAGGCAGGGTATACCACCTGTGTTATTCTACCGTCCCCACCCACAGGGGGACCAAACTCAGTTGGAAAACCGAGGTCATCAACCCAAGTTGAGTGCCTCTATTCCACTTTTTAGTCACCTGTTACGACAGATACTGTGGATGCATTATATCGCCCCCACCCACAGGGCGATCAACCAGATAGCCTGCAGATTTTTGTGTGCTGTCGTCAGTGCGACGACGACAAGCGTTGCTTCTCGTATAAGACAGCTCCTCTGTTGGACTCACGAGGCTGAATCCACACTTTTCCAGCTCTCAGTCCAGAATTTAAATCTTGTAGAAAGGGTGGTCAATTCCTTTGTGATATTATCGTTATTTACAAATACTTGGATGAAGGGAATGCATTACTGCAAGTTTTTATTACCCGTCTGGTGGCTATGATACTTAAGGCGTCAAATATATATGGTATAACACAGTGGTAGCCTGTTCATATCCCGTTGATGGACATTTTCAACACGGTGATTTTATGCAGTTACCGCTAGCATTGATTGATTGACGATGCTGAGATATGGGAGATGTGCTTATTAATACCGTGAAAGGTGTTACTCGTAAGATCAATTGTACTGCAGTAGCGTTTTCTGACTCAGTGAAGTGAGCAATGACTGACGACTCCACTCCTCATTTTCCCTAGTGCCGGAATTCGCGGTTTGTCTATAAATGCGTAACTTCCTGTGAGACTATTTGAGGACCCAACCAGCCTCTGAGCTGATGACAGGAAGTTCCGCTCTCCTCTGCCCAGACAAAAATATTTTGAAGACTGGAAGACATAAAAGGGAAACTGTATGTGTGTATGCAAGCAGCCCTTAACCGGTAATGCTCCAGGAATACTTGGTGATCGAAAATACCTTGAAGTTGCTAAAAAGGGTTTTAAGAAGAACTAGTCCTATACAGTATGTTTAAACATTCAATACTCTATCTTCTAAGCATGATAGAATGACCAAAGGAAATGTTTTACCATGTTCATGTTTTGGCCTGGGATCTGTCTGGAATTAGCGTCGGGAAAGAATGGTGAGAACAGTTTAAAAATACCTAAGAAAGGTTCTAGGAAAGACTCTAATTAGTGAGGAGGCACTCAGAACGCTATTGGTGAAATCAAAGTACAACATTCACAAAATCACGTCAGACTCTAACCATTATCACGTGTGCCTTCCAGGCTAAACCACGGACCCAGAACTCGTGTAAGTTGGCCGTGCGCGTAGAGGCGCGCGGCTGTGAGCTTGCATCCGGGAGATAGTAGGTTCGAATCCCACTATCGGCAGCCCTGAAAATGGTTTTCCGTGGTTTCCCATTTTCACACCAGGCAAATGCTGGGGCTGTACCTTAATTAAGTCCACGGCCGCTTCCTTCCAACTCCTAGGCCTTTCCTATCCCATCGTCGCCATAAGACCTCTCTGTGTCGGTGCGACGTAAAGCCCCTAGCAAAAAAAAAAGAACTCGTGTACACACATTTCCAAACACGATCAAAACTGACAAAAGTGGCTCACCTGGCTACATCCTGTTCCGAAAATCGTGTACACATATAAAATTCAGGAGTTTAAACCACTATATGGATACATTCCACTCACTGGAACAAAAATAGTACTTAGTCTGAACTCAGCTGGTTCCCACCACGTCACAACACCTATCACAATTCTGCCGAAAAATATTACTAATCTCAGAAATCTTATCTTCAATTACCTCAAAATATTACGAACATCTGAAAATAATGATGAAACAAGACACTTTACACTCCGGAAAATTCTACGCAAAATTTTAATAACCAGACATTGCAAAGAAATGATACCTCTGAAATTCACGACTTTATTATTATTATTATTATTATTATTATTATTATTATTATTATTATTATTATTATTATTTTATTATTATTATTATTATTATTATTATTATTATTATTATTATTATTATTATTATTATTATTATTATTATTATTATTATTATTGTACCGGGCGGTACACCTCCACGCCGCTAATTCAAATATTGCGCCAATTGAAACTTCTCTACTGGAGAAACTTGGAACTTTAACTACTGAACTAATTCCACTGTTATTCAGAAGATGTCACTGAGTGTTTTTTTATTTGCCTTTTGTTTTTCAACGATTAAGAGGTGTGGACAATCTCTAACAGATGTCTCTACCCAAAACTATGGTAACACACTCTGGTGCAATGGAATGAACTTTCCTGAAGAAATATTGTATTCCTAAGTTTTATTTTTACTAAATTGTGTTCTGTGGTTTGTGGGTTGGCAATATAAATGATTTCTTTCCGCCCGTTTTGAATGTAACCAATCGGGAATTTACGTAATTAATTTTCCACCAATAATGTGTTTCTTCCTCGTCTTGTGTATTAGTTTTTGCTGTTATCCAATAAAAACGAAAGGGTGTGTCTACTCATTCCTGAAAGGTCTCGAATGTTCCACGAGGGTATATAAACTGCTGATTTTCTTGTCTCAGTGCCACTTCAGTAACATCTCTCTTAGTGTGTGAATATGTAGCAGGGGGCGGGAAGCGCCTCTTTCTTCAAGCAGCAGTTCATCTACAAGGTAATGGCCTGTTAACATCTTCATTTCTTGCTAGCTCAGCAGTTTAACTCTCGGGGAGGGTTCGAAACCTTTAGTATGTAACCTACCTTTTAAAAATGTAAATTCTTTTCTGTCTATGTAAGATCTATAAATTATAAATCTATAAATTACTGTAAAGCGGGGATAGAGAGTGCTTCACCCTTCGAACTCCCCTTCATTTTGAATAGGAGGTGACTGCGTTTTCATAACCGTTCTTCTTTAATGTAGTAAAGTTTTCTCATATGTGTCACCTCCCTAGCTTGGGATTAGCCCCTGTATGATCGGCCTAGCGCCACGTAGGTTTTAGAAAAAAACTTGGTGTAGGAGTGCAAGTTATCGCCTCCATTCAATTTTGTATTTTGGGCCATTTACTTAACCCGTTTTGTTTTCCTTCCTGCGAAGGCCCAGTAGATTGGGTATTAGATACCCCTGTTTCACTGTATGTGTGCCTTGAGGGCAGTTAATGTAAAGTCATTTTATGGCCTCTTAAATAGGCTTGAAGACTTTGAGAGCGCATCTGCTCTTTCTTGTGTGTGAAACGTGCGTCTAGGAGGCTTAACATGGTAATTGGGAGCAAGTGCTCCTTGGCATGATTGGGGTTTTCTGCCCCTTTGTGTGAACTGGGTACATTGGTAAAGTTGGGCTCATAGCTCAAGGATTGTTATTGTGGGGCTAGAAGCCCAGATCTTGTATTATCCCCTAACACTTATAATTTCTTTGTACCTGATTTTGGCTTGTTATTAACTTGTTAAGTTTTCAAATTCTATGTCACCACTTTTAAGTTTTGAAAATATAACCTTTGTTAAAGTTTTAAATTAACTTTAATTTTGTAGTTGAGACCTATTCCAGCCCGCACCTTCTTTCACCTCTAACTACCACGGATATCTCCGTAACAATTATTATTATTATTATTATTATTATTATTATTATTATTATTATTATTATTATTACGATATTGGGAACATCAATGAATAAGCCGTTGGATACTATAACACCCGACTGTGACTCCCACACTCCGCCAATAGGCTACATTATTTGATATGCCCACATGTTTTCCGAATCCTCAGAAAACGAGGCCTACTTTAACACAAAATGAAATTGGCATTACTCAGCCGTAAATAAAATTAAGATAACAGAACATTGTAACTTACAATATACACATTTTACTAACCTTTCAATGGAGTTCCTCACATGAATCTGCTATCAACCCTGTTAGGATTTATTTCTGCATATTATCCACTTGAAAGGATACGTTTAACACAGTACTTCTTGACTCCATCATTAAAGATACATACATTCTTTTCCTTCAATAACAAATAACTCAAGACCAATAATTCAAGACGGACATGAGACACTGACTCCAAATCATTTCCTGAATGGTACACGACTAACTGCCCTGCCCACCGACTCCGAACCCGCGATCCAGATAGACCTGAGAAAGGAGGCCATACTCGGGGAAAAACATTCAGGAAGACTTCCTAAAGAGATGAAGGAATGCGTATCTTCTTGACCTCAGGAGCTACCACTAAGTTCGACTTACAAACGGACAAAAGAGGGAATGCCGAGTAGGAGAGATTTAGCTACTTCAGGATGACCTGCGAACTAGACATCTGTGGCAAAAGGCGCCAATCGCAGAAAGGAGACCAGTCAGAGACAGTAAGGTACAAACTCTCATATTTCAGGTGACCAACGGGACCCAGATCTGTCGGCCTGCTCGGCTGGTCTTCCCTTTGGAGATTGACTAGGGTAAGGAGGATGTGGAGGAATGAGAAGCTGAGCGTCCACAACTCCATTTTCTACGCATTTCCTTCCTGTGTTTTCTTTTCTCTTTTTTATATATTGTTATGATTGACGGTCAGAATAAAAGATGTTACCGGGCGAATTGGCCGTGCGGTTAGGGGCGCGCAGCTGTGAGCTTGCATCCGGGAGATAGTGGGTTCGAGCCGCACTGTCAGTAGCCCTGAAGATGATTTTTTGTGGTTTCCCATTTTCACACCATACCTTCATTAAGGCCACGGCCACTTCCTTCCCACTCCTAAACATTTCCTATCCCATTGTCGCCAAAAGACCTATCGGTGTCGGTGCGACTTAAAATAAATAGTAAAAAAAAAGAGATGTTTGTTTGTTTGTTTCCTGTTTAAAGAGGCCTAACATCTAGGTCATCGGCCCGGAATAAAGGATGAATGCGGTGTAAGGCGTATTACAGTTACACGAATGTTAATATATAACATCACGAAACCCAACAAGCTTCTTCATTATTTCTCTTCGTTCGTCATCTACGTATACTAGGATGGGTTGCGTCATCTGTAGGTTATAAGTATGTATGCTTCGCGAGAATGAGTACCATTTACTACCTATCTTACTTGGTAGTGATTTGAAAACGTTAGCCGATCTTTTTTTTTTTTTTTTTTTTTGCTATTTGCTTAACGTCGCACCGACACAGATAGGTCTTATGCCGACGATGAGACAGGAAAGGCCTAGGAATTGGAACGAAGCGGCCGTGGCCCCAGCATTTGCCTGGTGTGAAAATGGGAAACCACGGAACACCATCTTCAGTCTATCTCCCAGATGCGAGCTCACAGCTGCGCGCCATTAACCGCACGACCAACTCTCCCGGTGAAACCGATCTGAAGTCAGCACCTGGTCAAGGGTTTGTCTCCTTGATGCGTGATACGTTCACTCTCGAATTCGCCACTTCTACTGCGAGGAGTAATAGGTGCACCGACGTTGTGTTCAGCCGCTACGTAAACACAACCCAGAAGTACGTTTCATACTTTTCTTATCACCGTCCATTACTAGGTTAACTGTCCGGCTGAATGGTTAGTGTGCTGGTCTTTGGCCAAAGGGGTCCCGGGTTCGATTCCCGGCAGTGTCGGGAATTTTAACCTTAATTGGTTAATTTCGCTGGCACGGGGGCTGGGCGTATGTCTCGTCTTCATCATCATTTCATCCTCATCACGACGCGCAGATCGCCTACGGAAGTCAAATTAAAAGACCTGCATCTGGCGAACCGAGCTTGTCCTCGGACACTCCCGGCACTAAAAGCTATACGCCATTTAATTTAATTTACTAGGTTAACTAATGTCCTAAACCTACGTCTGTACATTTATGTATCAAACATATTTTTCTTTCATTCTACCAGTATCCACGAACCTGCTACGCAGGCGTAGCAGGGGGAGAGGTGATACTCCCACGTGGCGCGTCCCAGGTGGCGGATAGAGGGGTCCTAACCGGCTTGGCGGTGGACTTGAGGGAAATAAAATAGCTCTCGCGGACCAAACACACTACCCCCTGTGGGTGGGGGACGCACATGTAGAATACACCCGCGGTATCCCCTGCCAGTCGTAAGAGGCGACTACACGGGGCGACCAAGGGATGATTGAATTAGAACCATGAAACTACTCTTGATTCGTACCATCATGTGGGGAACACCATGGGCTGCATGTACTTGCGAGTAGTATCACTAAATTGGTACGAAATAAGTTTGTGATTAGTTGCAGTAAAAAGCCTGGCCTGGTGGATTCCAGTACCCGTGCGTTGTACCCATGTGAGCAACACCGCGGATCTGGGCGTAGCCTGTGAGTTGTACCGCTATATGAGCGGCACCGTGGGTCAGCGTTGCCTGTGATTGGTACCCACTATGTGAGGAACACCACGGGAATACCGGCGCCCGTGACTAGTACACCTAGGTGAGGAACCTTACCGGTTTGCGTTGGCTATGAGTGGCTCCATTGTGTGCGAAACACCATAGGTCTGCGTTACCTGTACTAAGTACAATACTTGTGAGTAGTACCATCTTGTGTGGAACACCGTGAGTCTTCGCTACTTTTGATCAGTACCCCAAAATGACAAATACCATGGTTCTACTTTACTCGTGACATGTACCATTCCGTGGGGCCTTAGACGTGAATTTTGCACCCCTTCAGACATCAAGCATCATTGTGCTTTATAAATGGTCCCTTGGTCAGTAATACTCTAATTAACTACCTTCTTTTTGAGTCTGATTCACTGTTTTTTTGTACGGTTTATGTCCATTCATTCATTCTTCATGACATTTTTTATTTTATTTTGGTCAGTGGATGAATTTAGATTTTTTGTTATTTCATTTCGTACCATTAGGGGCCGATGACCTCGATGTTAGACCCCTTTAAACAACAAACATCATCATCATAATCATTCTACCAGTATTGTATTTTTTCTTCGCCAAATACAGTTGAACCTCAATATCTCGATTCACCTCGGGAGTTAAATTTTATTTCGAGTTATCGAAATTTCGAGATATGGAGAATATCGTTTTTGAGCATGTATAGCGCATAATTGAATTATATATATATTCAGGCTTACACTGAATACATTATTTTTAACAGTAAATGATTTAAAAATATACAAACAAACTCTATTTTATGGTATCACTGTAATTAAAATTCTTATTATAGTTACTTTTTAGAAGACTGGATACAGTAGTGAAACAAGAATACCTTTGGAAAAAATCCGTTAGTCTCTTCTCTATGTTACTGTTAACATTTCCTCCCTTCACGATGAAACTTCTCGTCAATACCACGCAGCGGAGATTCGTAAATACAGCTTGTCATCCGCGATTTTGGGAGTTGCTTTCGTACGTGACCGATAATTAATTCACACCCGAGAAACAGCGAGGCTTCGCCGATTTTCCGATCACTAGAAGTTTGTTTTCCGGTTCGCGTCATATTACCTCCCAGCATCACTGTAACACTTTCTTTACTTGTTAACCACAAATGCCGTATTGCACCGTTTACGTTGAACAAAATCCGAGTTATAGAGTCATTTTTGAGTCAAGGGAGGAAATGATTGCTTCGAGAAATCGAGAAATTTGTGTAACCAAATTTTGAGTAATAGAGAAATAAATAGACTTGAAGAATAGGACAAACGGACGGGAAATTTAAATTACTTCCAGATACTGGAACTTCGAGTAACGGAGCTTCGAATGTCGATGTCCGATGTATACTTAATTGAACCTCTACTCCAGAACAGTCACTCGCACTTCGTCTGTTAGAAGGAAAAGCATAGAATTGTGGGTATGAATCGCTCTCTAGTCTTCTAAGCCAGACAACATACGAATGCGATCGTTTTGGTAAATAGCCATGGTTTGAAACGAATTATTGATTGGCAAAATAAAAAAACTTTATTGTAAGTATATAAAGAAATTATGGCTGTTATTCTTCAAAACCCTCGATATTACAAATTCTATTCAAGATGCCATGACGCCAGAATGCAATGTCTGTGCTGTGGTAAAGCGTAATGCGTTTTCATTCGTTTAGAGCAGAAGCCGAGGGTGTAAGAGGCTCCAATTGAATTCTAGGAAGAGCTTGTCGCTCGGGTACTTGAAGCTGCGTACAAAAGGTTGTCCGGGATCTCTGTGGACGATGACTGAAGGGTAATTGGTTTACGAAAAGCCATGTCTCCACCAGCGATCATGCTCAATTGGAAAACCAGCATTTCTCGCTATACCCCGACAACGTAATTCCCACTGCAACAGATATCTTCGCAGACCTAGCACGGCTACCTTATCTCACTCCTCCTGACAGAATTTCCAGAGGCCATTGCTAGTGCATGGACGTCTATTTCCAAAGGCCCTTTTCAGGAGTCCAAATGCACAGAAGTCCACGGATGACCCATCGGAATGTCAATAAAAGGAATTGCACGGATTTCCGTTTGC
The DNA here is from genome assembly GCF_040414725.1 of Anabrus simplex. NCBI lineage: Eukaryota > Metazoa > Arthropoda > Insecta > Orthoptera > Tettigoniidae > Anabrus > Anabrus simplex. The sequence continues at coordinate 82,661,461 of NC_090269.1, forward strand.
ATCTCTATTCTCTCTAAGTACAGACGAGTCGAACGAGAGTGTGCCAGGATGCTTAATCTTGATGTACCCACACCTGATTTTTCGCCCTCCCATACAGTGCTGGGATGACTGTGTTATAAATGGGTGTTAAAACCTCTTGCTGATAGTATGTAGAGCTCACCTTCACATTTATTAGTGACACTGCGAATGGTTAACTTGCCGTTGTAGCAGTATCCACCGATGATCATGAAACCCTTAGAAAACTTTCCTGGCATTCTTTAAACAATGTTTGATAATTTCTTTTATCTCTATGGCGGTAGTAAATCCAGCAGAGTTTGTTACAGTCACTAAGATACATATATGCTTCGTCTAATGTCTCCACATTTTTTCTATCTGTCCCCAGCCAGATGGCCCTCACACAGCTTTCTTGCGTTAATGCGACGTCCCGAAATGTGACGAGGTAACAGCTTGTGAACTTGACGCTTATACCGCTTTTCTAATTGCAGCTCCTTGTTGATTATGGTGTTAACTGTTGAAATAAACATCCCAAACGAACGTGTGATAGCCCTTTGGGAAGCACAGTTACCATCTGAGACATAGGCCTTCACCTTCCTCACCACTTCTGATGTATCGCTGGTGGCTGGTCGCGGAATTGCCTATTTCTTCCCTTCTGGAATTAAGCCTAGTTGGCCTTTGCCTTTTTTATTCAATACAGCACCAATACCGTTCTTTGATATCAAGAATTCACGCTTCTTGCACATTCCTTGGATTGCAGAATAGCTATAGTTAGCTAGGGCTGTTATTTAGCCCTCCCAGTAAGGGTCAATCCGCTTCGGAATCGTAGCAGCTAAATGTCATGAATTTCTACACAAACGTTCTCAGCACTGACGTGAATCACACTCCCCGTTTTGACGTGCTCAAGTTGATAACAGCGCCGCCAGTGGCCTTGAAACTCGTCATCAGAGATCCCTAATTAACTTCTGTACTCTCTACAACACATGCGTGGGGTTTCTGAACGTGTTTGATAAGCAATTGAACGTCGTTGCAGAGCGCTCTTTGAAGCAGGAGAGCGTACTTTTGAACAGTTTTCGTAAAACTTCATAAACGAGCAAGGGTAAGAGTTCGTACTTTGTATTCCTTCATTTACTCATAAGAAAATCTACCTTGACAGTTTGGAATAAAGAATTCACTAAGGGTAGCATGCGGGAGATCTAAAAAGGGAAACTCTTGCTGATCCCTTAATCAACAGCTTTCATGTGGGTTGAAATTGGTTATTAAAAAATACAAACAAACCCCATGGTACCACAGCCTTGACGGGCCTTGGCCTAACAAGTGACCGCTGCTCAGCCCGAAGGCCTGCAGATTATGTGGTGACGCATGGTCAGTACGGCGAATTATCTCGGCCGTTATTCTTTGTTTTCTAGACCGAGGCCGCAATCTCACCGTCAGATGGCTCCTCAGTTTCAATCACGTAGGCTGAGTGGACCTCGAACCAAGACTGAGGTCCAGGTAAATATACCTGACCTGGTCGGGAATCGAGTCCGGGGCCTCCGGGTGAGAGGCGGGCACGCTATCGCTAGACCGTAGGGCCCGCAGGTGGTTATTAACTAGACATACATATTTATATAAAAGTAAATACATAAAAAAAATAATTAATGACAGAGGAAGGTTCGAAAGAACGAAAAAAAGAAATCAGCATCCGAATGCTTTTTTTTTTTTTTTTTTTGCTACTGGCTTTACGTCGCACCGACACAGATAGGTCTTACGGCGACGATAGGACAGGAAGGAGCTAGGACTGGGAAGGAAGCGGCCGTGGCCTTAATTAAGTTACAGCCTCAGCATTTGCCTGGTGTGAAAATGGGAAACCACGGAAAACCATCTTCAGGGCTGCCGACAGTGGGGCTCGAACCCACTATCTCCCGAATACTGGATACTGGCCGCACTTAAGCGACTGCAGCTGTCGAGCTCGGTAGCATCCGAATGGAGGAATAGTAACGGAATATCAACGTCCCCTGATGATGATGATGAATGCGTAGCCAATATGCTGAAGTTTTTATTCCGTGGTCCATTGTGGCTCAAATCGAAATTAATAACAATTAATTCTCATGATTTTTCGACTGTTATTATTTCTAATTAGTGTTAGAAATAACAAAGGCGCACTAGCTTCCAGTGTCTTAAAATATGTGGTTATCGAACCTGTGAGCCAAATGCCATACTGGGGCGAAACGTTGCTAATTTCACGAATAAGAAAACTTAAAGTGCTTTCATAATAACGTCCCACGAATTTTAATAGAAATCCAAGTGTCAAAGTTCTTCAACGTGCCGGAATCCAACTATATGAACGTGGTGTATTTAAATACCCTCAAATGTCACCGACCTCATCCAGGATAGAACCCATTATTTTGACAACAGAAGGCCAACAACTAACCAACTGCGCCACTAGGTCGACTCTGATTTATTGGAACACATACAATTACTTTTATATTTCCCTTACACTCTACTCTACAGATATCACGTTACGAACTTTCTACCAACATTTGCGAAGATAGAAAGCTAAGTTTGAGAGTTGCGACTTCGTAGCTCAATTCACAGGCTTCGTCAGCTATAGAAATCCAGTCACTTGGAGAAGGAGATCACAACTTCTGTAAAGTTCCACTGCCTTTTCTAGAACAAGAAGTTTCCCTCCACATTATATAGATATTTTGAAGCATCTGAAGTTTTCAACTTAATATATTATTACTTCTCTTACAAATATACCTTTCTGCAATTGCAATCGGTTTCTTTTATTGCTGCAACATTCGTAGTCGAACGCTATTCAAGAGATTTCAGGACTGGGCACTCAAGATTGTGTGGTTCAATTCATCGGACTTTTAAACATTTCAAGGAGAAGATGATATTGTACCTTAGTTGAATTCCCATGCAATGTACAGTATACCATAGCACTTCCACAGTTCCGAGGACAGTGCAGCATTCAATGGGCCTCAGCAGTGTCCAAGCGTTGTATCAGATATCTCCTGTCGTCTTTCTTGTTCCACCTCCTTGAAACCCAGGTAGTCTTTCACTTTCCCTGCCTTTCAAAGCCCTCCTCGTCTTTTAACTGATTTTACAATTGCTGACATTTTTCACAGTGATTCTTATTAACGATTCTTCAAAGTGTTCACACCGTTATTGGACTCGTCGCTCAACTTCTCTCTAAATCTTAAATTCATCAGTAAATAGCACTCACCCCACCTCCTGTGCTGAACAGGTGCCTTGGTGCCTTGTTGGTGGCGGGGGGTGGGGGGTAGTTTGGAAGGGATAGATGAGAAAGAGGGAAGGAAGTGGTCGTGGCCCTAAGTTAGGTACCATCCCGGCCTTTGCCTTGAGGAGAAGTGGGAAACCACGGAAAACTACTTCGAGGATGGCTGAGGAGGGAATCGAACCCTCCTCTACTCAGTTGGCGTCCCGAGGCTGAGTGGACCCCATTCCAGCCCTCGTACCACTTTTCAAATTTCGTAGCAGAGCGCGGAATCGAACCCGGGCCTCCGGGATTGGCAGCTAATCACGGTAACCACTACACCACAGAGACGGACATTATTATTATTATTATTATTATTATTATTATTATTATTATTATTATTATTATTATTATTATTATTATTATTATTATTATTTCTTCTTTATGATGAGGCCGGCTTGCTAGGGACCAGATGCCAATTTCAATTCATCCTTCCTTGTTGTTTCCTGTTTCATTCGTTCCAGTATATCATCATCATTGCACTGTGCTCTGTTGTTCTCTACTGAGCGAGTTGTCCGTGTGGTTAGGGACCCGCAGCTGTAAGCTTGCATTCGGGAGATAGTGGATTCTTCCTTGGAATCATTCCATTCTTAAAACTCTCTATTCAAAAACCTCTCTTTTTATACTTTCCTCATTTAATATTTTATTTCTTTCTAAATCTGTCTTGACCTCTTGCAGCCAGCGCATTTTGACATTTTCTCCCAGAAGTACTTGAATAAGTCCGCCTCTGTGGTCTAGTGGTGAGCGTGATTAGCTGCCACCCCCGGAGGTCCGTTCCATTTCCGTCTCTGTCACGAAATTTGAAAAGTGGTACGAAGGCTAGAAAAGGGTCCGCTCAGCCTCGAGGGTCATCTGAGTAGAGGTGGGTTCGATTCCCACCTCAGCCATCCTTGAAGTGGTTTTCCGTGGTTCCCCACTTCTCCTCCAGGCAAATGCCGGGATGGTACCTAACTTAAGGCCACGGTCGCTTCCTTCCCTCTTCCTTTTCTATCCTTTCCAAACTTCCCTTCCTGCCACAAGGCCCCTGTTCATCATAGTAGGTGAGGCCTCCTGGGCGAGGTACTGGCCATCCTCCCCAGTTGTATCCCCCGATCCAAAGTCTCACGCGCTAGGACACTGCCCTTGAGGCGGTAGAGGTGGGATTCCTCGCTGAGTCTGAGGGGAAAACCAACCCTAAACAGATTAGCAAAGAAAGAAGGAAAGAAAGGAAGAAAGAAAGAACTTGAATGTCTGTTTTGTCAAATTGTTATCATCTATTGTATAGATATGTCCAATATATGGCAATCTCCTTTATACTTTTGTGTGTGTTATACTTTATATTTTCTGGTATACTGTATTTCCTTATTAATACTTAATTTCTATTATTATTATTATTATTATTATTATTATTATTATTATTATTATTATTATTATTATTATTATTAAACAACACGACGTTTCGACCTCTTAGGAACATGGCTAACACTCCTTTATCGTGATGGAGTACGCAGTTCTTCGGACCAGTTTGCACCAGGGGGTCATCTCAGTATTTTCGTAAGATCCTTTAACCCAAGTTACCAGTTCCTAAACTTAATTTTCTTAAACCAGTGTCTTTTTGGTGATACAGTACAAATGCTTTTCATTTTTTTAACAAACTTCTTTATTGTTCCTTTCCTTCCTTTCTTTTCCATTTTTCTTTGGAGCAAGAATCTTTCAGTATTTCCTTCCCTTCTTTCTATTACATCAGTTTTTTTCCTTTTATGATTAAGACATTCAGATCCATACAGGCCTTCCGAGTTTATAACTGTTGTTGTAATGATGAAGTTTCACTTTTACAGACATATATATTTTGTTATAAATATCTTTAGTTTTTCACTAGCTAGTTCACATTTTTGTGATCATGTTCTGTATATTTTTATAATTTTTTTTTTTTTTACAATTTGCTTTACGTCGCACTGATACAGATAGGTCTTCTGGCGACGATTGGATCGGAAACGGCTAGGAGTGGGAAGGAAGCAGCCGTGCCCGTTAATAAAGGTACAGCCCCAGCATTCGCTTGCTTTAAAATGAAAAAACACTGAAAACCATCTTTATTGCTGCCGACAGCGGGGTTCGAGGCCACTGTCTCCCAAATTCAAGCTCACAGCAGTGGCATCCTAACCGCACGGCTAACTTGCTCGGTGCTTCTTTATCAAGACCATTAGGCTAAATTACTTCTCTTTTTTTTTTACATATTTCGCGTTCAGAATTTTTGGAGCATCTTTAATGTTTGCCATAAATGCCATCTTGTCAAAAGAAATTTTTGTTTCTGCTCATTCCAACGTTTATTAACATACATACATACATACATTATCATTATAGACTGTTATGCCTTTCAGCGTTCAGTCTGCAAGCCTCTGAGAATTTACTAAACGTCGCCACAATCCTCGATTTGCAACTAGTGTTGTGGCCTCATTTAGTTCTATACCTCTTATCTTTAAATCGTTAGAAACAGAGTCTAACCATCGTCGTCTTGGTCTCCCTCTACTTCTCTTACCCTCCATAACAGAGTCCATTATTCTCCTAGGTAACCTATCCTCCTCCATTCGCCTCACATGACCCCACCACCGAAGCCGGTTTATGCGTACAGCTTCATCCATCGAGTTCATTCCTAAATTAGCCTTTATCTCCTCATTCCGAGTACCCTCCTGCCATTGTTCCCACCTGTTTGTATCAGCAATCATTCTTGCTACTTTCATGTCTGTTACTTCTAACTTATGAATAAGATATCCTGAGTCCACCCAGCTTTCGCTCCCATAAAGCAAAGTTGGTCTGAAAACAGACCGATGTAAAGATAGTTTCGTCTGGGAGCTGACTTCCTTCTTACAGAATACTGCTGATCGCAACTGCGAGCTCACTGCATTAGCTTTACTACACCTTGATTCAATCTCACTTACTATATTACCATCCTGGGAAAACACACAACCTAAATACTTGAAATTATCGACCTGTTCTAGCTTTGTATCACCAATCTGACATTCAATTCTGTTGGATTTCTTACCTACTGACATCAATTTAGTCTTCGAGAGGCTAATTTTCATACCATACTCATTGCACCTATTTTCAAGTTCCAAGATATTAGACTGCAGGCTTTCGGCACTGTCTGCCATTAAGACCAAGTCGTCAGCATAGGCCAGGCTGCTTACTACATTTCCACCTAACTGAATCCCTCCCTGCCATTTTATACCTTTCAGCAGATGATCCATGTAAACTACAAACAGCAAAGGTGAAAGATTACAGCCTTGTCTAACTCCTGTAAGTACCCTGAACCAAGAACTCGTTCTACCATCAATTCTCACTGAAGCCCAATTGTCAACATAAATGCCTTTGATTGATTTTAATAATCTCCCTTTAATTCCATAGTCCCCCAGTATAGCGAACATCTTTTCCCTCGGTACCCTGTCATATGCTTTCTCTAGATCTACGAAACATAAACACAACTATCTATTCCTCTCGTAGCATTTTTCAATTACCTGGCGCATACTGAAAATCTGATCCTGACAGCCTCTCTGTGGTCTGAAACCACACTGGTTTTCATCCAACTTCCTCTCAACGACTGATCGCACCCTCCCTTCCAAGATGCCTGTGAATACTTTGCCTGGTATACTAATCAATGAGATACCTCGATAGTTGTTGCAATCCTTCCTGTTCCCTTGCTTATAGATAGGTGCAATTACTGCTTTTGTCCAATCTGAAGGTACCTTACCAACACTCCACGCTAATTTGACTACTCTTTGAGGCCATTTCATCCCTGCCTTCCCACTATACTTCACCATTTCAGGTCTAATTTCATCTATTCCTGCTGCCTTATGACAATGGAGTTTATTTACTATTCTTTCCACTTCCTCAAGCATAATTTCACCAACATCATTTTCCTCCTCTCCATGAGCTTGACTGTTTGCAACACCACCATGATGATTTCCTTTTACATTGAGAAGATGTTCAAAATATTCCCTCCACCTCTCCAGTGACTCCCTGGGATCTGTTATGAGTTCACCTGAATTACTCAAAACACTGTTCATTTCCTTTTTCCCTCCCTTCCTAAGATTCTTTATTACTGTCCAGAAAGGTTTCCCTGCTGCTTGACCTAGCCTTTCCAGGTTATTACCAAAATCTTCCCATGACTTCTTTTTGGATTCAACAACTATTTGTTTCTCTCTGTTTCTTTCATCTACGTACAAATCCCTGTCTGCCTCGGCCCTTGTTTGGAGCCATTTCTGATAAGCCTTCTTTTTACGTTTACAGGCTGCTCTCACTTCATCATTCCACCAAGATGTTCGCCTTTTCCCATCTTTACACACAGTTGTTCCTAGGCATTCCCTTGCTGTTTCTACTACAGCATCCCTGTATGCCATCCATTCACTTTCTATATCCTGAACCTGCTTACTGTCTACTGTTCGAAACTTCTCACTAATCATATCCATGTACTTCTGTCTAATTTCCTCGTCCTGGAGACTTTCTACTCTTATTCGTTTGCAGACAGATTTCACTTTCTCTACCCTAGGCCTAGAGATACTTATTTCACTACAGATCAGATAATGGTCTGTATCATCGAAAAATCCCCGAAAAACTCGTACATTCCTAAAAGATTTCCTGAATTCAAAGTCTGTTAAGATATAGTCTATTATGGATCTGGTACCCCTAGCCTCTCACGTGTAGCGGTGAATAGCCTTATGCTTGAAGAATGTTATCGTAACAGCTAAACTCATACTAGCACAGAAGTCTAGCAAACGCTTCCCATTCCCATTAGCTTCCATATCTTCCCCACATTTACCAATCACCCTTTCGTATCCTTCAGTTCTATTCCCAACTCTCGCATTGAAATCGACCATTAGCACTATTCTATCCTTGCTGTTGACCCTGACCACGATGTCACTCAATGCTTCATAAAACTTGTCAACTTCATCCTCATCTGCACCCTCACATGGTGAATACACGGACACAATTCTTGTCCTAATTCCTCCCACTGACACATCTACCCACATCATTCGCTCATTTACGTGCCTAACAGAAACTATGTTGCGTGCAATGGTATTCCTGATTAAGAGCCCTACCCCAGACTCTGCCCTTCCCTTTCTAACACCCGTCAAGTACACTTTATAATCTCCTATCTCTTCCTCCTGATCTCCCTTTACCCGAATATCACTTACTCCTAGCACATCCAGATGCATCCTCTTTGCTGACTCAGCCAGTTCTACCTTCTTTCTTTCATACGCCCCATTAATATTGATAGCTCCCCATCGAATTCCATTTCGTTCGCCAAGTTGTTTCCAAGGTGTCCCTCGCCTGTCAAATGGGAGTGGGACTCCATTACTCCCATAGGTCCGAGGCTTGCTTAAAGTGTTCTGAGCTCGGTAAATTCATGAAGCAGGATGCTGCCCTACTTGCACATAGTCCAAGTGAGGATCTCTCCTCTAACGGGTTATGGACCACCGGTGAATTGTGTAGTCCTAGCCGCCTGAGCACAAGGAGGGCCACGACTTAGAATATGTCCGAGATGCCCACTCCCATTCCATAGCAACTGGTATCCCGACTCTCAGGACCACTTACTAGGCCACTCAGCCGTTGCCCATGGTTCACGAACTAGGAAGTGACTACAGTAACCCACAAACATGAACCATACGTTTATTAATATTATTTTTATTAGAGCCCTGATTTTTATGCATTAATAGGTTAGAATACAAACTTACTGAAGCGAGTAGCAAGTATAGTCTACCTTCACAACGACTATGCTATGGGGTTTGCATAAAAATTAAGAGTACGGCCATCAGAACCCCTAGAATTTACGTTACTCTTGCTACATTATGGAAGAGCGAGTGGCCGACACTTCCTGCTAACTAAATTAGTTTGCACATCTCTAGTTATTATTAATAACAAAAACATTACAGTTGAGAGATATACCTGCCTACAGTGGTATAGCAATGTTATTAAAACATAAATTACATAGTCTACATCAGGGCCTCTTAAACGCCCAAAATCTCACGCGTGCAAATTTAAGCACAGAGTTCCTGTGCACAGTGCATCGGTTCCATTCGGCTCGGCTCGGCTCGGATCAATGCTTCGTCTCTGGGCTACTCTGCTAAGCTCGGCTTAACTCGGCTCGGATTTGGAGCGTTACGGAGCAAGTGAGAAAGAGGGAGACAGGCGGAGCGAGCGAGACAAGCTTGGAGAAAGAGAGATACAGCGCTTATGCTCCAAATCGAGGAGTGGGGGTCTGCACTCTGGTCTACCAAGCGAAGTCGTCTTTTGCACCGTGCACAGTGCATGCACCTCACTCTGAGAGGCCCTGGTCTACATCATCATAGGTTTCTCTGCTTTTCAGCAGAATCAGGCATAGCCATGATCCAATCATGAAATCCTGGGGGGAAATTTGAGGTGGTTTCCTCTTGCCTTCCTCAATGTCATTTTAGATTCTTTACCAGCCGCCCTTGACATAGCGAACAGTCGCAGTTGTGGCCGCCTCTCTGAGGTACAGACTCTACGGCTGATATTTGCTTCCATCTTGGATACAGAAACCTTTTGCTCAGTTAATCAGTGGGTTGCCTCTTCTACCACGGACACCGTACTGAAGCCCTTCTTGTCCACTGTAGGTACCGTTGAGGTCTTCACTCGTAACTCTGAATTGGGACTTTTACCAGATGCTACATATCGAGTCAGTGTGCTCTGGGACTCGCATGGGCGCCACTCGCTGAGTAGAGCTGACTCAAAAGAGGGGTCTCTACCTACTAAAAAATTACATCTATTTATATAAAATAAGAGTTTTGTATGTGCATTGCTCAGAATTTGAAAAGAATGGTATTTCTATATGAGCCATGTCCATAATAACAAGGAAATGGACTTTTTACTTTTCCGTAATTTCTGTCTGTCTGTCTGTCTGTCTGTCTGTCTGTCTGTCTGTCTGTCTGTCTGACACGTATCACGAGAAAATGGATGAAGGAATTAAATAAAACTAGGTATGTGAAGTTAGGGATGACCCGCTACAATCTAAGCTATACATCATTTTAATCGTGCTAAGTGAGGTGGTAGTTTAGGGGAAGGCCTAAATTTTAATTCTCAAATATTTATATTATTAGTGGTGCTATCGATAAATACCACATAACTAAAGTTATATAAAATGAAATTTCCGATCATGTAGGTCTAACATTTTTACCGTACCGGCTATGATAACACAGATATTCGTGACTTTGTATTTTTGTTGCTAATTCCATATCAATGCCAAGCCGCGAGAAAATGGGTTAACAGAATTTAATGGACGTCGGTATGTAGAGTCGGGGGATACGAAACTACAGTCTAATTTATAAACAGGTTTATTTACCCTGGATGAAATTATAGTTTAGGGGAAGGCGTCTAAAAGTTAATTTTTAAATACCTATGTTATTGTTCCTACCGAAAAGTACTAGCAGTGAAGAGGGGGTTTCTCCTCTGGCTTGGAGGAAAAATTTGCCGACTCATCGGGTACTCCTAGGAAACAGATTAGTAAAAGAGCATATTTTTTGCCCTGGGACTCTCCCTTATTCGCCTCCCCCCCCCCCCCCCCAAAAAAAACTAAGAGTGTTCACGGATCACGGCTGTCTGCGGGCTGGTCATTCCAGCTCTGTAACTTTGGACTGTTAGATCGGCAGTGTAGTACTGTTCGTTAAAAGCGAGAAATGTGTTGTTTTTCATTTGATCGAGTATTTCATGTGAAATGATTGCTTTTATTCGCGCCATTCCTACTGATGTCATTGTAATGACCTATGTTCATTTCAGTTGGGAAAACAACTAAGACCGTTTTCCTGAGGATGTAAAAGACGGGTGGAGGTTGCATCCGGCAGATAGTGGGTTCGAATCCCCTTGTCGGCAGCCCTAAAGATGGTTTTCCGTGGTTTCCCATTTTCACACCAGGCAAATCCTGGGGCTGTACCTTAGTTAAGGCCACGACCGCTTTCTTCCAACTCCTAGGCCTTTCCTATCCCATCGTCGCCATAAGACCTATCTGTGTCGGTGCGACGTAAAGCCACCAGCAAAAGAAAAGACAGGTGAAGAATGAGTGTCTGCCATTATAATGGAAACTCCCTAACCTGATTGAGACTGATGATAGGCAAGCGGGCCTACCATTACAATGACAATCCCCTAACGCAGTCTTCATATGAGAAAAGACGTTTGGTGATTTCTGCGTCGCGTTTCCAGGGTAACTTTAAGAGCTATGCAATTTAATACAATCTTGCTCACAGCGTGTACACTACCTAACCTAGAATTCTGTATACAATGTAGAATTCCGTAGCGAAGCACGGGTACATCAGCTAATACAAAATAAAATACAACAAACACTTAAACAAAAACAAGTTATGAGAAATTATACGAGGGCTGTAAATAAAGTAGTGGCAATATTTAATGAACTAACAAGCTGTTGTATTACATTCTTTCAGTGTAACCTCCTACAGAGTCTATACAATTCTGTCAAATTTCGGGAAGCCCTTGGAGACCGTTGCTAAGGCGTTCTCTGTTGGTGACAGCGACGGAGCGCCCTACTGCGCGGAGTATAGGTGCCACGGCAGGAAATCAGCGGCCTCGGAAACAGGTCGAAGTCACAAGGACTCATTTCTGGTGGGTATGGGATGGACGGACGATCTGTGCGATGCAAACCCTCAGTCTCATTCCAACCCGCACGAAACGCCTTGACCCATCGTGCAACCGTCTTATACGGTAATGCATTCTCGCCACAGGTTTCGCGTAATCCTCGATAACATTCTGATTCATTTTTGCCCTGAGCAACCTTGATTTAATTCCACTAACCCTGATCAGCTCTTGAAAACATGCTTTAGAGTGATGTAATTGACACTCTTCACTTCAACGCCACACAGCAACAATACTCCCAATTGAATGTCTGTAAAATGCACACTACACATCGACAACAGCGCCACGTGACCACTCCCATACACTATTTGCGCATGCCCGATCTCCTGCGAGTGTCTGAACAACGTTGCTACTACCTGATTTACAGCACTCGTATATTATTTCATAATATTGAAGGTAGAATAAAAAGAAATACACTATAACAACAAACTGCATGAGAGTTTAAAATTAAATAATTAATTGTCCGAGTCCTTGGTTGAATGGTCACGCTAGTGGCTTTCGATGCACTGGGCTCCGCGTTCGATTCTTGACTGTGTCGGGGATTTTAATTCTGTCTAGTTAATTCATTCTTCTCGCTCCGGGCTGTGTGTCCGTGCTCGTCTTAATACACATCTACATAAAACACAGAACACGACATTAAAAATCACGCAATAGTGAACACACTCCTCCACAAAGGGCTGGGGTCAGGAAGCGCATTCGGCCGTGAAACTGGACTAAATCCGTACAAAGGGTCAACCTCATAGAAAGATACGAAATTTACGGAAAATTACTTGAAATATTCCCTTACATGTACAGTCCGACTCCTTGGTTGAATGGTCATCGTTGAGACCTTCGGTTCAGAGGGTACCGGGCTCGATTACCGGTCTGGTCGGGGATTTTAATCACGGCTGATGAATCCTTCTGGGCAGGGATCTGGGTGTTCGTATTTTCCCCAACATTCCCCTCCTCAAATTCAGACTACCCACCACACTACCAACCACCACAGAAGCACGAGATATTGATTACATCTCTCTGTAGAGAGCTGGCGTCAGGAAGGTCGTTCCGGCAGTAAAACAGGGCCATATCCCCATGTGTGACACAGTTCAGACCAGCGAATACACAGGTGTAGGAAAAGTGGTAGAAGACGACTTTATGAACAACACTTTTACACCATTCGTAAGAGAACTGGGTGCATAAGGAATTGCATTACTAGCGTCACTCATATCACTCATATATTGTCAAAATCAAGGACGGGACTGGGACAGATCAATGAAGGTAACAAACTTGATTTAGCACATACAAGGAGCCACAGTACACTCTACACAATGCATCTCACCAGAGATCCCCCTGTGGGTGAGGCCGGTAGAATACATCCACGGTATCCCCCGTCTGTAGTAAGAGAAGACTAGAAAGACGACCAGTGCCTCTCAACTTAGGAGCGTGGGTTGCTCTAGCTTTGTCTGGCATTGCTTCTAATTACTTGTACCGTTCTCCTCGTTTTCATCTTTTGAATAACTCCTGCGGGACTAAATTCCGGCACCTCTGCGTCTCCGAAGACCGTAAAAAGTAGTTAGTAGGACGTAAAGCAAATAACATTAACATTAATTATTATTACATCTTTTGTATCTGACATCCCTTGGTCAACTTTTGTCCTTTTCCGACCCCGACGGTCGAGACTTAGAGAATCCTTTTTCACGCCTTTCATGGTCCTTGGCATTCTCTTGCTGATATCTTCATTTTTAGAAGGGCTGCTCCTCTTCTTTCTTTCTTTCATTCATTCTTTCTTTCATTCTTTCTTTCTTTCTTTCTTGCTCTCTGATTAGTGGTAAGAGAAAATAGTTGCCTAGTTGCACTTCCTCTTAAAAACGGTAATCACCACCACCAGCACCATATATTCGCATATAGAAGCACATATGCATACGTATTAAATTACCCTCAACAGTGCTTCTTCGCACTAAGAATGCAAATATAATAATAGAACACAGAAATTGACAACATATAGAGTCTCGTGCAAGTTGTTACACACACACTTGTGTTGTTAATGTCCGTCTCCATGGCTGAATTGTTAGTGTGCTGGCCTCTGGTAACAGGGATCCCGGGTTCGATTCGTAGAAGGATCGGGAATTTTAACCGTAGTTGGTTAATTTTGCTGGCACGGGGGCTGGGTGTATGTGTCTTCTTCATCATCATTTCATCCTCATCATGACGCGCATGTCGCCTATGGGCATCGATTCAAAAGACCTGCACCTGGCAAGCCGAACTTGTCCTCGGACACTCCCTACGCCATTTTCTGTGTTGTTCATTAACTGCAGAAGGCTAAAATGTTTGGTTACATAAAATACTTTCTAAATGGGTGCTGATTAATGTCTAGACACATAATAACTCAGTGACATAGTCAAAGGTTTCGGTACCAAAGTGACCAAAATTCGAATCCTGGTTGATGCATATGCAGTTAAAACGTCAGTTTCTGTATTTCGGTTTCCACGTAAAACTAGATTTTTTGTGGCTATGATCATAAAGCCACATAAAACACAAACTCCACTTTCTTTAAGTCTAGGCCTATTTACTTTTGGAGTGTGAATTAGGTCTCATTGGTGATTTATTACTGGTTGAATCGATTTAAATGAACAACTATTTTTTATTGATTTCACGTCTCACTAATTACATGTTAAGATTTTCAGAAACGCCAAGGTGCCGAAATTTTTACTCGCTGGTCTTCGTTTACATGCTGGTGAATCTACTGGCATGAGACTGATGTAGCCTATTTGGGATGAATGGAGCCGGCCAACTTGGGTTCAGATAGCCAACGCTATACTGTCTCAGCCAGTCAACCTTACAGCAACCAATTTGATATTGCTAACATGAAGCCAAAATTTAAATCTCTAAAGGACATCTTTCATTTCCGTCTATACCTCAGAACGCAATTAACATTATTCTAGCACCAGTACCTACTGTACCTCCGAAAACAGAAGATCATAAAAACATCATCAATTATAAATTTATAAATTTCCACTTTTTGATGATTGTGTTATTATTATGTTTTTGACAGTGATTTTACGTCGCACCGACACAGATAGGTCTTTTGGCGACAATGGGATAGGAAAGACCTAAGAGTTGGAAGGAAGCGGCCATCGCCTTAATTACGGTACAGCCCCATCACTTGCCTGCTGTGAAAATGGGTAACCACGGAAAACCATCTTTAGGGCTGCCGGCAGTGGGATTCGAACCCACTATCTCCCGGATGCAAGCTCACAGCCGCGCGCCCCTAACCGCATGGCCAACTCGTCCGGTATTAATGTTTGTAAATTATATTGAGATTTAACTTGATTGTAGGCCTATTCCGGATCCGAACGGCCAACTTCATTATTTATCATTTATTATTTCTTTAATAAATCATTCTCTCACTGAAAAACAACCCGATTTCTTCATATATGTATCTCCTGCTTTTATAATTGGTATAACTGGCAGATGTGGAGACTTCCCTTACGGATAATTAAAATAGTCTGCTGATATTTTTGTCTCATCTAAACTCACCATGGGATAATAATTTTAAATTTATCATCTGAATGTGAGTGAAAAAGTTATTAAAAAAATGTTAAGTAGTTCCTGCCCCACAAATTGAACACGGCGTAATCCTCTTTAGGAGGTGGTACTTCATCACGAGTGCCACTAGGTGGTGGTGGAGCTGGTAGACGACGTCAATGGGCTATGAGGGAAGGAATGATGAGTGCACGTTATCACAAGCAGACGGCACTGACTTTTTGTAATGCGAGTATGAGATATGTTTTTGCATTTGCACGCTGAACACAGAGTCAGCAACGACCTTCTATACAAATATTCTCTCTCTGACCCGTCTGTCTCGTCAAACATACAGTAGGCTATACCATGTTCCTCCGATTCTCATGGCAAACTGTACACAAATTTACAAAAATATTATTCAACCTTTTTCTTCCGCAGTTCCCACCCCTTGATAGGTTCGCGGCTGCAAACTGTGTCACATATGTGGAATTGGCCCTGTTTTACGTCCGGATGTCCTTCCTGACGCCAACACTGTATGGAAGAACACATTCACTTTTGCGTATATCTGTGTAGGTTGGTAGTGTTGTGGTTTGTGTATGTATATTATGAAGAGGAGCATGGTGGGACAAACACAAACACCTGGTCGTGAGTCGGTAAAACTAACCAGGAAAAATTCCGGCACCTCGGCGTCCCCGAAAACCATAGAATGTAGTTAGTAGGACGTAAAATAATAATAATAATAATAATAATAATAATAATAATAATAATTATTATTATTATTATTATTATTACCGTGGTTTGGTGGATTAACAGAGGTGAAAGAAGGTGCCGGGGAGAATGGGTCTAACTACAAAGCCGAGATATGAATTAAAATTTCATTAAAGGTTATATTTTCCAAAATAGCAAAACTTAACAATTTTTACATAGAATTTCAAAGTTTAACAAATAACAACATGCCAACAAATAACCCACAATCATGTACAAGACCAGGAAAGCCAAGATTTAGAGACAAATTAAAAATCTGGGCTTCAAGCCCCAATTTTTTACCATTTCTGAGCTCTCAGCTCACAACCACATATTTACCAAAAGGCAGAAAACCCCTCCATACATGGAGTACTTAATCCCAACTTTGAATATCAAGCCTCTCTGAGGCACTTTTACCACAAATAAAAGAGCTGACCCGCTCTCAATTTTCTGAGCCTATCAAAGGCTGCAGCAGACTTTACCATTAACTGCCCTCAAGGCACACTTACAAAGAAACAGGAGTATCTTGTACCAAACATACTGGGCCTTAGCAGAAAAGAACAGGTTAAGTAAATGACCCAAAATACCAAGATGAAAGGAGGCGTGTACTTGCACTCCTACATGAAACCTTATTAAAACCTACGAGGCACTAGGCCCATGAAACAGGGGCTATTCCCAAACTATGGAGGTGACTCGTATAAGAAAATTTTAAGACATTACAGAAAGGAAGAAAACGTAGTCACCTCCAATAAATATGAAGGGGAGCTCAAGACGGTAAAGCACTCTCTATCCCCGAATCGCAGTTACAGATTTTAATGAAGTTTTTACATCAAACGGCAAAATTTACATGCCGAAAAGATAGTTTACATGGTAAAGGGATTCGAACCTTTCCCGAGGGTTAAACTGCTGAGCTAGCAAGAAAATAAAGATGGTAAAGGGCCATTACCTTATTGAAGAGCTGCTGCTTGGTGAAAGAGGCGCTTCCCGCCTCCTGCTACATGTCCATATACTAGGTTATTAGTTGATGAAGTGGCCGAGAGACAAGAAAATCAGCAGTTTTTATACCCTCGGGGAAAATTCGAGACCTTTCATGAATAATTAAGACACACCCACAGGCGTTTATTGGCTATAGTACACAGTTACACACAAAATCGAAGAAGAAAGACACGATTGGTCAAAAATTAATTACAGAAATAATTGATTGGCTAACTTCAAAAACGGCGGAAAGAAAAGATTAATATTGCCAACCCACAAATGAAAGAACGAAATTTAGTAATAAGAAAACTTATGAGTACAAAATATCTTCAAGAAAGTTCCCTCACTTCGCACCGGGGTGCATGATCATAGTTTTTTTAGTAGAGACATCTATGAGACAATGTCCAAACTTCTCGATAAATAGTAAACAAAAACACGTCGAAATTAACACAGTGACATCTTCAGAGCAAAAGTTTAAGTAGATCCAGTTTTAAGTTAACAGTTTCTCCTGTAGAGGAGTACTTTAAGGCGGAAAATTCAAATTTGCGGCGTAGAGGTGTACCAGCCGGTACAATTATTATTATTATTATTATTATTATTATTATTATATATAATTCGCTGGGGCCATCAAGGACCACGTTAAGTCGTGTTGCATTTGACACTGAACTTTGCCTTCTTTAGAGCCCAAATTTCCCTCATTCTTTGTGAGTGGGCCTGCTTAAGCTCCTCTGTCCAAGGGGCACCGTGTCTTCTCTTCGGTTGCTCGTCTCGGTTTAGCCCGTTCGTCAATATTTTCTTGCGGAAGAGATCTCTGTTAAGGGCGTCTTCAGCTGAGATATGTAGCATTTGCAGGTCTTCTTTGGTATTTCTAAACCAGGGAATTGTGGTTTTGGGGTTTGAATCACAAAGGTGAAATATTTATTTAGTTAACTTTCTTCCGTCCATTCTTTTCAGATGACCTAACATCGTGCCCGTCTTTTTCTGATTGTGTCGGTAATTTTCTCTATTTTGCTGTAGACTTCCTTGTTGGATCTCTTTTGATGGATTCCATTTCTGTACTTTGATCCCAAGATTCCTCGCACAATTTTGCGTTCTCTTTTCTCCAGTTATTCAAGGAGTCCTTTGTTGGCATTTAGAAACAGGGTTTCGGCTGCATAGAGAACTACTGGCTTCAGAACTGTTTCATAGTGACGTATCTTGGTGTTTTTGGAAAGGCATTTTTTGTTGTAGATTGTGCGGGATGTTTGGTAGGCTATTTCCAGTTTGCGTACTCGCTTCTGAAGTGCTTCTTTGTCCAGTCCATTTTTCATGATGATCTCACCCAGGTATTTGAATTTGTCTACTCGGGTGATGTCCCCGTATTTTGTATGGAGTTTTGGTGGAGCCTCTTTGATGTTAGTCATTACTTCTGTTTTCTCAAACGATATCTGCAAACCAGTTTGTTCGGCAATTTCCTTTAAAATTTCAACTTGAGCTCTAGCGGTTTCTATGTCGTTTGAGAGAACAGCAATATCTTCGGCCTCACCCACCAGGTTCTGATGATCTTTTCAAGAACACAGTTAAAGCGTATCGGGGATAGCCCATCACCTTGTCGGACTCCTGTTTTGATGTCAAAGGAATGCGAGAGACATCTGTGAAACTTCACCTTGGATTTTGTATCGGTCAGGGTGGCTCTAATTAATGCCAGCAGTTTCAAATCAACTCCAAATTCATTTAAGATGTTTAGCAGGACTTCCCGGTCAATGGAGTCGTACGCTTTCTTAAAGTCCACAAAGACAGACACATACTGCTTGGACCTTAGTGTACAATATCTGATGATCGTTTTGAGATTTTGGATCTGTTGAGCGACCTTTTCTGAACCCTCCTTGGTATTCACTTATTTGATGATCGACTTGTGATTCCAAACACCCCAGGATGGCAATTGATAGAATTTTGTAAGTCGCGGGTAGCAAAGATATTCCTCTGTAGTTGTTGATGTTCTTCATGCTGCCTTTTTTGTGTAATGGATGGATCAAAGCTATTTTCCGACCTTCGGGTACGGTCTCCTTGTTCCAAATTTTTTCTATTTGCTTTTGCAAGATATCAAGTGATTCCTCTGGGGCATATTTCCATAGTTCTGCTACTACTGAGTCTTTCCCCGGCGCTTTGTTATTTTTGAGACAGGCAATGTGGCGCTTGATTCCATCTCTGTCGGGTGGTCTGGAATCTGGGTACCTGAGTAAGGGTTCCTTGGTCTCAATGGCGCTTTTGCGGTTTAGAGCAATTAAGTAAATTCTTGAAGTAATCTGCCAGAACGCTGCAATTTTCTTCATTTGACGTCGCCAATGTGCCGTCCTTTCGCTCAAAGCATAGAGATGGTGGTTTATAGCCAGTGAGTTTGCGTTTGAAGGCTCTGTAGTACTCTCTGCTTTCATTCTTCCTAAAGTTTTGTTCTATCTTTTCAATGAGAGATTTTTCGTATTTACGTTTCTCAGTTCTGAACACCCTAGCTGCTTGGGCACGTTGGGTTTTGTAGGTTTCCCAATCATTTTCTGATTTCGTGGAGTAGTGCTGTTTCCACGCACTGAGTCTTTCTTGGAGGACTGATTCGCAGGTACCATTCCACCAGGCATGCTTTTTGCTTCTCTTGATTTCTGCAACGTCTTTGGCGGCCTCATCAAGGAGACTTTTGGCGTTGTTAAAGTCAGTGTCATTTGGTATAGCCTTCTCCTGGAACTCCTCGACCCTTTGCCGAAGTTTATCATTGTCGAAGCGTGTGATCTGTTTGGTTGTCTTCCTTGTGTTTGCGGGAATTGGTTTGAATTTGATAAGAGACATATAATGATCTGAGGCCACATTGATGCCTTTCTTTACCTTGACATTCATAATCTTAGGGCTGTTTCTCCTGGAGATTGCAACATGATTAATTTGGAACTCTCCGAGAGCTTGGACGGGAGAACGCCAAGTCATTTGCTTTCTGGGTAGATGGCGAAAGTGGGTCGACATGACCTGCAGGTTGTGATTTTCGCAAATGGACACCAGTCTTTTGCCGTTGGGATTGGTTCTTTTGTGAGCAGGGTAATTTCCTTTAACTTTCTTGTTCACGACCTAGTTGGGCATTGAAGCCACCCAAAAGAAGCTTGACATGGTGTTTGGGGATTTTGTTTCATTTTTCATCCAGTAGGTCCCAGAAATTATCAACTTTGTCTGGATCAGACTTGTTCTTATCGTTTGTAGGAGCATGTGCGTTAACTAGGGCGTAGGTTTTGTTCGCGCATTTAATTGTGAGTATAGACAATCTGTCATTCACAGGTTCGAAATTTGCAACCGATTTAAGGATCTTGGTTCTAACAGCAAACGCGGTTCCAAGCATCACAGCTCCATTGAGGATTCCTCTTTGCGCTTTGCTCTTGAAAAATCGGTAGCCTTCGGATTCAAAATTCTCTTCATCTGGGTATCTTGTTTCCTGTAGGGCCATTATGGATATCTGATTTTCGTGAAGAGCTTTGGTGAGGGTTTTCAGCTTGCCAGTTTGTGTAAGTGAATTTATGTTGAAAGTTGCTAGAAAGGTTTTAGATTTTTGCCTGAGTTTTTGACTCTTGTGCCGAACCCCTCCCTTACAGATAGCATAAGATGTAAATGAAACAAACGTAACGGGAGAATGAGGTGCGGACCGCGATTAGGGAAGGCAGTAAACGGCCCTGAGCTCAAGATGGCCCTCGTTATTAACCAACGAGGACGATTATAGAAGACTACTATAAATGAAACGCTGAATAAACATAAGGACAGGGTTTATTAATAAATTAATAATAGAATCAAAACATGGAAAAAGAAGCCAATCGAATAACAGAAAAAAAAATCTTAAGACATAAACATACCTTCACAAGCGTCCCTGCCGAGATCGTGGAGTGAGCTCAACATAAATTATCGTAACACACACCAAATATTTCATTATCAGCTCACTGATACAGTAGTGACCTCATTACCATTAGTATTTCGATTAAATTTGCTGTGCGCACGGTAGTACAGGCAATATCCTTTTTTTTTTACTTCAGATTACATTATTCACAGCGCATATCTTTCCATTCTCAATTCGCGCGACAACAATAGAAGCCTCCTACTACAAAAACATTTTAACCCACGTGACCAGAGAGATCAACATAAGACGCAAGGAATAAAGGAAGGAATCAGCCAAAAGCGCTGAGTACAGCATCTTTGGTCCAGCAATATAAAACAGGCATGCGCAGAGATACGAAAAATAAGAATACCAACATGGCCGACCGGCGGTTAGGCCGAGCCCAAACAAACGCATGGCCAAGTAAATAACAAATCTGTACCAAGAAAAGAAAATGGGGTACCAAAACAAAATCGAAATGAAACTGAAATAAAACATGAATAAACCAATCGATAGCCCATCTTTTACTTGTATCAGACACCAGCATTCACTCGTAACATTCACACGAGGTACAAATACACATCACATGACTCACCTTAACACAGCTCCAGATCTCGCATATCCAACTAATAACGTGCACTATGGGAGCACAATATAAGAGTATATGTATTTTATATAATCGGGCAAACAGGCAGGATCGTGCACCAAATCACATTAAGCTTGAGTTTCGTACGACTTCAAATAAAACTTTGTCGACACGAAAGTCGTTGCTTCGAAGACGGCCAGGTACAACCAAAACAAATGCACCCGAACAAGTGCACCAAAAATGTGATGGGTTCGAGACCAAATTTCCAAATCAGCAGTAATCATAATATTAACCTCTCACAGTCACACACGCCATTTACACGAACCGAAGTAGAAGATGCACATCGACCGGCCATCAAGGATCGTAAGAAAAAAGTTATGCGAACGTAGTAATAATAAAGTGACAACTGAAAGCACATACCTGTTAAATCAATACATTACTTACGGCATGAATGGTGGTAAACGCTCATTTAAATAAGGTAAAAATCCACCTAAAGCAAAGGAAAGCGATTTCACATCGTCTGGCCTCCATTGTTAAAAAAAATCACGAGTGAGGAAGGCAAAGATATGCGTCAAAAGATGAAAACAGTAGTCTAGTACGGCAAAAGATCGTCAATACACATCACGCAGAGTGCTGCGCTCTGTGGCCTATCAAGGGATATACACAGGTTTTTCCTCGAACTGAGGTCAACAAAACTTGTATGAGTAGTTAAACATAACATATGAGAAACATGCTAAAGGAGCATGGTTCACCATCCAGCAGCCCCACGTTTAAAATGTGTCTTATCTTGGTGATCAAGCAAGTAGACACGTTTTAAACGAGGTTTCCCTTAAAATAAATGCGCGCATTTATTACAACTAAGACCTTAAAATTAAATTATGCCTATATACAAACACAACATAAATGATTTTAACCATATGTTTCAACAACATTCAAATAAGTCAGTTCGTTACATATTGACGTGTGTATTTTCTCACAAAGGGTTACGCAGAATCAATCAGTCTACGCCTTATTACATCAACCGATCCACTTCATTCATAAATTCGAGACCGGGCTTGAAAGAGGAATGGTACAAACAGGTGAACCTCTCCCGTTATGCCAAGGTTTTGGAATTCATTTGGTTCATTTTGATCGAAAAATACCAGCATCCATTCTATCCATTTCATTTTGCGTCGTTATCCCTGAAAAAGGAAGGACTTTAGAATGCAAATAATGGTATGACAGTTCAGTCAAGTTTACGATGCTACCAAACTACAAGGCAAAAGGATCAAACATTACTGTCCCGTTGACGATAGGGCTTCAACAAACTCACGTGAGCTTTTGATACCCTCTTATCGGCTAAATCCATTAACTCCACTGTAACTGGTCCCAGGAATCTCACGATTTTCTTGGGGCTAGACCATTTCAGACACAATTTACCAGTAATTTGGTCAGCAGCAGAGCTTATTGGAAACATCTTCACCACGACCAAGTCTCCAATTTCAAGAGTGACTCTTTTTCTGCCTTGGTCGAATCTTTT
Organism: Anabrus simplex; assembly: GCF_040414725.1. Taxonomy (NCBI): domain Eukaryota; kingdom Metazoa; phylum Arthropoda; class Insecta; order Orthoptera; family Tettigoniidae; genus Anabrus; species Anabrus simplex. The sequence continues at coordinate 82,684,547 of NC_090269.1, forward strand.
AGCCACTCGGTTCCGGGCTCTGACTAACTGGTCCAAAGCTTCTTTCCATTTCTCCTCCACGCTCCTGTTTCTGGATGCCTCCGACAGATAGTTTACGTCCCATTTCAATTGGAGCGGGTCAGTAAGATTTCTCCCTAGAAACAGAACAGCTGGGGAATTGCGATGAGACTCATGAAGTGCATTATTAAAAGCTAAAACAAAGAAAGACAGGTTATTGTCCCAGCTACGCTGGTCCGCGCTGTGGAAGGCAGACAGACAGGCTTTCAAATTTCTATGGAAACGTTCAACATGGGAAGGCTTGGGGTAGTGGGGACTCAGAAAAACGTGTTTAACACTCCATCCGAAACACAAATGCCCGGAATTGGCGACATCTGAAAGTAGAAGCATTGTCAGACACTAGGACTTTCGGGGACCATGAACACCAAATACATGTCGGGTTAAAAGCTGAACAGCGTTGCTCGAATTCATTTTACGCACGGGGAACAACCATACGAACTTGGAAAAGGCGTCGACGACGGACAGAATTCCGACGTTGCCATTCGTGGATTTTGTTAGAGGACCAAAATAATCGATAAACAGTTTTTCCCCCGGGTATGTCGCAACATCGGCAGAGTGGAAACCGGTTAGAGATGATTGAGCAGGTTTGGACCGCTGACACACATCGCAGCTCCTTACATACTCAAGTACGTCCTTTTTGAGGTTGGGCCAAAAGAAATCACGAGAAACGCGGTGCAAGGTTTTGTACTGGCCAAGGTGAGCGCCCAGGTAGGAATCGTGGTAATAATGCAACATCATGGGCCTTAATTTAACCGGGACATAAACCTTGTCCTTTCCTTTTTTGCGATTACGATGAACCAACAAACCCCTTTTGACACTGAACGACTTGTCTCTGACAGACCCATCAGCGACTCCTTTTAACAATTCCTGAACTCATAATCATCCTTCTGATGCTCGGAGATGTCCGTGAAGGACCAGGGATAATTCTGCAAGATATTGATACTCTCAATACTATCAGTTTGACAATGGTCTTCCTCGAATTCGGCTTCATTCTCCTTTTCCCGGTCAAACATTCGCGTTTGACAATCGGCCACGATATTTTCCTTATCACGTACATGCACAATTGTAAATTTATAGGCCGACAGCCGGAGAATCCATCTAGCCGTGCGACCGAGCCGCTTGACATTCGCGCTCATCCACGACAGGGCTTGGTTGTCCGTATGGACAAAGAAATGACGGTGTTCCAAGTATGAGCGGAATTTTTCAACACCTAATACAACAGCCAGGCATTCCTTCTCGTAAATCGAGTACTTCAATTCAGCTCCACGTAACAGTTTGCTAAAGTATGCAATGGGGACTAGCTTCCCATCCTTATCGGACTGATTAAGCACAGCAGAAACGGCGATTTCACTAGAGTCGCACTGCAGAACAAACTCTCGTGAAAAGTCGGGACGGTGGAGGACCGGGGCTTCACAAAGAGCTTTCTTCAGTAGCTCAAAGGCACGGGTTTGATCTTGCTCCCATACGAAACGACAATTTTTCCTTTTCAAAAGGTTAAGGGGGGCCGAAATTTGAGAAAAATCCTTGACGAAACGGCTGTAGAAACCGACCATACCGAGAAATCTCCTGACGCCACGGACATTTTGGGGCTGAGGAAACTCCCTAATACATTTAACTCTGTCAGGGTTAACAGCGATTCCAGAATCGGAGATGATATGACCCAGAAAGTTCAAACGTTTGGAGCAAAGGGACACCTTTTTGGGGTTAATTGTGAATCCGTGCTTTCGCAAGCGAGTCAGAACTTCACGCAGATGAGCCAGGTGCTCGTCGAAAGTGGCAGAGAAAATGAGAAGATCGTCCAGAAAATTAAACACGTAGGAAAATTTTAAATCGCCGAAGATCGTATCCATCACGCGGCTGAGCGCTTGGCCACCAATAGAGATGCCCATCGGGACTTTATTGAACTCAAATAAGCCAAAAGAGGTGGCAAAGGCAGTGCAGGGGCGGCTTTTGGGGTCCAAGGGGATTTGGAAGTAAGCAGAATTGAAGTCGAAAACAGTGAAATATTTGGCCCCATGGAAATGTTGAAACGCACTCTCGATAGTGGGCAACGGGAAGCTGTCGAAGACGACGTTCTTATTTACTTTCCGAAAGTCGATCACCAATCTAGGTTTACCGTCCTTTTTGGGGACTAGGAAGGCGGGGCTACTATAGGGCGACTTGGAGGGGGAGATGACCTTCTTCTCCAACAGGTCGTTCACACATTCACGCATGGCGCGTAACTTAGGGGGCGAGCAACTGAACGGAGGAGATCTTACAGGGGTATTATCTTTCAGTTCAATGGTGTAGGAGAAATCTTTAGCACATCCTAGCTCGACACTTAGAACATCACAAAACTCTTCCAACAGCCCATTTAACATAAGATTTTGATTGTCAGAAAGGTCACATGAGGCATTGGGAAGTTGGCATTTAGTTAGGGTACACACAGAGGCACGTTGGAATGGGGCTTCAAAGGGGTAGCTAACGCCCGATTTAAAACGGAAGGCAAAGGTTCGAGTGATAAAGTCAAGAGACAGGCCAGTAGCTAGCATGAAATCAGTTCCAAGAATCATCGGTACCGACAGGTCGGGAACGACATTGAAAGTCCAATCCCAGGACAAACCATGAATTTTAATGTGACATATGACTCGACTCACCGGACATACCTCACGACCGTCAGCAGACATGAACTTTCCTAAGCTTTCACAACCTTGCAGATACGCTAAATTGACAGAAGACACCAAGGATTGATTGACAAACGAAACACACGAACCGGTGTCCAACAGAGCATAAAATATGCGCGATCCTATAAGAATTTTGGCCCAGGGTGTAGACGAAGGAAGGCCCCAGATCCTCTTATTCACACCATCATCAGGCGCCAACGACGGGCCACCACGCCGGCGCGCCTCTAGTTTCCCTGCTGGGAGTTGCACCGAGGGCATACGCGCAGTGTAACACCAGCAAGACCACACTTCGAGCATTTAGCGGGAGACCTTGACCAACAATTTTTAGAAACGTGCCCCATTTTCCCACAATTCCAACAATTTCTCACCGCGGGCACACTTGCACTGGGTTTGTTAAAAGTTTGGATAAAATTTACACAACGCTGAGGGGCAGAAACAAACTCGGGTCTACGATTGGGGGTACTAAAAGGGGGGAATGCAGAAGGTGCAGTAGCGAAGGAGACGGATTTGGCGGGCGCACGGCAAGCAACATCGGGGAAAGAACAATCAGATGGGGTAGGAGGTGGGCGATACAGTTTATTTTGATTTACGGCAGACTCAAACTCGCGACCAAGGTTTATGATGTCCTCTACACACTCGACCTCAGACCGCTTGATATGCAATTTATAATCAGGGGCTAAATTCCGGTAAAACTGATCGAAAACCTCGGATTCAGGTACCTTCACGCACATCCGATTAAACAAGGTGAGAATTCCAGTAGCATAATCATCAATACATTCCCCTATCCCTTGCGTTCTTCTAAACGTTTCCTGCCTCAAACAATAGTCCATGTCGCACAATCCAAAGCGCTGTTTTATTCGAGCAGCAAAGTCCTCCCACGACTGGATGTTACCTTTAATTAATCGGAACCATCGCAACGCCGGGCCTTCCAGCATTCCAGGAATAACAGGGATAAACAAGTCACGGGGTATTGAGCTACACTGAGCGATATCTTCCACCCGTTCCAAAAACTCAACTACACTGAAGCCGTTCCCTTCCCCCGAGAAGTTTAATTTCCACTTACGTACAACCTCGAACACAGGGTTAACATTAACCTTATAATCGCTAGAGAATCTGGAATTTGGAGAAAAAGGGTCAACACGATTTTCGCCGAGGGCGCGATTACCATATGCAATGGGATGCCTATCGTCAGTACATCTATCACTGTTACTACCAGAAGCAGGCATTTCATTAATTCTAGCACTACGATCTCTCTTATCATTCTCAAGATTAGACATATCTGCCGCGAATACCTCGCTATCTTTACTCAACTCTAAATCTTTGGGGTTTTCCATGATGCAGATTATTTCTCAGAGATATTAAACAACACACACATATAATGGCAAACAAACACTGAAGGTTAGAATTAAATTATATATATATATATATATATATATATATTGGCTTCATGAACTTAAGGCATGGGAATTTGCACTAGACTAATATGTACATAATCTCCATCTCCAGCTCTATCTCGTCCGAATTTCCTTCTTTTCAGATGAGATACCCTAATCGAGTACGCCTCTGCTACCATTTGTGCCGAACCCCTCCCTTACAGATAGCATAAGATGTAAATGAAACAAACGTAACGGGAGAATGAGGTGCGGACCGCGATTAGGGAAGGCAGTAAACGGCCCTGAGTTCAAGATGGCCCTCGTTATTAACCAACGAGGACGATTATAGAAGACTACTATAAATGAAACGCTGAATAAACATAAGGACAGGGTTTATTAATAAATTAATAATAGAATCAAAACATGGAAAAAGAAGCCAATCGAATAACAGAAAAAAAAAAGTCTTAAGACATAAACATACCTTCACAAGCGTCCCTGCCGAGATCGTGGAGTGAGCTCAACATAAATTATCGTAACACACGCCAAATATTTCATTATCAGCTCACTGATACAGTAGTGACCTCATTACCATTAGTATTTCGATTAAATTTGCTGTGCGCACGGTAGTACAGGCAATATCCTTTTTTTTTTAACTTCAGATTACATTATTCACAGCGCATATCTTTCCATTCTCAATTCGCGCGACAACAATAGAAGCCTCCTACTACAAAAACATTTTAACCCACGTGACCAGAGAGATCAACATAAGACGCAAGGAATAAAGGAAGGAATCAGCCAAAAGCGCTGAGTACAGCATCTTTGGTCCAGCAATATAAAACAGGCATGCGCAGAGATACGAAAAATAAGAATACCAACATGGCCGACCGGCGGTTAGGCCGAGCCCAAACAAACGCATGGCCAAGTAAATAACAAATCTGTACCAAGAAAAGAAAATGGGGTACCAAAACAAAATCGAAATGAAACTGAAATAAAACATGAATAAACCAATCGATAGCCCATCTTTTACTTGTATCAGACACCAGCATTCACTCGTAACATTCACACGAGGTACAAATACACATCACATGACTCACCTTAACACAGCTCCAGATCTCGCATATCCAACTAATAACGTGCACTATGGGAGCACAATATAAGAGTTTATGTATTTTATATAATCGGGCAAACAGGCAGGATCGTGCACCAAATCACATTAAGCTTGAGTTTCGTACGACTTCAAATAAAACTTTGTCGACACGAAAGTCGTTGCTTCGAAGACGGCCAGGTACAACCAAAACAAATGCACCCGAACAACATACATACATACATACATTATCATTATAGACTGTTATGCCTTTCAGCGTTCAGTCTGCAAGCCTCTGAGAATTTACTAAACGTCGCCACAATCCTCGATTTGCAACTAGTGTTGTGGCCTCATTTAGTTCTATACCTCTTATCATTAAATCGTTAGAAACAGAGTCTAACCATCGTCGTCTTGGTCTCCCTCTACTTCTCTTACCCTCCATAACAGAGTCCATTATTCTCCTAGGTAACCTATCCTCCTCCATTCGCCTCACATGACCCCACCACCGAAGCCGGTTTATGCGTACAGCTTCATCCATCGAGTTCATTCCTAAATTAGCCTTTATCTCCTCATTCCGAGTGCCCTCCTGCCATTGTTCCCACCTGTTTGTACCAGCAATCATTCTTGCTACTTTCATGTCTGTTACTTCTAACTTATGAATAAGATATCCTGAGTCCACCCAGCTTTCGCTCCCGTAAAGCAAAGTTGGTCTGAAAACAGACCGATGTAAAGATAGTTTCGTCTGGGAGCTGACTTCTTTCTTACAGAATACTGCTGATCGCAACTGCGAGCTCACTGCATTAGCTTTACTACACCTTGATTCAATCTCGCTTACTATATTACCATCCTGGGAAAAAACACAACCTAAATACTTGAAATGATCGACCTGTTCTAGCTTTGTATCACCGATCTGACATTCAATTCTGTTGAATTTCTTACCTACTGACATCAATTTAGTCTTCGGGAGGCTAATTTTCATACCATACTCATTGCACCTATTTTCAAGTTCCAAGATATTAGACTGCAGGCTTTCGGCACAGTCTGCCATTAAGACCAAGTCGTCAGCATAGGCCAAACTATTTACTACATTTCCACCTAACTGAATCCCTCCCTGCCATTTTAAACCTTTCAGCATATGATCCATGTAAACTACAAACAGCAAAGGTGAAAGATTACAGCCTTGTCTAACTCCTGTAAGTACCCTGAACCAAGAACTCATTCTACCATCAATTCTCACTGAAGCCCAATTGTCAACATAAATGCCTTTGATTGATTTCAATAATCTACCTTTAATTCCATAGTCCCCCAGTATAGCGAACATCTTTTCCCTCGGTACCCTGTCATATGCTTTCTCTAGATCTACGAAACATAAACACAACTGCCTATTCCTCTCGTAGCATTTTTCAATTACCTGGCGCATACTGAAAATCTGATCCTGACAGCCTCTCTGTGGTCTGAAACCACACTGGTTTTCATCCAACTTCCTCTCAACGACTGATCGCACCCTCCCTTCCAAGATGCCAGTGAATACTTTGCCTGGTATACTAATCAATGAGATACCTCGATAGTTATTGCAATCCTTCCTGTTCCCTTGCTTATAGATAGGTGCAATTACTGATTTTGTCCAATCTGAAGGTACCTTACCAACACTCCACGCTAATTTGACTACTCTATGAAGCCATTTCATCCCTGCCTTCCCACTATACTTCACCATTTCAGGTCTAATTTCATCTATTCCTGCTGCCTTATGACAATGTAGTTTATTTACTATCCTTTCCACTTCATCAAGCATAATTTCACCAACATCATTTTCCTCCTCCCCATGAGCTTGGCTGTTTGCAACACCACCATGATGATTTCCTTTTACATTGAGAAGATGTTCAAAATATTCCCTCCACCTCTCCAGTGATTCCCTGGGATCTATTATGAGTTCACCTGAATTACTCAAAACACTGTTCATTTCCTTTTTCACTCCCTTCCTAAGATTCTTTATTACTGTCCAGAAAGGTTTCCCTGCTGCTTGACCTAGCCTTTCCAGGTTATTACCAAAATCTTCCCATGACTTCTTTTTGGATTCATCAACTATTTGTTTCGCTCTGTTTCTTTCATCTACGTACAAATCCCTGTCTGCCTCGGCCCTTGTTTGGAGCCATTTCTGATAAGCCTTCTTTTTACGTTTACAGGCTGCTCTCACTTCATCATTCCACCAAGATGTTCGCCTTTTCCCATCTTTACACACAGTTGTTCCTAGGCATTCCTTTGCTGTTTCTACTACAGCATCCCTGTATGCCACCCATTCACTTTCTATATCCTGAACCTGCTTACTGTCTACTGTTCGAAACTTCTCGCTAATCATATCCATGTACTTCTGTCTAATTTCCTCGTCCTGGAGATTTTCTACCCTTATTCGTTTGCAGACAGATTTCACTTTCTCTACCCTAGGCCTAGAGATACTTAGTTCACTACAGATCAGATAGTGGTCTGTATCATCGAAAAATCCCCTAAAAACTCGTACATTCCTAAAAGATTTCCTGAATTCAAAGTCGGTTAAGATATAGTCTATTATGGATCTGGTACCCCTAGCCTCCCATGTGTAGCGGTGAATAGCCTTATGCTTGAAGAATGTATTCGTAACAGCTAAACCCATACTAGCACAGAAGTCCAGCAAACGCTTCCCATTCCCATTAGCTTCCATATCTTCCCCACATTTACCAATCACCCTTTCGTATCCTTCAGTTCTATTCCCAACTCTCGCATTGAAATCGCCCATTAGCACTATTCTATCCTTGCTGTTGACCCTGACCACAATGTCACTCAATGCTTCATAAAACTTGTCAACTTCATCCTCATCTGCACCCTCACATGGTGAATACACAGACACAATTCTTGTCCTAATTCCTCCCACTGACAAATCTACCCACATCATTCGCTCATTTACGTGCCTAACAGAAACTATGTTGCGTGCAATGGTATTCCTGATAAAGAGCCCTACCCCAGACTCTGCCCTTCCCTTTCTAACACCCGTCAAGTACACTTTATAATCTCCTATCTCTTCCTCCTTATCTCCCCTTACCCGAATATCACTTACTCCTAGCACATCCAGATGCATCCTCTTTGCTGACTCAGCCAGTTCTACTTTCTTTCTTCCATAAGCCCCATTAATGTTGATAGCTCCCCATCGAATTCCATTTCGTTCGCCAAGTTGTTTCCAAGGAGTCCCTCGCCTGTCAAATGGGAGTGGGACTCCATTACTCCCATAGGTCCGAGGCTTGCTTAAAGTGTTCTGAGCTCGGTAAATTCATGAAGCAGGATGCTGCCCTACTTGCACATAGTCCAAGTGAGGATCTCTCCTCTAACGGGTTATGGACCACCGGTGAATTGTATAGTCCTAGCCGCCTGAGCACAAGGAGGGCCACGACTCAGAATATGTCCGAGATGCCCACTCCCATTCCATAGCAACTGGTATCCCGACTCTCAGGACCACTTACTAGGCCACTCAGCCGTTGCCCATGGTTCACGAACTAGGACGTGACTACAGTAACCCACAAACATGAACAAGTGCACCAAAAATGTGATGGGTTCGAGACCAAATTTCCAAATCAGCAGTAATCATAATATTAACCTCTCACAGTCACACACGCCATTTACACGAACCGAAGTAGAAGATGCACATCGACCGGCCATCAAGGATCGTAAGAAAAAAGTTATGCGAACGTAGTAATAATAAAGTGACAACTGAAAGCACATACCTGTTAAATCAATACATTACTTACGGCATGAATGGTGGTAAACGCCCGTTTAAATAAGGTAAAAATCCACCTAAAGCAAAGGAAAGCGATTTCACATCGTCTGGCCTCCATTGTTAAAAAAAATCACGAGTGAGGAAGGCAAAGATATGCGTCAAAAGATGAAAACAGTAGTCTAGTACGGCAAAAGATCGTCAATACACATCACGCAGAGTGCTGCGCTCTGTGGCCTATCAAGGGATATACACAGGTTTTTCCTCGAACTGAGGTCAACAAAACTTGTATGAGTAGTTAAACATAACATATGAGAAACATGCTAAAGGAGCATGGTTCACTCTTCGGGGTACACCGAGACTATCCGACTCGTCTCTTGCATGATGTCGAGTCTCCCCCAGAATCCGAACGAGACTCGTGCGCCGTGGCGTTCACGACGAGGGATTTATCCGAAGATTTACCCCCTGGGGTATGTTTCTTGAAATGTTGTGCCATCATGCTTTTTGACTTGACTTTGCTGTGGACGGGTACACATCCTTTTACAACTAGAGTTGTTAGCCCTAGAGGTTGTCTCAAGATGTTTTCTGGCTTCTGGTCATTTACCAGTCTTCGCCGTAACCCTGGCAAGGGACCAGTTTTTTTCACGGTGGTATTTTATTTTCCTACTACCCTCTGACTCTGCTGGCGGCAAAGCCAGCGAGCTTCCCCAATTCCAATGGGACGCGCCCGATGGAGGTAACCGGTAAATACCCACACGGGATTATTATTGTTATTATTATTATTATTATTATTATTATTATTATTATTATTATTATTATTCAAAATAATGTCGTGAAATGTGGCTCCTTAACATTTAATTTAGAATGTAGAATTAACATAAAATGTGAGTGTGGAATGAATTTTAGTGGGACCTACTTAATGTTGACTTGTAACATTTACAGATGCATTTCGAGAATACAAATCCATATATTTTTAAAGGAAGCTCCAAAATTACAGAATCAGTATGTTTGAGTGCAAACTGCTCGGTTTGGAATTTGATTCGGTAACCCTTAATGTACGCCTGTTGCTATTCAGTGATGGATGAATTATTTCATAATTTTGTGGCTGTCTTGGCGCAAGCTAGAGCAAAATTGTAGCTTCCACTGAAGTCTAAATCTCATTGATGGCTGTGACAGTATGGGAGATTCTGAGGTTTGGGTATTTTTCTATTTGCTTTACGTCGCACCGACACAGATAGGTCTTATGGCGACGATGCGACAAGAAAGGCCTAGGAATGGGATGGAAGCAGCCGTGGTCTTAATTAAGGTACCTGGTATGAAAATGGGAAACCACTAAAAACTATCTTCAGGGCTGCCGATAGTGGAGTTCGAACCCAATATCTCCCGGATGCGAGCTCACAGCTACGCTCCCCTAACCGCACGGCCATTTCGCCCGGTCACCTAGATATTATGAAAGGTGCTACTAATAGTGTCCTTTGTGCTACAATATAACTTTCTGACCCAGTCAGGAAAGGAACGGCAAATTACTTCTCTCCTCGCTACGCCTTCTGTACCTCGCAAGAGCGCCCCCATAGCCCTTTGCGTGTTCCCTACAAGCGAATAATTTCTGGCCCAGCAACAGGACTTATAATTTTACAGATAGAGCCTTCAACATAGCAGCCGTCTGCCTAACAAAATACACTTTAAGTCTATTTCATAACATGTTCTCTCTCTCTCTTTCTCATTCACATGCCTCTGCTATCAGCTCGTGCCGAAATACAGTAAAATCTCGATTAACTGAAGTAAAACGGGGTTATACGATTTTGGATAAACTACAATTTCTCTCAGCGTGAATACGATTATTTATGGCCTAGATTGTAACGAATTATTCCCTGCCTTTACATACCGATTTTCAGTACATTATCTTCAGCAGTTTTCTCGTGGTCGCGTACAGACAGACAGACAGAGAGAGAGAGAGAGAGAGAGAGAGAGAGAGAGAGAGAGAGAGAGAGAGAGAGAGAACATACGGAAAATGAAATGTGCATTTCCTTGTGACTGTGGACACGACCGATACAGAAATACAATTGTTTTTACATTCTGAGCATTGTACAGACCAAACTTTTATTTTATATACCGACACATACTATATATAGGGGCTGCCTGGCCGAGGCAGTAAAGGTGTGCTCGGTTCGCCCGGAAGGACGTTTGTTGGAATTCCCGTCAGGAAGTCGTAAAATTTAAGAAACGAGATTTCCACTTCCGGAGGTGCACATGGCCCTGAGGTTCACTCAGCCTACACAAAAAATGAGAACCAGGTTAATTCCTGGGGGCAAAGGCGGCCGGGCGTAGAGCTAACCCCTCTACCACATCAAGTGCCCGAGGTTAAACGGTATTTCGGTTAATCGGATTCCGGCTGGTGAAGATTTTACTACGCACTCAAGGACTCTACAATAAATGTTCAGAAAAAGAATAACAAGACAAAGTATTAACGACAACGTGTCTTGTTGGATCCATTTTCATCGTTCCGTTATTGAGAGGTCAGATCCCTCGTACTGGCCTCTCGACGTGTAGACCAGTGACTGGAGCTGACAGAAGATCAATGGTAGAGGTAAATATTTTCTTACATAAGCAAAAAGACTTGGTGCCAGTATCGACCTACGACAAACACGAATGTAGCGTATATGTAGCTCCAACTTAAACAGAGTCCGAACAATGTGGCCTCCTTGCGTCCTGTTAGATCGGGTTCATTTCCGACCTGTTCTTGTTTCAAATATTTCTGTGAAGGTTTAGAAAGAGGTACACTTAGCGTCATCTAGTGAAAAGTGAATTTAAAAGTTCTCCTCTGTCTTCAATAATAATAATAATAATAATAATAATAATAATAATAATAATAATAATAATAATAATACCATTGTATTTCTGTCTGTACATTTCGAATATTAAACCTGATACTTGGATCCTATAGCGGACAAAACATATAGTGTACGTTGGGTTCAGTGTAATTTTTATGAGGGTCGAGTCGTAAGTCATGGCAGCTATTTTTTTTCTCGGGAACAGGAGACAACACGGAAAATCTAAGATATGCATTTGGAAATATAGGGCATTTACTTATGCATAGTGCCTGAATACAAATTCGGACTTCAGGGGATTCTCGTGGGAAAGTGACAGAACACAGCAAATACGAAAGACTACGTATAAAGGACAGGTCTCCACTGGTTACAGACCTTCGAAATAATCACACGTTTCCACTGTGCGTTGCCAGCGGTTGGACAGGCGCTGGATACCATTCGGTGCATGTGTATCGCTAACGTCTAACACCAACCCACCTCGCCACTGTTCTATCCAGTCGCATGCACACTTAATGCTTCCCGCAGCTCTGCATGACATTGCCGTGCATTTCTGCCGCGGAGAACTGCTATTTTAATATACGATCGTTGCTGTTGCTTGTTGTCTTCCATTTTGTGATGCTCTCACCCACACACTGAACTTCGGGGCATGCTTACACGCACACTGTTGTTTACATACACCATCTAGTGGCATCATACACAAGTACATACCGTACGTTTCCAAATGCATATCTTAGATTTTCCTTGTTGTCTCCTGTTCCCGAGAAAAAGAAATAGTTGCCATGACCTATGTATTTGCTTGTCTGTTTGCTTGTCACAGTATCACGGAGAAACGGATGGAGGGATTTTCATGGAAGATTTTAAAACTTTAGGTTAAGTTTAGGTGGGATATTGGCTATTTTCAAAGGTGGCGTAAAACATAACATCAATGTGTCTCACTTAGGGTTGGTTTTACAGGGAAATTACAATTGACAAGATTGATTTAAAATATTTGTTACTAACTTTTCACGTAAATATGTCTCTCTCCTTTTTTAAAATTTGATTTACGTCGCACTGACACAGATAGGTCTTATGACAACGACCGAATAGGAAAGGGCTAGGAGTGGGAAGGAAGCGGCCGTGACCTTAATTAAGGTACAGCCCTATCATTTGCTTGGTGTGAAAATGTGGAACTACGGGAATCCATCTTCAGGGCTGCCGATAGTGGGGTTCGAACCCACTATCTCCTCAGTTGCAAGTTCATAGCTGCGCGCCCCTAACCGCACGGCCAAGTTGTTCGGTAAAATATGTCTTATGACTGAGTTTCATTTGAAATTTGTGATACAAAATGTGTGACGCGATATTACCTAGCAACCATGCAGGCTGTGATGTGAAGTATTAATGGTTGGCCATGACTGAGACATAGGCTCTTTTATCAAAGAGGCCTCATCTCGTCATATGCTCTCATTCTTGGTAGCTTCATAGGGCCTGAGTTAGTTTACCCTTTTCGATGTACTACACGTGTCGACTTCAAATTCACCTAGCTCGATAGCTGCAGTCGCTTAAGTGCGGCCAGTATCCAGTATGCGGGAGACGGTGGGTTCGTACCCCACTGTCGGCAACCCTGAAGATGGTTTTCCGTGGTTTCCCATTTTCACACCAGGCAAATGCTGGGGCTGTACCTTAATTAAGGCCACGGTCGCTTCCTTCCCAGTCCTAGCCCTTTCCTGTCCCATCGTCGCCGTAAGACATGTCTGTGTCGGTGCGACGTAAAGCCAATTGAAAAAAAAGACTTCAAATTCCATACAGACGTATCTGGAAAATGCTTCGTTAGATGGAAATAAAGTAATCATAATCAATCAAAATTTCATTTGTTGAAATGCATATTGATGATTATTTGATTTTCCCAAAGGAAAACTTTACACACTTTTTGTTCCAACTCTTTTCCGGTAAAATAAACATAAGAGAGGTATCAGTACCGACCGCGTGATAGTTTCAAACCAAGAACCCGTATTTAACTCCTTTGTTTTTTGTTAGTGGCTTTACGTCGCACCGACACAGATAGGTCTTATAACGACGAAGGGATAGGAAAGGCCTAGGATTGGAAGGAAGCGGCCGTGGCCTTAATTAATGTACAGCCCCAGCATTTGCCTGGTGTGAAAATTGGAAACCACAAAAAAAACATCTTCAGGGCTGCTGACAGTGGGATTCGAACCCACTATCTCCCGGATGCAAGCTCACAGCCAAGCGCCCCTAACCGTACGGCCAACTCGCCCGGTTGTTTAACTCTAGGAGAGTTGCTATAGAAATTAGTAGACGAAGAAGATTGAGTGGTGTTTTTAAAAGTAAGAAAGATCATAATATGAAGATAAAGTTGGAATTCAAGTGGACGAATTGGGGCAAACAGGAAAATGAATTATAGACTGGAAATGTGTACCAAGGGATAGCTTCGACAAATTTCGAAATTTTTGAAATAATTTAAAATTACTACGTAAACAGTTGCTAGGGAATCGGTATCCTGAGCAACAGCCCTAATTGCAGGTAGTGGTGGTGGTGATTATTGTTTTCAGAGGAAGTATAGATCAGTGGTAACTGAATAAATGAATCGTGTATCGCCGCGGCGCGGCGTACTGTACAGTTTCGAAAGCCGCAGCGCATCATGTAGTGCAGCATTAGTAAACGAAATCCGTATGACGCAGGACCTGTATTTTTCCTCCTATAGAAATCCGATTTCCAGCAGATGCGAGCTTAATCACGAGAATTCTTTTCTATCACAGCGTCATAAATTGAAACCCGTAATTGGACGCTATTTGACGAATATTAAACCACTTTACCTCCGCCAGTATCTCGAAGCACAAGCGTATCGATCGAACGAATGATGTAGTAACCACAGGCGTATTTCGTGCTTTTTTTGTTGGTTCAAATTCACCTCCCCTCCCACCAACATTTCTGTTGGTTTAGTTTCGGCTGTTTCTTAACGTCCGTAATGATTCGTCTGATTGATAACATAATAAATAATCATAAGTGTTTAACACGTCTGTTAAGAGTGAGGCATTCCTCAAAAGTCTTCTTCTTCTTCTTTACCTGTTTACCTTCAGGATCGGTTTTTCCCTCGGACTCAGCGAGGGATCCCACCTCTACCGCCACAAGGGCAGTGTCTTGGAGCTTCAGATTCTGGGTCGGGGGATACAACTGGGGAGGTTGACCAGTACCTCACCCAGGCGGCCTCCCCTGCTATGCTGAACAGGGGCCTTGCGGGGATTGGGAAGTTTGAAAGGGATAGACAAGAAAGAGGGAAGGAAGTGGCCGTGGCCTTAAGTTATGTATCATCCCGGCATTTGCCTGGAGGAGAAGTGGGAAACCACGGAAAACCACTTCCAGGATGGCTGAGGTGGGAATGGAACCCACCTCTACTCAGTTGACTCCCGAGACTGAGTGGACAGACCTCGTACCACTTTTCAAATTTCGGGGGTGGCAACTAATCACACTAACCACCACACCACCGAGGCGGGCTTCCTCAAGTCTCCTTGTCTTAACTTGGCTTCATAGTTGCTCCGAGTCTTTCTGAACTGCTTTCAATAACTTTAACGTGACACTACTTGTGTACTGCTTTTCTTTGCGCCGCTAGATGACGTTCGGTGTACCATCTCAGGTGGAAGGCATTTTTCCCTTCGATTTTTTGCTCTGTTCGTTGCTCATAACATTTTTGCTTAGTCTAAATATTGTAGAATGAAGGCCTGGAGTAATCATATCGCCTTCCTCAACTACCATCGTGTTTTTAGTCGTTTTAAATGCATTTGTATTGACATATCTCACTACCGTTGTCAGGTCCGATATATATATCATCATAAGATCTGTATCTTACCATATATTTTTCTTTCGGGTGTTCAAGGAATGTCCTTTTTTTTTTTTTTTTTTTTTTTTTTTTTTGCTTTTGCGTGCTTTCCACAGACAAGATATTTTGTTTATCGGTTGGGAGGTCGTTTTCAGATTATATGAGTATGACTTGGACCTGTAGTTACAGCACGTCGCACAGTGTGTAGAATCCCATATCTAGGTGGAAAAAAATTCAAAAAATTGGCGCAAATCAAAGTGAAACCTGGCTCATTCGATAGTGAACAAACCAGATGGTGACCTTCGGTATTCCTTTCCTCTTTCTGGTGCGAAGGAGGGAGGGAACAGGTGCTGAAACTTCTTCCTGGCAGTTATCAGCTCAGTTGATAGGAGGTGTCGGAGTGAACCGAACGTTGTGTTTCTAGTGATTTCAACAAGGTGTTGTGTACTGTGGCTCATGGAATATTGAAAAGAGGTATGTGTTCTCACTTTTATGCGTAATGCAAGCTTTCTGCGTTGTAAAGCGAAGTGGTTGTAGAAGATTAGATTGTTTTAATTGTTTGCTCGAGAGAAACTTTATGAGTGCCTCATAGTGCCACTTTACTTTCAATATCATTCGATGGGAATTTTAATGTAGATTCAGAATCTGTAGTGGTTTGGTTGCGCACGAATGTGCATGATGGTTTATTTTCTTATTTTCAGTGACTATGTGGGCGTTACCGCGAGAAGAATTTTTCAACGCGTGGCGGTCGTGTCGTAAAGAGGGACGTTCAGAAGTCATATTTCAATATGTTATGAATACATTTGAGCATACAACTCTTACTGGCACTCAGGTTCAGGAACTAAGAAACGAAATTAAGTTGATATCCCATAATATTAACAAAAAATGGGAGAGTGCAGGAAGAAGAGAACAACGATTTCGGGAAAAATTCGTTGCGGCTTTGCGTGTTAAGCTATACGCATGGTAACTGTGCATAACATTTTAGTACACAGTACTCAAGTAATTGAACATTTTCTTTTGCCAATAAGAACTTTATCTGAAGAAGCTCAAGAAGCTAGAAATAAAGATTGTTGGAGGTTTCGTGAACTTCATACTCGAAAATGTAGCAGGGATTCAAAGAATAGAGACTTGCTTAACATGTTGATTACATCAGATCCCTTAATAAACAAGTACCGAACAATGCCACGTAAAACTCATGGTAATCTACCTATGGAAGCAATTGAGTTAGGCTACTTAATGACTCCCAAGATCCTTTCACATCAAAGTCAGTATAGCAATGACTACGATGCTCTGGACTCTACAGACGAATTAGGGGACGAATTAACATTAGATATATTGTTATTATTAACGGGATGAGATCGATGAGACAAATACTTGTAAATAATATGTATGATCCCTTCACGTCTTTTATGAAATGTTTTTGAGTGTAATCTTGGCTTTTTAATGTGCAAATATAATATATAATATTGTTTTCGTGTGTAAGGTGTGTTTGCTAAAACTACGTCATTAACCGGACTAGAAAATGAAATTGTGTTATAAAGAAATATTGTTGTTTTGATTTTGACGAATATATTTTTATTTTTAAAAATTATTGCTATTTTTGTGCACATTTCGTTGTTCTATGTTTAATACCAATTTAAAATACATTTTCAATCTGGAAGAATTTACGTACAGTGCCTTCGTCTATTCCCTCAAATAAGGTGTAACAAGAATACTGGACTAAAATTCTCATTGTTATTCATATTTTATCCAGTTTTAAACAGTATGTTTACTACTGTCAAAAACTATAATATGCACATTCAAATCGTGATTTTTACTCCCGTAAATGGACGATTCTATTGTTGCTTTCGGTCATTTTTTAAACCTCCCCTTTCCCCTCACCCCTACATATTTACCTCCGAACACTATAGACGATGCCAGACATGAATTCAGAGAACTTGAAAACGGTGTATTGCCAACTTTTAATAGGATACCAGCACTATTAACGACGTTCTTAATGTTTTCCACCTAGAATTGGGATTCGACACACTGTGCGTCGTTTTGATTTTCATTTCTCTTCTGAAGTTTTCTCACTTGTTGAACCTCACTTTACTTAGTATTTGGTATACGATTTGTTTGTGCGTTTTGGGTGTTTGCTGCTTTTATGATGGTGATGCTTGTTGTTTAAAGGGACCTAACATCTAAGGTCATCGGCCCTTGTTGCTTTTAAAATATGCCTCTGTGGAGATGGACTCCTCTGTCCCTGTCGTCGGGGATGTGTTTCGAGCTCAGTACTTGCCCAGTGAAATGTAACTGTATAAACTTGCTCTGGAACTGACCTAAATGGCATTCCGTCATCGAAGCTCGTTTCCTTTGAGACCGGATATCGTATCTATACATGCCCTTGTTTCTACGATTGGATGAATAGCTGATATTTTGGAATTAGTCCATGGTTGTGGGATACTGTTGGCATGGTGACAGTTTGTATCCCTGGATATTTTTATGTACCTGGATATCTTTTGAGGATTTGATTCACGGCTCATTAACTTTGGAGATCGCGGCTTCTGTGTGTTTGGTGAGTGTGAGCCAGAAATAGACCGACCGTGCACATTATTGAGTGAAGAGGAAGGTTTCTGCTTGTTTTATGACGGTGTATTTGTTTTCCTTCGGTTATTACGTGGATGTTTTTCATGCCTTGTTTATTTCCTTTTAGCTCCATTTTGTTCAAATATCAAAGGTCTCCGTGGTAACCGATTTTGTTTACCTACTTTTCTTGTACCTCGTGGAGGCTGCCATCTTGTTTGTCACATGCGCGAGTGCCTCCTTTTTTACCTTTGGATTTAGAGACCTCCAAGACGTCGTCTTTTTCCCCTTTTGTTACTCCTAGCTTATGCTCGATAATAAGATGACTCTATTGTTTTTCGGGTTTGGGTGTGTTTCTTTGCCTGGGCCGTGGTAATACTTTAAATCTCGTGCCGAGAGTTATTTCCAAGGTTGATTTGAGTCGTTTTGTCTCAGATTGTTTTGTCTTCACGCATGTGATGGAACATTTGATGTCAACAGTGTGGTGTCTGGTCAGTTGTAATTATATCACAAAAGTGCTGAAGGCCATTGTATAACGAAGCCGCGAGTAGACTATTCAAAGTACATTGTTCTGCATTACGCTTCTATGTCCTGATTTTCCCTTATCAATCTCTTGTTTGAATTTTAGTAAATATTTTGTTTATTTTTCCTTTATCCTCTCCTTTTCCATTTAGATTTTAAGCCTACTTAAGTTGTTTGCCTCTTAATCTAGGGAAAAGGGTTCAATTTCAATGTGTACTAATTTTGTCCTGGTCAGGATCCATCAGTCCACGATTTCTTTATAGGCCTATAGATTCCACATCGTTGTTTCTCTGCTAGCTTTATGATTACGCTACCATCTGCGTGTTAATTCTGCTGCTATTTTTGAGGGCGCTTCTCCGTGGGCTGATGTAAAAGGGGTGTGACAATGGTCATGTTACAGCAGATACTTTATATCAGCCCCCAGGAGGTACATTCACTATATCATTGCATGGCTGTAACTAGAGGTCTTGTTGAGGAGTGAAATAATTCGTCTAGCTGTATACATCACAGTGACAGCACAAACACCCAGTTCGCGAGTCAAGGGAGTTAGCCATTGAAGATTGAAATTTCTCGAAACAGCTGGGATTCGAACCCGGTCTCCAGAAAACGAACTGCAAGAATGTACTATATATATCACTCTTCTAAAATATATACAGTATTATTTTTGCATCAATTGTTGTATTTAGTTCATATGGTACTTCTCAAGTCATTAAAACAGTTAATGGCTTCTATCTTGTTGGCAAGCTGATAAAATGGTAATGTGTGCTTTTGTATGTAATTTTTTCGACATATGTTATCAGACAAAAGAGGGTAAATAAGCACCAAACTGCTTAAAGCCTCTTGCAGAAAGCTACAACAGAACGAAACCAAGCAGCAGCAGCAGCAGCAGCAGCAGCAGCAGAAGAAGAAGAAGAATAAGAAGAAGACCACCACCATGAATAACAATAACCTATTCTACTACTACTACTATCACTACTATTCTCCGCTTAAATCCTGTAGTTATTAAGAGACGCCGAAATGACGGAATTTTATCTCAAAATGTGGCATGAAATCAATTGACATGAGTCCCTCGTAGTTAAACACACTTAAATGAAAACCGACTGCGTCGTGATTCAAGTCCACAACCTAAATCGCAGGAGGCAAGTGCCAAATCCACTACACTATGTAACCAGCTACAAACAAACACTCTGCTATAGACATCTGTACAGTTATGAGACAAAATACATGGAACCACGTTATCCAACATTTCTCTGATATTAGTAGATTCTACTGAAAAGAGATACGCGCTCCTGTTTGTCGAGAACACAGGGTGTTGTCACACCCTCTCATACTGCTGGGTGATTAGTTCGATTTATTGCGTCAGAGATAATGATTGCTCTCTGTAAGCCCCGATGTGGTTCTTATGAAAAGAATGGCCAGAAACTGGTGCAGATCTTTGGAACGCTGCCACACTCGATCTACAGTATTTCAATAGAGCTTGGATACCATTCAAAAAAACAGAGTTATATTGGCCTATATATCCAAGAGTGTATACAAAATGTATCGGGTGCACTGTGCTGTATAACTTCAGAGGTGATATGCCAAAATTGTGAAATATTAACTATTTTCGTCCTATCATCAGTTTCGACAAAAATATATCTTATGACGCGACAAAATGTGTGACAGAAGTGTAACCGTAGCAACCGTGCAGGCTATGTCTTGTGGCTGGTTGCCATCTGAAATAAGCACCCTTTGACGGATGACCATGACCAGGAGGCATATTTATATTCATTTGATTTTTTCAAAGGGAAAAGTGTTTTTATTTTAATGATGTGATGTACTGGTATTTCGAAATTCCTCTAACGACCTAGGGCTTGTAGACAGAACTGAGTAAGCAACTTCTTTTTAATGGAAACAAATGTTCATGTAAGTGCTATGCTACATGTAGAATAAAACAAAATGTAACATGCTTCATATATCCAATATTAGTTATGTTTCCAAAGTATTGACTAGAATTCATGTTAATGTAGCTCTTTTATCAAGAAGAAGTCCGGATTCATAGCTAAATGGTTAGTGTGACGGCCTTAACATCCACGCTTACCAACCACCGTTTATTTTACGTGAGCCCTCATCATCACATTACGACAAGCTTCAGGAGTACCTCTGACTCAACCTCAAATACGTTACCGACCTACGGTCGTGCAAGTATACTTGCACCGTGCAATACGTAGCTCTGACCAGTAGCTGTTGGTGTTGGTGGATTTCATAATCTAATCACAAGTCATTTTACTCATTTCTGAGCGTCATTACTCCCATGAACTGTGTTTTTCTATCCTGGATGCTTTTCAGCTCTCCTTAAGGTCTGCTGAAGAGGTAAACCAGTAATCGAAACCGACTTTCAACTTATTAGGTCGTGTTACGTACATTTAGTACGTCTTGAAGAGATGTTAAGTACAGAATAAAAATGGCCAACCAGACACCAGTGGGATCCGAACCCACAACCTCCCGATTGCGCGTCGGTTGCTCTACCAATTGAGCTATGGTGGCCCGTCCATCTTTGTTCTGTTGGAAAGGATCCCACTGGTGTCTGGTTGGCCATTTTTGTTCTGTACTTAACATCTCTTCAACACGTACTAAATGTACGTAACACGACCTAATAGGTTGAAAGTCGGTTTCGATTACAATGCGGTCGTGAAAATTCAATATTCATTGACTTGGCCCTCAACGGGCAACTTAAACGCACTCTACAGTGTGATGGTAGTAGTACCAGACCTGTAGTTCAGATTCTTTCCAACAGAACAAAGATGGCCGGGCCACCATAGCTCAATTGGTAGAGCAACCGACGCGTCGGGAGGTTGTGGGTTCGGATCCCACTGGTGTCTGGTTGGCCATTTTTGTTCTGTACTTAACATCTCTTCAAGACGTACTAAATGTACGTAACACGACCTAATAGGTTGAAAGTCGGTTTCGATTACAATGCGGTCGTGAAAATTCAATATTCATCGTAAACCAGTGAGCTTCTCAATTGGGTCATTCTAGCTGCACTCTGTCCTTCCATGTCGCTGGCTTTATTTTTAAAACATCGTATGTCCCTATGCTTTTCCTATCCATTATTTTCCCTAAGACTGGTCACGCCTCCAAGACAAATGTTTTTGTGCAGTACATCAGAATAATTTTCGTTGAACTTTAAATACAGTTTGCGGTAGGAGTGCGTAAATTCGCCATGCAAACAACGTCCCTACAATACGGTATGGTCCATTTTGCTTTACACATTAGGATAGGAAAATGATTCTGATGGTCTGCATATACAGTAAATATGTGGCTGGGTGGCGTGACCAGTTTTAAGGAATAGAATTGGTTGGGAAGAGGACTGGGACATACGAGGTTTTTAAAGAAAGCCACCGATGTGCCTTTTTTATTTTATTTTTTGGAGGGCAAGTATCTGAGAGTCTCAGGGCGAAACTATGTCCCTTTACTCAACTGTTTCTGAGAAATGCCGATGAGTTGGAAAAATCTCTGGTTTTGCATTGGCGCGGAAAGAATGATCTGACTGAGAGGTGGTATTCACCTCCTGTCAGAGAAGAAACCCCCTTTTAAATGAGGTAATGGGGTTTAATTTTGGGATCGAAAGGTATTTAAGGAGTAGGGGGAG
Organism: Anabrus simplex; assembly: GCF_040414725.1. Taxonomy (NCBI): domain Eukaryota; kingdom Metazoa; phylum Arthropoda; class Insecta; order Orthoptera; family Tettigoniidae; genus Anabrus; species Anabrus simplex. Next base: position 82,706,817 of record NC_090269.1, read on the forward strand.
AAACTTGCCTTCTTAACAAATTACCACTTTCAGGGTTTAAATCCTGAGTTTAATTTAGTGAGAGAGTGATATTAAATTTAGAAAAGGCTGAAACAATTTCTGTTTCCAGTTAAAACAGTTCGTGAGCCAAGGAGCGCAATGTTTGTAACGCGTATTCGGCTTCTTGGTTTTAAGAGCAGGATGCCAAGGTCGGTTGAATGGCTTAATCTGAGATCCAATAGTCGGAATAGGAAGTTCCGTTCGTATCTTTCTGTTAGATTTCAGTATTGATGCTTTGGCCATCATTCTAAGTGTCCTTGCGCATCAGTTTAGTGGATGCCACGTGTCCTTGCACAGCAAGTATTTATTGTCAACTCAGAGCGAAATGCATTCTGAACCGACCTGCTCGGCCCAGTGGGAGAACTAAATAAACAACGGAGGGGAAATTCGTGACGGCATGCGAATCGAAGCTAAAGTTAATTCAATAACAATACTAACACAAAAGCAGTTTTACTGATATTTATATTCGTTTCCACAGGAGAGATTCCTTAGATCGCACAAATATAATGCAATTAATATGTAAAGCATATTCTGATCCACCTCTTAGTGCAAACAACTGCTTTCATTAATGAAGATTTGTAAATGTACGTACTGAACTACGCTTCAGGATCTAAACCTGAAATGTGCTTTGCGACTTATGCAAACATTAGTGTTCTTTCTCTTCTTATTTTAATATTTCTTTATGGTCTCAGCCTTTTTCCTTTGATACTCCTGTGCTATTCCTTTCTGTAAGTTATTGGGTGTCCTCCTTTCTCCAGCTGTTCACTCTGAAAGACTCTTCCACCTTGTTTGTATGTATGTTTAGTCCTCAGCCCAAAAGCTGTTTGGATCCCCCAATAGCTCCACCATCAGCTGTCATCACTGAAGAGGCATACTAGGGAACTGAGGAGTGAGGTAGGTTCCCGTTGCTTTCCTCACCGAGCCAGAAGTTGCTATTACATATCAGTCTGCCAAGTCCACTGAAACGCATGCACCAACTGACCCTATGAGCAACATTTTCACACCATTCCTAGCAGAGACTGGCTGCATAACGAAAGGCATTACTAGCATTACTCATACCTCAGTCACTTTCATTTTGTCAAAGCCAAGGATAAGACTGAGACAGATCAATCTATCTCTTTTCCTATCTACTAATTTCCCGACTTTCTTTCCAGAGTATTTGTTACTCCGTCGTCCTGTGTATGCCAAAACCACATTAGTCCGGACCTTCCTGTTAATCGATCCTACCTTCACCGTCCTTCTGATGGATTCATTCCATATTTTACCCCTCCTTCTTACTCCAGACATCCATCTCAGTATCCTCTTTACTATAACTTTAATTTTTTTTCCTGGCCCTTTGTCTCTCAATTATACACCATTGCGTGTGTAACCACTGCTTTGTACAGGGTCTCCCTAAGTCAGTTATACGAAAAGAGCTTGAAAGTATAAGTTGGATCTAGTTGAATAATGCAGCAAAACAGGTGCCTCCGTGGCTCGGTTGGTAAAACGTCGGCCTCTCACCACTGGGTTCCTTGGTTCAAATTCCGGTCACTCCATATGAGATTTGTGCTGGACAAGGTGGAGGCGAGACAGGTTTTTACCCTGTCATCTTTCTTTTCAGCAACACTCTTCAGTATCAATTCATTTCATCTGTCAGTCATTAATCACTGTCCCAGAGGAGTGCGACTGGTTTCGGCAGCCGGTAGAGTTCCTATCCTCGCCACTAGATGGACGATTCATTCATTCCATTCCTGACCCGGTTGAAATTGGAAACAGGCTGTGGATTTTCAATGCAGCGAAGTATTCAGTACAACTTCAAGTTTCATGTACAAGTATTAGGAATGCTCAATACGGTTTCATTTTGTAACCTGGCATACAGGGTTTCTCATATAAACTAAGGCCGTCGAAGCGGCGTTTTTACTCTGCGATACGTAAGTTGCAGTATGGAAGGCGCGCGCATAGTTCTTGACCTTGCAAGCAGCGTGCACGTGTTCGACCTGGCAAGCATCAGTCACCAGTCTGAATCTCAGCTGGTGAGACAATTATCATTGCAACACGGTATTTGGGTATGTAACATTTGTGGTTTCATCTTAATGGTCGTGTTAACAGTCATACCTCTCGCTATTAGTGTGCAGAAAATCCTAGTGGTGTTTATGAAGTCTCTCATTATGATAGGAATATTGGAGTCTGGTGTGCTGTTTGTGCAAGATGAATAATTGGGCCTATTGTTTTCTAGACGACAGTAAATGCAGACGCTATTCTTCCATCAATATATTAACGGAAGAAGAAAGTAGCGTGGATGGTTTCAACAAGATTCAGCTCCTGTTCATACAGCAGACGATTCCCATCGTACAATCTCTGAAGTGTTTGTAGATGGAGTGATCAGTGCCGGGCTATTTACCCCTCGTTCTCCAGATCTAACAGTTTGTGATTTTTACTTGTGGAGTAAACTGAAAAAAAAAGTGTATAAAACAAATTTTCACACATTGGAGGAACTGAAAGAAAACATTACGAATGAAATTAGAAACATTACAGAGGCAGAACTCACTCGAGTCAGCCAGAATGTGGTTACCAGATACAATGCCTGTATAGTGCAGGAAGGACGACACTTCAAGCATCTTTCATAAGGTAGGATTTCAAATAGGATTGTATACATGCCAAAAGCAGGGCGGCCGCACGCGACAAATGTTCGGCTGAGGCAGCTGCCGTCACGCACAGTACAAACACTGTGCGCTCGGTCTGAGTTTATAAGAAGGACCCTGTATATGTGTAAGTGATTGTGTCCGAAATTCTACAAATCATATCATTTCACGGTGCCCATGGCTAAATGGTTTAGCTCAGGACGTCCTGGCTCTGATTCCCGGTCGGGTAGGAGATTTTAACTTTCATTGGTTAATTCCTCCTGCTCGGGAACTTGGTATTTGTGCTGTCTTTAACATTAGAATTTCATCTTAAGTAGGGCCCCATCCTCACAGTCTTTAGTTCATTTTAAATGGAGCATTCTGCGCCAACATTACACCATCCATGCGTTGATTTACGACCGGTTCAAAGAAAAAGAATCGCATGTGACACACAATTTCCTGCACGTCAGCGTCTCCGAAGGCGCTATAAGTAATTATTATTATTATTATTATTATTATTATTATTATTATTATTATTATTATTATTATTCGTTCGTTCGTTCCTTCTTAATCTGCTTACCCTCCAGAGTCGGTTTTTCTCTCGGACTTAGCGAGAGATCCCACCTCTACCGCCTCATGGGCAGTGTCCTGGAGCTTCAGACTCTGGGTCGGGGAATACAACTTGGAAGATGACCAGTACCTCGCACAGGCGGCCTCACCTGCTATGCTGAACAGGGACCTTGTGGGGGGATAGGAAGATTGGAAGGGATAGACAAGGAAGTGGGAAGGAAGCGGCCGTGGTCTGAAGTTATGTACCATCCCAGCATTTACCTGGAGGAGAAGTGGGAAACCACGGAAAACCACTTCCAGGATGGCTGAGGAGGGAATCAAGCCCCCTCTACCCAGTTGACCTCCCGAGGCTGAGTGGACCCGGTTCCAGCCCTCGTACCACTTTTCAAATTTCGTGGCAGAGCCGGGATTCGAATCCGGGCCTCCGGGCGTGGCAGCTAATCACACTAACCACTACACCACAGAGGTGGACATTATTATTATTACTGATAATTTCAAGGAATTCAGTTAACGAGATTAAGATCGAACATATCACAGACACTTGACTAGATAACGACGGTGGGGAACTTAGAACATGCGAACGCCTCGTTCAACTTGAATGTTGCGTGAGCTTCAGACATAAGTTGTTTTATCCGCCATTTCCCGGTCGGCTTGATGACGTGAAGTGCGGGAGAACATTAAGAGAGAAGAAGTGACCTGCACTTTGTGAGCTGCTTCAAGTTTATTGCTGGGTCCGTCTTATGACTGCTGGATGTATTCATCTCTTGCCTTATGAGATCTCAGACGTCCGCATAATGAACGTCAGCAGTAATGTCCATGGTTCCAATTGCTGAAGTCAGTGGCTGAAAGAGTGGTTTTTAACATTTACCACGCCTAGTATGAGTTGCACTTACGGTACTCCCATATAGTTCACGTAGCATTTGATGGAAAAGAAGACATTTGAATTTTGCCAGTGGAAATTGTTCCCGTTTAAAATAAAACAGATCTTTATTCTGCGTAGACGACTCTCTCTCACTCTATAGCCATAAGCCGTGAGGATGGTTCGCAACAACTCTCCCTTCTTCACGTTTCTCTGCTTTTCTGTTCATTTTCTTTTTTTGCTATTGGCTTTACGTCGCATCGACACACATAGGTCTTATGGAGACGATGGGACAGGAAAGGGCTAAGACAGGGGAGGAAGCCGCCGTGGCCTTAATTAAGGTACAGTCCCAGCATTTGCCTGGTGTGAAAATGGGAAACCACGGAAAACCATGTTCAGGGCTGCCGACAGTGGGGTTCGAACCCACTATCTCCCGAATACTGGATACTGGCCGTCCTGTTCAGTTCATAGTAGGAGCCACATCTCATGTCATCTAATATTTGCGTAATCCTCTATAATTTATTTTTCCCTCTATGGAATCCTCTATTATTTTCTTCAATAACCCCTCATAGCCTATTGGATAATCCCGCCGTCTTTTTCTATTTATGTCATAAAATATCTTCTCACTCCTGCTCTTCTAAACACCCCTCTCTATCTCTGCCGGGCTGAGTGGCTCAGACGGTTAAGGCGCTGGCCTTCTGACCCCAACTTGGCAGGTTCGATCCTGGCTCAGTCTGGTGGTATTTGAAGGTGCTCAAATACGTCAGCCTCGTGTCGGTGGATTTACTGGCACGTAAAAGAACTCCTGCGGGACTAAATTCCGGCACCTCGGCGTCTCGGAAAACCGTAAAAGAGTAGTTAGTGGGACGTAAAGCAAAACACCTCTTCATTCGTGATCATTTCTCTCCAAGTAATTTGCAGTAATCTCTTAGAGCACAAAGCTTCAAATACAAGTCTCTTTTTTTCCCTTTCTCCTAATGTCCAAGTTTCACTTCCATATAAAGCAATACTCCATACGACATGGTTCATATATCTACCATCTTACGGGAGCTGCTGGTGACAAATGTATCCCAACATTACTGACGAAGAACATCTTACGACAGATATTCGAATTTCGATGCTTCAAAATTTATAACTAAATACTACATTTGTTCTTTTTTCTTCACAATTTGCTTTACGTCGCACCGACACAGATAGGTCTTATGGCGACGATGGGATACGAAAAGGACAGCAGTAGGAAGGAAGCGACCATGGCCTTAATGAAGGTACAGCCCCAGCATTTGTCAGGTGTGAAAATTGGAAAGTACGGAAAATCATCTTCAGGCCTGCCGACAGTGGGGTTCGAACCCACTCTCTCCCGAATGCAAGCTCACAGCTGCGCGACACTAACCTCACGGCCAAGTCACTGGGTTCTAGAACATTCATATTATTGTCTTATAGTTGTTCTAGTCCGGCTCCTTAGTTAGGTGGTCAGCGACGTGGACTTTTGTTCAGAGGGCCTCGGGTTCGATTCTCAACCCCAGGTCGGGGATTTTAATCTTAAATAGTTAATTGTTTGGCACGGGGACTGCGGGTTTGTGCTCTCCCCAATATCCCTGCAACCTATATACTGAACACAACACTACCCTCTACAACACTAACAGGAAGTTTCACATACACGACTGGAACGTATGTAATAGGTGCTTTGTTTCCGCTGAGTTACTGTCTAATACATTCGTACGTATAGTAGACGTAATGTCATTGATGGGAAAGTTACCAGATTTTATTAGTTGTAAAATATATTTCAGTAGCCCTCTGATAAATAAATCCTTTCATTTTATTATCCTATCCACTGTGCAGAAATTGTTGGGGAGCAAATTGTACTTTTGTACATCTACTAATGTCGTCTCCCATTGTTTGGGCAGAGGAAACTCACTTTTTTGTAAAATAAGCCGCCTTAATGACTAATAAATTACGTACCTTTTTCCAGTTTTATTCCAGGTCTGATATATTTGTGTAACACGTGGCAACTCACGGAATTTTACTCTATTAGCAATACACGCACATTTTAAGTCCCTCTCTATACGCGGCAAAGTAGCGGAGACGTCCTCGCTTAGCACCAATGGATGTACCTATTTCCAGAGAATATGAAACAAACAGAAACAGTATTTTAAATTTTTCAGTACATTCCTACTTATGAGGAAGCAATTCAATTCAGAGTGTGTATTGTGCAATGGAAGTGAAGTAAAAACAAGTGAAAATTGTGTAGGTACGACGAAGAGATTCATCTATGGAACGAGTGTTTATGAAGAGAGAATAAATAAGGAGTGCTTTAAATCCCCCACAACTATATCTATGTAAAAAATTGAAGTGGTTTACAAGAAAATTAATTTTGTATGACTGGGCGAGTTGGCCGTGTAGTTAGGGGCGCGCAGTTTTAAGCTTGCATCCAGCAGATAGTGGCTTCGAACCCCGCTGTCTTGAAGATGGTTTTCCGTGGTTTCCCATTTTCACACCAGACAAATGCTGGGGCTGTGCATTAGTGAAGCGCACGGTCGCTTCCTTTCCATTCCTAGGTCTTTCCTATCCCATCATTGCCATAAAACCTATCTGTGTCGGTGCGACATAAAGCAAATACCGTAGCAAAAAAAATATTATTGTATCAACACATGTCTAACGCTGCCCTTCTCCCTCTACAGGATCTAAATATCGAGGATGTATCGAAGTTTTCAAACTCGTGAAAGAGAACCGGTTTTAGAAATTGATTAGTTATTGAAATAACCTATTCAATTACCTGAAAGATATATTGTCAGGCTGCATGTCTGAATTGTCCGCTTCGCGATCTTCGGTTCGAAGGTTCTTGGTCTCAATTACCGGATGGGTCGGAGATTTTAGTCCAGTCAAGTTTATTCCTCTGGCTCGGGGTCTGAGTGTTTGTTTCCATAAACACCTCTTCATCTACTCTCAACACGCCACATTACCAACCACCACAGAAACATGCGTTACTGAGTACATCCCTCAACCTACGGTTGGCGTTAGGAGGGGCACGCGGCTATAAAACAGTGCCAAGCTGGTATGTGCGACACAGTTCGCAATCACGACCCCACCAGTGTGAGGGGAAAAGTGCTACACGAGTAGAAGAAGAAGAAGACGACGACGAATAAGAAGGAGAAGAAGAAGAAGAAGACGACGACGAATAAGCAGAAGAAGAAGACGAAGAAGCAGAAGAAGAAGAAGAAGAAGAAGAAGAAGAAGAAGAAGAAGAAGAATTGCTTGCCTTTTTTTACGTCGCACTGACACTTACTCTAGGATTGGGAAGGACACGGCCATCACCTTAATTTAGGTACAGCTTCAGCATCTGTTTGGTGTGAAAATGGAAAACCACAAGAAATTGTCTTCAGGGCTGTCGACAGTTGGACTCGAAACCACCAAATCCTGAATGCAAGCTCATAGTTAGGTGACCAAACCGCGATTATTATTATTATTATTATTATTATTATTATTATTATTATTATTATTATTATTATTATTTCATGATGTCAGTTGATCATTATAATATCATATAGTACGTAATAATCTAATATCGACGACAAAGAAAACTATAAACCACAAAATGTTGACCTAAACACTGCCAGGAGAATACTTTACGAATTCCTAACCCCGAAAATGTACGAACGTGAAATTTAAAAAAGCAATCCTTAAGCCAGTAGACGCTGATCAGTCCCCCCTTTGGTAGGCTGCCCTGCTTCCTTCAGCTCGTCCTCTAATCAACAGTACATGCCCAGCCACCAAGTTGTTACCACGCGCGATGTTGCTTAAATTTTGATATTTTATGGGATCCAGTGTTTCAGTATGGCTAAGCCGTTGGCTCAGTTACGTATTTAAATACTGGGCTCATTTTCTCGTACAAATTAGCTCAGTCCAGGCAGTCCAGTGCAATATTTTCCGAAGGTGATCCAAGAAAATGATTTCGTACTTTTCATTTTGTTGTCTATATATTAAAACAATTGACAAGAAACAGCTTTGGAAAATCCATCCGTCCGTTCTACTAGACCAATTTGCTTCATTTGTGTTTTATTATCTCCGGAATTACCTACCGATGAATCATGAGACATTGTTAAGTCTCTAAGTTCAACCAACTTTGAGTAATCATAAAATCACATCACTAACTGATCACTCCAATAATTGCAGGCGAAGGCTTACCCTAACCCGCAATACATTCTGTACTTAGCAGGTTGCTAAGCGACTAACACTTTCATTAATATTTTGGTATTTATGTGATCTTCGTCCTTAGTAATGCCATCGCAAGCATCCATGTTTGATTAGTACCTGTCAAGCCAGAGAGTATACACTTTCTCTGATCACGGGAGAATACTATTCCCTGCTAGATACTTTTTAATTCTCTAGACTTTCCCAGCTTCCGAATATCTTATATGTTGCTGAGATTAAAAAAAGTCTACGTGCAAACAGACCCCATCATAACATACGCCTTAGACGTTATCTGGGAACACATATCGAAGGTCCTATTGTCGGCCGCCCTGAAGATGGTTTTCCGTGGTTTCTCATTTTCACACCTGGCAAATGCTGAAGCTGTACCTTAATTAAAGCCACGGCCGCTTCCTTTCCTATCCTAAGATTTTCCTATCCCATCGTTGCCATCAGACCTATCTGCGTCGGTGCGACGTAAAACAAATTGTAAAAAAAAACAAAAAAAAACTATCGAAGCTACTATAGAAAGAGTGATGGCCATGTACAGTGGAACCTCGGATTGCGAGTAACTTGGTCTACGAGTGTTTTGAAAGACGAGCAAACATTCGAAATAAATTGTAACTTGATAAGCGAGTGGGGTTTCGCAATACGACCGTCACGTGGACGTACGTTTCCACCTCCCCTGTGCCTTTGTTTCCCCTCCCCCTGCCACTCTCTTTCCTGGGAAAGTGTGTGTAATCATTTCCCGCGGTGGACTTCAGTTGGCGTGCCTCGCTCGCATAGTCAACACCGTACGAGTGTACATGTTTTGTTTCTGTCATTAGTGATATAACCGTTCCGCAACGAAGGGCCCTGTGAACGAAAAGGAGGCTAAAAAGGAATTCGGTCGGACGAAGGAGATGATTACAATGGAATTTAAGAAGGAAATGATCGAAAAACACAAACGAGGTATGCGAGTGGCTGATATCGCGAGATTTTATAACAAGTCTACGTCTACAACAGGAGGAGGTTATGGAGATCTCGTCCGAGGATGAGGAGGAGGAAAAGTCAATGGAATCTCTCACTTCAACTGAAATTTCCTCACACCAACAATGATTCTATTGTAAGGTAAAGCGCAGTTTAATTGTTTTTACGTTATATTTTGTTTTAGAAATGTTATGCGAATACATGTTTTCGTGGGCTTGTGTTGTGGACGAATCATCCGAGTTTTCAATAGTTTCTTATGGGAAAATTTGCTTTGATATACGAGCGATTTGGATTACGTGCATGTTGCCGGAACGAATTATGCTCGCAATCCAAGGTTCCACTGTATCTTAAAACAATTATTTGCCTGGCAGTAAAAGCTCCTTCGAGACTAACCCATGAGCTCACAAGACAATCTTTCTATGTAGAAGAACTGCGATTATAAATACCATTGCCTTCAACGACACAATACGAAGCTTTATATCAAGAACTGCAGGATATAGACTTTTACCAAACAGATGATACGGTGACGTTATAATGGATGGATTCTCTCTACGAACTGCAGCATACCATAAAGCGTTTCTTATTAAATGTTCATAAAGCAAAAAAACCATAAAGCGAAACAATGTGACTACGACAGACATATCAAGTCAATGGAATCTCTCACTTCAACTGAAATTCCCTCACACCAACAATGATTCTATTGTAAGGTAAAGCGCAGTTTAATTGTTTTTACGTTATATTTTGTTTTAGAAATGTTATGCGAATACATGTTTTTGTGGGCTTTTACTGCCAGGCAAATAATTGTTTTAAGATACAGTGGAACCTTGGATTGCGAGCATAATTCGTTCCGGCAACATGCACGTAATCCAAATCGCTCGTATATCAAAGCAAATTTTTCCATAAGATTTATAACGAATGGTGCGGAGCAGTGCGGGTCCTCTAGTTAACGTATTATTCAGTTCCTTAATGCAGACTTCCGTCACGACGAACGTCATGAAGGATGTTACTCACTTCCTTACTTATTCAAATGATTATGGTTCGAACCCCACAGTCGGCACTCTTAAACGTGATTTCCATGGTTTTCTATTTGTTGACCAGGCATATGCTGAGTTCTGCAGTTACGGACACTATATTCCCAGTTTTATCACTTCGTACACCTTCGTCGCCGAAGACCTTCATGTGATAGTGAGTCGTTATAATAATTTCGTGTGAATTGCCAGCCTGGTGAAGCCCTTGTACGGCAGACCCTCCGACGATGGTGGGCGGCATCTGCCATATATAGGAAACAGCGTGTTATTGTAGTGGAAAGTAGTGCAGTGAGACGTTAAGGGAATAGTATTAAAAATTACCTTGTTGGCGGGCTTTCAACCGAAATTGTTGGGCCACCCTGACTCATTTAAAAACATATTTAAGAACTTCTCCAAACACAGTGTTTTGTTCGGAATTATTTATGGAAGAATGATAATCTTTTCTGCGATTAATTGGAATAAATTCGGTGTAGTAATGGTATTTTACAGAGTTTGTTTTATAGCTCGGTCCTTCGCGCGTGGGAGGGTGGAGGAAGGCCTATTGATCCAGGCTCAAAGGTCATGAGTGACGGGCAGTGTTTGCTAAGGCGTGTTGATTGCACACGAAGCAATCCTTCGACGTTCACTTGCTTAAAGCACAGTAGCTCCCTTGGGAACGTCTGTTTCTCGCTCGGGACGTGTCTAACAAGAAAATGGAGCTTCTGCTACATTATTCACAAACTCTTCAGTTACACAACGTGAGCTTGAGAAGTGTTTAACGATTATCTCTGCTTTCTTCTCCTCCTTCTTCTCTTCCAAGAGCCTTGTCCTCGTCTAACGTTGGCGATCATTTGCATGAATTTCTTCTTGTTTATTACTACTCAGAATAACTAGAAGGTGTTCAGTCCCAACCATTGGCCTAAATCCTTCAGCTGTGATATTCTGGGGCAACTCCAAACACGTTCTCCCTTAGAGTATTGTTACGAATATAAAACTCCATCTATTTCATTATTCTAACTTATCAATCAATCACTACTGATCTGCATTTGATCTCATATTTATTTCAGAATGGCCTAATACACACACACGTACACAAACAATTATTCTAACCAGTTATGAATGGCTCCACTAAATACTATGCCGGGATGGTACCTAACTTAAGGCTACGGCTGCTTCCTTCCATCTTCCTTGTCTATCCCCTCCAATCTTCCCATCCCCAACACAAGGCCCCTGTTCAGCATAGCAAGTGATGCGGCCTGGGCGAGGTTCTGGTCCTTCTTCCCAGTTTTATCTCCCGACCCAAAATCTCACGCTGCAGGACAGTGCCCTTGAGACGGTAGACGTGTCATCCCTTGCTGAGTCCGAGGGAAAAACCAACTTTGGAGTGTAAACAGATTGAGAAGAATTAATAATAATAATAATAATAATAATAATAATAATAATAATAATAATAATAATAATAATAATTGTCCCGGAGTATGTGTGGAACGCAGAGATGGTGAAAGAAGGTGCGGGCTTGAATGGGTCTAACTACAATATCAAGAATTGAATTACAATTGTAAAAGGTTAAATTTCTTGATAATAACAATTATAAATATTACTGTTCTTTATGAAGCCGAGTTAGCTGGATACGTGGGTGGGTCACGTACTTGTAAGTTTGCATTCAGAAGATGGTAAGTTTAAAACCCACCGTCGAGAGAGCCCTGGTTTCCCGCAATTTCCCATTTTCACACCAAGAAAATTCTGGAGCTGTACATTTATCAAGACTACCGCCTCTTCATTCGTAATCCTAACTCTTTCTCATCCTTGTGTCACCGAAAACATTCCATGTGTTCGCACAAACTTAAAAAACTAGCAACGAAAAAGTAATTTTAGGAAATTAAATTCTTATTTCGTTAGTCACTCCTCAAAGATTAACAACATTACCACCGCAATGTAATGCGGTGATAGTTCTATCTACCCACTTTTGTTACTTGGGTGACCATTCCTCAGAATTGTCTTAATGCTGCCCATTGAACTACCATAGTCTGTGCTATCTTAGTCAGTCCTTATCCTCCAGTCTACCTCAACTATTCGCACTCTCAACATTCCACGCTCCGGTAGGCAGAATGTAATCATTCATCTTACTGATGATCGGTTCCTCTCGTGTAGTCACACCGTGGAGATTCGAATGCGCTTATCCTCGATGAAGTCATGATTTATACTTATCGCAGCCTTAAAGAAGGAGCACCGGGCGAGTTGGCCGTACGGTTAGGAGCGCGCAGCTGTGAGCTCGCATCCGGGAGATAGTGGGTTCGAACCCCACTGTTGGCAGCCCTGAAAATTCTTTTCCGTGGTTTCCCATTTTTCACTTTAGGCAAATGCTGGAGCTGTACCTGAATTAAGGCCACTGCCGTTTCCTTCTCATTCCTAGGCTTTTCCTGTCCCATCGTCGCCGTAAGACCTATCTGTGTCGGTGCGACGTAAAACAAATAGCAAAAAAAAAAAAAAAATCTATATATATAAAATAAGAGTTTTGTCTGCACATTGCTCAGAATTTGAAAAGAATTGTATTTCTGTATCGATCATGTCCATAGTAACAAGAAAATGCAGTTTTTACTTTTCCGTAATTTCTGTCTGTCTGTCTGTCTGTCTGTATGTATGTATGTACGTATGTATGTATGTATGTACACGCATCACGAGAAAACGGCTGAAGGAAATTTAATAAAAATTGGTATGTAGAGTCGGGGGATGAGCCGCTACAATCTAGGCTATAAATAATTGTATTCACGCTGAGTGAAATGGTAGTTTAGGGGAAGGCCTAAAATTTAATTCTCAAATATTTATATTATTAGTAGTCATATCGATAAATACTACATAACTAAAGTTATGTAGAATTAATTTTATGATCATTTACGTCTTATGCATTTTTACCGTACCGGCTATGATAAGAGATATTCATGAATTTGGATTTTTGTTGCCAAGTCCATATCAACGCCGAGCCCCGACAAAATGGGTGAACAGAATTTAATGAAAATCTGTATATAAGTCGGAGAATAATAAACTACAGTTTAAGCTATAAGCAATGTTATTCACCCTGGGTGAAATGGTAGTTTAGGGGAAGGCAACAAAATTTAATTTTTAAATGCCTATGTTCTTGGTCCTATGGAAAAGTACTACATAACAAAAGTTATAGAGAATATAATTTCCCATAATTTACGTTTTATTCAGCATTACCGTAGCGACTATGATTATAGTGGTATTTCAGTACCAGAAGACAATTAATAATGTGAAGGCCTACAATATCGAAAGTGCGTAACATTGATGAACAATAACATTGCACTGACCGTTGTTTGTTGTAATGTTCTTTGTCTCTTATGCTGACATTCAACTCCGATAGATGGGATTACTGCCGCGTACCGAGTATAACAGCCTGACTGAATATTGGCGGGAACTAGTTGAGGAGTTAGATAACTTTCTTCTTTGGCATGCCAATCCTCTGGTTCATACATTTTCTGATACTGCTGGTACGTATAACACACTGATTCATCATAGTATGCCAGCTATTCGATACGTACTCTGACGCGCTGTTTTGAATGAGCAGTGTGCGCACATAAGTCAGAGGCTCAGTTAGTAGTAGTAGTAGGAGTAGTAGTATGAACTGGTCTGGAATTACAATTTAGCCCTATTCCAAATTATGTATGTTATATGTTGGGTATTCAGCCCGAAGGCTGGTTTGATACTCTGCAGCTCCGCCAACAGCTGTCATAAATAGCCTATGCGTCACTGAATAGGCGTACTAGGGAAATGAGGAGTGAGTAGTTTCCCGTTGCTTTCCTCAAATTATAGTACCAGAATTCACTAACTCAAAATTCAACCTTGAAAAGAGCCGTTTCTTAGGAAAAACTTCTTCGTCTTCACTTTCATTAAATCTACATTAATTTAATTCCAAATTAGCAGTGAAGATGTGGTTTCTTCTCTGGCTTGGAGGAAAAATTGCCTCCACGTCAGATAGTTTTTTCCGCCGCCAGTGTAGTGAATTGAGATTTTCCCCTATTTGAACACCCCCCCCCCCCCTCCCCCCGCCAAAAAAAGGACGAAGATTGTTCATGGATCACAGATGTCTGCGTCTTGGTCATTCCAGCTCTGTAGCTTTGGACTGTTAGTTCGGCAGCATAGTACTGTTCGTTAAAAGTGAAAAAAGTGTGCTTTTTCATTTGATCGAGTATTTCATATGAAGGCATTGCTTTTAATCGCGCCATTCCTACCGACGTCATTGTAATGACCCATGTTCATTTCAGTTGGGAAAACCACTAACAGAGTCTTTCTGAGAATCCATAAGGGCAGGCGGAGAGTGTCTGCCATTGTAATGAAAACTCCCCAACCTGATTGTGACTGACAGTAGGCAAGGTGGCCTACCATTACAATGAAAATTGCCTAACCCAGTCTTGATATGAGAAAATACGTTGGTGACTTGCCCGTCGTGCTTCTAGGGCAACGTTAAGAGCTATGCAACTTAATACAATCTTGCTCACAACGTTTACACTACCTAACCTAGAATTCTGTATAAAATTTAGAATTCCGTAGCGAAGCACGGGTACATCAGCTAGTAAATAAATAAAGAAGCTTCATGCCCCCGATGGATACTCCTGTAATCTCCCATTGTTTTCATCCGTCCAATAATATCGACATATATGTAAGTTCAGACTTCAGCCCTAAGGCTGGTTGGATCCTTAACAGCTCTGCCAGCAGCTGTCATAGATGGCCTAGGCATCACTGAAGAGGCGTATTAGGGAAATGAGGAGTGAGGTAGTATCCCGTTGCTATCCTCACCGAGCCAGAAGTTGCTATTACATATCAGTCTGCCAAGCCCACTGAAAAGCATGAACCAACCGACCCTATGAGCAACATTTTCACACCATTCATAGCAGGGACTGGCTGCAGAAGGAATGGCATTACTAGCATCGCTCATACCTCAGTCACTTTCATATTGTCAAAGCCAAGTATAAGACAGAAAGTAACAGGAAGTAACAAAATTACTCTAGCCTATACCAGAAGATATAATGTACTGTAAACACTAGGTGCTGCCAGCAAAGGCAAAATATCGACATAATATTACTCAATCTTTCATTCAGACTACTGTCCTTGTAAATTATGAAAAGGTTGCTACCCCTTTCAGTGAACCATTCCGGGGCCTAATCTCACTACGGATACCCATTCCTGGGTCTCGTCACTCCATGGATACTTCCATATATATTTCACTCTATCCTAACTGAACTCCGAACTTCACTGGAATACATCGCTCCATCGCGGCAAGGTGTCAGAGGAGGATTTCTACATATAAGTTAATTAATATTATTCCATTTCAATTAGTGAATTAATTTCATATAATTAAACTAAAGCAGTTTCCTTTGTCTGTTCTTTTTTTCAATATGCCATAGTTCAATTTTTTTATATCGCAAAGAAAATCACTGACATTTTAGACGGGAGGGTGCGATCAATGGCTGATAGTAATAAATTGGACGAAAACCAATGTGGTTTCAGACCACAGATGGGATGCCAGGATCATATTTTCAGAATGTGCCAGGTGAGTGAAAAATGCTACGAGAGAAATAGACAGTTATGTTTAATCCTTAAATGCGGAATTTATTAATCCTTTCAAATATGACTGATTTTCATTATTATCAGAAAAAATATTTTAAAACTATTTGTCAAAATTAATAATTTTAGTTTGTTTTGATCAGTCAAAATGTTAAGATTTTTGAATGTTTATATACCGGTATATGCAAAAGTGTACAATTACTGTAGCTACTGCCACACTTCAATATCATAGTAGTCCTTGCTCACGAATTCTCTGAGGTAAACAACATTTTATTTCTTTTACCTTAACTGTTTAAAGTGTATACTTCACTCCAGCTGATTAGCAGGAAAAGTCATAAAATATAAAATTATTCGTTTTTAATACACTAGTGACCCCTAGGGAGTTCATCGCAAGGTGGAAGCAAATGGACACTTGAAAAATTGTAAAGCAGGTATAACAAGCAAGTAACTTCTCCTCTGCTGTGCATTGAAGGGTTTAGTTTCGTAGAACTAGGGAAGGCATCCGTGAAAAAGTATGTTAGGTGTACTGAGATATTATGGACTTAAGGGTAGATTATTTATTTATTTTTTTTGCTAGGGGCTTTACGTCGCACCGACACAGATAGGTCTTATGGCGACGATGGGATAGGAAAGGCCTAGGAGTTGGAAGGAAGCGGCCGTGGCCTTAATTAAGGTACAGCCCCAGCATTTGCCTGGTGTGAAAATGGGAAACCACGGAAAACCATTTTCAGGGCTGCCGATAGTGGGATTCGAACCTACTATCTCCCGGATGCAAGCTCACAGCCGCGCGCCTCTACGCGTACGGCCAACTCGCCCGGTGGTAGATTATTTAAAGCAATCAAAGACATTCATGTTGACAATTTATTGAGCTGCAATGAGAATTGATGGTAGAATGGGTTCTTGGTTCAAGGTACTTATAGGGGTTTGACAAGACTGTGGTCATCCACCTTTGTTATTCATAGTTCACTAAAAGGTATAAAATGGCAGCGATGGATTCAGTTAAGTGGAAATTTAGTAAGCAGTTTGGCCTGTGACGACGACTTTATCGTAATGGCGGCTGCGCTGAAAGCCAAGTGCAGTGAATATGATACGAAAATTAGCATTTCCAAGATTAAAGTGATGGCAGTAGGGAAGAAACCGAAGAGAACAGAACATCAGGTTAAAAATACAAAACAAAGTATTTAGGATGTGTATGCTCCCTGTAACTGAGACTGAACAATGGTGCAGAAAATCTAATGCAGTTACGATCAACAGTATTCTGTAAGAAAAAGTTAGTTCCCGGACGAAATTATCTTCACACTGATCTGTTCTCAGACAAACTTTGCTGCAGGGGAGTGAAAGTTGGGTGGACTGAAGATATCGTATTCGTTAGTTACAAGCAATGGGCATGAAAGTAGTGAGAATGATCGCTTGTAGAAACCGGTGGGAACAATGAAAGGAGGTTACTCGGAAGGAGGAGATAAAGGCGAAGTTAGTGACGAACTCGATGGATGAAGCGGTACCCATAAACCGGCTTCGGTGGTGGGGTTATGTGAGATGAAAGGAGAAGGACAGTTTACCTAGGAGAATAACGGGCTCGGTCATGAAGGTAAGAGAAGTAGAGGGAGACCAAGAAGACGACGGTTAGACTCAGTTTCTAATTATTTAAGGATAAGAAGTATGGAACTAAACGAGGCCACAGAACTAGTTACAAATAGAGGATTGTGGAGGCTTAAAGACTGAACGCTGAAAGGCATAACAGTCTATAATGATGTATGTATGTACAGAGCACATATTGATGACTATCGAGATATTTAATTAAAATATAATTTAGTTACTGCGTAAGGAAATGCATTTAGCTTTGATTATCAGTTCATATATTTTCATATAATCTATATATAAATATATATATAAAATAACATGGACTGGCTGGCTGGCTGGCTGGCTGGCTGGCTGGCTGGCTGGCTGGCTGGCTGGCTGGCTGGCTGGCTGGCTGGCTGGCTGGCTGGCTGGCTGGCTGGCTGGCTGGCTGGCTGGCTGGCTGGCTGGCTGGCTGGCTGGCTGGCTGGCTGGCTGGCTGGCTGGCTGGCTGGCTGGCTGGCTGGCTGGCTGGCTGGCTGGCTGGCTGGCTGGCTGGCTGGCTGGCTGGCTGGCTGGCTGGCTGGCTGGCTGGCTGGCTGGCTGGCTGGCTGGCTGGCTGGCTGGCTGGCTGGCTGGCTGGCTGGCTGGCTGGCTGGCTGGCTGGCTGGCTGGCTGGCTGGCTGGCTGGCTGGCTGGCTGGCTGGCTGGCTGGCTGGCTGGCTGGCTGGCTGGCTGGCTGGCTGGCTGGCTGGCTGGCTGGCTGGCTGGCTGGCTGGCTGGCTGGCTGGCTGGCTGGCTGGCTGGCTGGCTGGCTGGCTGGCTGGCTGGCTGGCTGGCTGGCTGGCTGGCTGGCTGGCTGGCTGGCTGGCTGGCTGGCTGGCTGGCTGGCTGGCTGGCTGGCTGGCTGGCTGGCTGGCTGGCTGGCTGGCTGGCTGGCTGGCTGGCTGGCTGGCTGGCTGGCTGGCTGGCTGGCTGGCTGGCTGGCTGGCTGGCTGGCTGGCTGGCTGGCTGGCTGGCTGGCTGGCTGGCTGGCTGGCTGGCTGGCTGGCTGGCTGGCTGGCTGGCTGGCTGGCTGGCTGGCTGGCTGGCTGGCTGGCTGGCTGGCTGGCTGGCTGGCTGGCTGGCTGGCTGGCTGGCTGGCTGGCTGGCTGGCTGGCTGGCTGGCTGGCTGGCTGGCTGGCTGGCTGGCTGGCTGGCTGGCTGGCTGGCTGGCTGAGGCTGGCTGACTGGCTGACTGACTGACTGACTGACTGACTGACTGACTGACTGACTGACTGACTGACTGACTGACTGACTGACTGACTGACTGACTGACTGACTGACTGACTGACTGACTGACTGACTGACTGACTGACTGACTGACTGACTGACTGACTGACTGACTGACTGACTGACTGACTGACTGACTGACTGACTGACTGACTGACTGACTGACTGACTGACTGACTGACTGACTGACTGACTGACTGACTGACTGACTGACTGACTGACTGACTGACTGACTGACTGACTGACTGACTGACTGACTGACTGACTGACTGACTGACTGACTGACTGACTGACTGACTGACTGACTGACTGACTGACTGACTGACTGACTGACTGACTGACTGACTGACTGACTGACTGACTGACTGACTGACTGACTGACTGACTGACTGACTGACTGACTGACTGACTGACTGACTGACTGACTGACTGACTGACTGACTGACTGACTGACTGACTGACTGACTGACTGACTGACTGACTGACTGACTGACTGACTGACTGACTGACTGACTGACTGACTGACTGACTGACTGACTGACTGACTGACTGACTGACTGACTGACTGACTGACTGACTGACTGACTGACTGACTGACTGACTGACTGACTGACTGACTGACTGACTGACTGACTGACTGACTGACTGACTGACTGACTGACTGACTGACTGACTGACTGACTGACTGACTGACTGACTGACTGACTGACTGACTGACTGACTGACTGACTGACTGACTGACTGACTGACTGACTGACTGACTGACTGACTGACTGACTGACTGACTGACTGACTGACTGACTGACTGACTGACTGACTGACTGACTGACTGACTGACTGACTGACTGACTGACTGACTGACTGACTGACTGACTGACTGACTGACTGACTGACTGACTGACTGACTGACTGACTGACTGACTGACTGACTGACTGACTGACTGACTGACTGACTGACTGACTGACTGACTGACTGACTGACTGACTGACTGACTGACTGACTGACTGACTGACTGACTGACTGACTGACTGACTGACTGACTGACTGACTGACTGACTGACTGACTGACTGACTGACTGACTGACTGACTGACTGACTGACTGACTGACTGACTGACTGACTGACTGACTGACTGACTGACTGACTGACTGACTGACTGACTGACTGACTGACTGACTGACTGACTGACTGACTGACTGACTGACTGACTGACTGACTGACTGACTGACTGACTGACTGACTGACTGACTGACTGACTGACTGACTGACTGACTGACTGACTGACTGACTGACTGACTGACTGACTGACTGACTGACTGACTGACTGACTGACTGACTGACTGACTGACTGACTGACTGACTGACTGACTGACTGACTGACTGACTGACTGACTGACTGACTGACTGACTGACTGACTGACTGACTGACTGACTGACTGACTGACTGACTGACTGACTGACTGACTGACTGACTGACTGACTGACTGACTGACTGACTGACTGACTGACTGACTGACTGACTGACTGACTGACTGACTGACTGACTGACTGACTGACTGACTGACTGACTGACTGACTGACTGACTGACTGACTGACTGACTGACTGACTGACTGACTGACTGACTGACTGACTGACTGACTGACTGACTGACTGACTGACTGACTGACTGACTGACTGACTGACTGACTGACTGACTGACTGACTGACTGACTGACTGACTGACTGACTGACTGACTATCGCCGAGCCAAAACTACTGGCCATAAAGAAATGAAATTTTGAGGATACATTTAATATTAGGATGAAGGTGCTCACTAAGGAAGGATTTTCAGCTATTCCGTCGCTAAGGAGGTGAAAAAGAGGGGGGTGAATTAAAAAAAAAATGAGAATATCTATATCTAAAAAACTTAAATGTTTACAGACGTAAACTTGGTATTTGGAATCTCCTTTTGAAGAAACAACTTGTGTTTCTGTTTTCGCTAAATCCCATTAAGGGGGATGAAAAAAGGGAGAAATTTGGTTGAATACCTTTAATGAGGATAATTATATCTCAAAAACTGAAATTGTTACAAACATGAAATTTGTTATTAAGAATCTCCTTTAAAAATAAGGAAACACGTACTTTTTGTTTTTAAAAAAATCCAATGAATAAGGGGTGAACGGGAATGGCAAATGGGGTGGAATTTTAAAAATATTTATCTAGGCCTACAATACATCTCAGACACTTAACATTTTACAGAATTGAAAACTGGTACTTAATCTCCTGTACAAGTAAAGAGACATAGATAATTTTTCGGAAAATCAACTTAAGGGTAACTAAAAAATGGGGGTGAAATTTTAGAATGAGCATATCTACAGTATGCATATATATCAAAACTTCAAATGTTACAGAAGTGAAAATTGGTATTTTTAATCTCTTTAAAAAAATAAGAAACACGTATTTTTGTTTTCGGAAAATACTTTTGGGGAAGGGGGCAGAGGAGGATATAAAAGAGTGAAAATTGGGTTGAATTCTTTATATTAGGATACTGATATCTCAAAACCTGAAGACGTTACAGGCATAAAAACTGGTGATTGGAATCACATAAAGAAATTTTTTTTGTTTCCGGAAAATCCACTTACGCGGGGGTGAAAAATTAAAAAAATTATTTAACATGTTTGTATGAGTCTACTTATATCTCAAAATCTAAAGATGTTGCGTACATGAAAATTAGTGTTCGGAATCCCCTTTAAAAGTAAAGTAACACTTTCCTTTGATTTTGGAAAATCCAATTAACTGGGTGAAAAAATTGAAAAATTTTCTTTAATTATTTGTATGAGGATACTTATACCTTACGAAAACCAAAGTTGGCATAGACGTGAAAATTGGTATTTGGAACCTCATTTAAAATAAAGAAACGCACATTTTAGGGGGACATTAAACTTGGGGAGGGGATGAAAAGGAATCGAATTCCTTTTATGAGGTCACATAACTCAAAAACGGAAGATGTTACAGTCGAAGTAATTGGTATTTAGAAGCAACTTTATAAATAAACACTTATTTTTTGTTTTCGGAAAATTCACTTAAAGAGGGAGGGTGAAAGGAAGTGAAAATTTTGAATTATTTTTATGTGGATACTTCTATCTCAAGAACTGATGGTTACAGACGTAAAAATTGGTGTTTGGAATCTGTTTTAAAAGTAAAGAAACACGTTTTCTTTTGCTTTCTGGAATCCACTTACGGGCGAAAGAATTGAAATATTCGTTGAATTATTTTATGAGCATACTTATATCTCTAAAAGCTAAAGATTTTATAGACGTGTAACTTGGCATTTGGAATCTCCTTTAAAAATAAACACGTATTTCTTTTTTGCTTTCGGAAAATCGACTTGGGGGGAAGAAGGGTGAAAATAAGTAAAGAAAGAGTCGAATTCTGTTTAAGAGGATACTTTTATCTCAGAAACTGAGGATGTTACAGACGTGAAAGTTGGTATTTTGAACCTCCTTTAAAAATAAAGAAACGCATATCTTTTGTTTTTAGAAAGTTCACTTAAGGAGAGCCGGAGGTGCCTATGCTGCCCATGTTAAAATGATGAAACTTAAGGAACATTTATGGGAAAACTATTACTTCTATTAATTTGAAAATTCGTCAAGAAATACAGTGGTTCAGTCTTGAAGTCAGGACGGGGGGAGTTTTTACTATCTTTTATGGTTTCCCTTAAATAATTTTTTGTTACCAATCCTAAATTTTTTGAAAAAAATTGCTATATTTAATTAAGTTACTAATACACTTCTGAACATATTGTCATATGGCTGTGTTAAAATGTACTTTCTAGCACAAAGAGCACTATATAAAAGTTTCATTTGGCTATCTTGAGTGGTTGTTGAGAAAATGTTCCTTAAATTAAAAAAAAAATCTAATTTACGGGAAATGGCCTCCAAAGTTTATCAATAGATTCCTGCACTATAGGATGGATTGTCAGGGTCTTCTTCTTCATCCTCCAAGAGGATTATTCTTCTTTTCTGTCCTGTTGTTCCATCATATTTTATGTCCCTTTTTCTTCTTTCTAATTGGTCAGCGTAGTCGCCTTCGGTTCAGAGGGTGCGGGGTCCATTCCAGGCCGGGTCAAAGATTTTAACCACAAAATGGCAATTTTCCTCGGCACGGGGACTGGATATTTGTACTGTCTCCAACATTCCTGCAACTCACACACAACATCCTCTACTACAAAAACACGCAGTTCCCACACGCGGTAGATGCCACCCACCCTTGTTGGAGGATCTGCCTTACAAGGGCTGCACCAGGCTAGAAATAATAATAATAATAATAATAATAATAATAATAATAATAATAATAATAATAATAATAATAATAGCTCAGTCTATTTCCAGTCATTCGACCGGGTTAGGAATGTAATGAATGAAGCCCCATCTAGCGGCGAGGATAAGCATTACTGTGCCGGCTGCCCACTTCCTCTGCAAGCACGTATAGAAACATCACTTCTAGGGCGAGTAGAATGATGAATCAAAGTTTGCCTTGAAGAGGAATGTTCACGTTTATTTTTAGTAGTAAAAATGAAATATCGTAATTTTTTTAATTTGACCACCTCAGGCTCCCCTTAAAGGGAGAGGAGGTGGAAAAAGGGAAAAATGAGTTGAATTCATTTTATGAGGATACTTGAGGATGTTACAGACGTGAAAGTTTGTACCGTACTGTATTTTGAATCTCCTTTGAAAATAAAGAAACACGTACCTCTTGTTTTCGGAAAAGATACTTAACGGGAGGTGGAAAGAAGTGATTAATTTTTAATGAGGATGCTTATATCTCACAAACTGATGATACTACAGACGCGAAAATTAGTATTTGGAATCTCCTTTAAAAGTAAAGGAACATGTATTTCTTTTTGTTTTCGTAAAATGGGAAGGACTGATAAAGGGGTTGAATACTTTTTATGGGTATTCTTATAGCCTATCTCAAAAACTGAAAATGTTACGACCTGGATATAAATATTTGTAATCTCCTTTAAAAATAAACTTTTTTTTTTCGATTTGGGAGAAGACTGTTTCTCACATGTACAGTTCTATGTTGCATGGTCATCTTAGCCCCAAAAGGCAATAACACAAACATGGTTTACAAAGAGTTTCCGGGGTAAATGAAACTCAATTATCAGTGAATGTTTATACTTTAGGGATTTTCATATAATGTCTTAGTACAATCTCGAGGAACGGTTACTTTTATTATTTTACGAAATCCACGCGAGCGAAGCCACAGGTAACTGATAGTTTCATATAAATGATTACAATCAGTGCATAAGAAATAACAAATTTTCAACATATATACCGCGCAAATATGCTTATAGTGATTATTTTTATTGCATATGTAATTAGCATATTCTCAGCATATTGACTGTACGAAGAAATACATACAGTGGTTACATTCGTCATTGCATATAAAGAAGCATTTCCTTAATTTATTTATTGCATAAATGGATCGTAGCCCTACATTGATGAATTTAAGTACACGCAAATCATTTCCTGATGAGATGATATTTGGCACGACTATTTCCGTCTTTGGCTTAGTGCCTTAGTTCATCTGCACTACTTTGGTGCCAAGTAGGCCGTTGTGCGGATGATAATCATAACTTTCATTTAGGGATATTCAACATTCTAGAATATAAAGTATATTGGTCTATTGTAGGACATCTAGAGCTCATACTTTCTTCCTTCATCCTTCCATTATCTCACGTTTTGTCTTACTAGAATTCTCTGCGGAGACGAGAGGAGACTTTTTAGAACAGTAAAGAAGGACGAAGTACTAAGAATAATAATTGGTGTATGTACCGTGATGTAGGAGTTAGGATAGTCGCTTCTCGGCATCCTGTAGCTGAAGTTTCTACTCCTGAATCTGCCAATGGAGTAGGTCAGACGGTGGATGTGCTGGCCTTCTAAGCTCAAGGTGGCGGGTTCGATCACAGCTCAGTTTGGTGGTATTTGAGGGTGTTCAGGTACGCCAGTATCGTGTCTGTAAATATACTGACATCTAAAATAATTCCTTCGGAACAAAATTCCGGTATGTCGGCGTCTCCGATTTTTTTTTTGCTATTGGCTTTACGTCGCACCGACACAGATAGTTCTTATGGCGATGATGGGAGAGGAATGACCAAGGAGTTGGAAGGAAGCGGCTGTGGTCGTAATTATGGTACAGCCTGGTGTGAAAATGGGAAACCACGGAAAACCATCTTCAGGACTTCCGACAGTGGGATTCGAACCTACTATCTCCTGGATGCAAGCTCACAGCCACGCGTCCCTGACCGCACGGCCAACTCGCCCGGTAGTGAAAATTGTTAGAATAGTTAATGGCATAAAAAGAACCAGTAGCATCAATATTAGGAATTTAAGCTGAGCCTGGTTTCGGATTCTGGGAACTCGGACTCGTGTAATAAAACTCAGTAGAGACGTTGGTTGAAATTCCATTTGAAATAAAGTTTTCCGTGATATTTCTATCAGAGCAAGTTCAAGGAAATGTATGTATGTTGCCTCATTGTAGAAGTTACAGTAGAGTTTGCGAACTCAACATATCCTATTTCTTCGTATTCTCCCCCGTTGGGCGCAAATATTGAAATTCAGAAGAATGTTGGGTGTGGTAAAGAGTAAAGAATAATGATGTTTCCCTACCTCACTGCTTTCTCCCTCATCTAGTCAAATAATCGAGATCAGCTCCCCAAGTTCCATCTAAATTTGACATTCAACACCTACGCCATTATCCTTCACTTGGGTAAAGAAACTTCCGGATAACTTGTTACAAGTTTAACTCCAACATTGAATCTCTTGTATAATCTGTTTACCAACTCTCTTGTTACAGTACCCGTAAGCGGATTAAGTGGCTTTCACTGTTAGAAATCACAAGTCAACCAGTACCAGTAGATCAGTATTTTATGAGCGTCACTTTTTAACATATAATATTTGTAGTCTCGAAATTTTAAACCTTTTCTTTGACTTTCGGAATTTTAATCCCTATTTGAGTTTCCAAATTTTGATCAATTCTTTGCTGTTTATTGAACGTTTTACAACAATCTTGTCCAGCTCCTTTGCTAAATGGTCAGCGTACTGGCTTTCGGTTAAGAAGGTGTCAGGTTCGATTCACATAGGGATGGGAGTCAAGATGGGTATCCAGCCGTAAACCTAGGCCACATCCTTATCAAGTGTCGACCCGAATAAATTAGGAAAAGATCAGAAAGAATAAGAAGTTTAGATAATAATCGTATGGATTCAACTATCCATTTACAGACCTTCTCAAGTGATGATATATAGGTTGCATTTCGACATTCTGATTGAACTGCTGTTTGACAGCGACAGCGTATTTCTATTGGACGGATAATTTAATTTAGTTTTATCGGGAGATAAATATTATAATAAAGTCTTAAGAATATTTATTGAATTAATAGTATTAATATGAAATTAATTTGTCCGACTCATTAGCGATTAAAATCCCCGACCCCATCGGGAATCGAACCCGGGACTCTCAGCCTCTACGATGATTATTCAGCCAAAGAACCGAACGACAGTAAAATTTATCTACTCTCTCCAACAAAAATCAATGCCACCTTGTAAATGATCATGGAGATCCTTGGCTTTCACTACCAGCAAGTGATGGGGTAGTACATGGCCATCTCAGTAAGTAGTTCCGGCCTGCTACACTTGACAGTTCACTGGAATGACGTCACACCTTTAGTGCTTCGATATGGAGGCATGAGTCTTGTTTTCATGGTGGTTCGGTAGCACGTTATTGTTTTTCAACATTATTAAAGGTGTTCGTTGGTGTTTTCAAGTGACAACTATACGAAAAAGCTCCTGTAAAGAATGTATTTTCAGCAATAGTATGTGTTTGTTACTACAGAAATGCAATTTGAGCAACCTGATGTTAGGAAGCATTACTAGGTTATATGATAGTTTACGTAAACGTACTGAACTATTATTCTCTAATGTACTTTAAAGTTTAATATTTCATTATTTAATTATGAATAGTATTATAATGTGTTAGTGTACGCTCCTGTTTGGAATATGGAACGAACGTGTAGTGTGCATGGTTTTACGTCTAATTATCTTTCAAATAAGAAAGGGGTTATTTCAATATTTGCGCTTCCTTGTGATAAGGAGAAGCGAGATTATTGGATTCCTGTTATACATCGAGCTAATTTTGTTCCCAGTAAATAAGTGCCTATGTCTCTATCGAACATTTTTCTAAAAATCATATAATTCGGGCAGACACGGCAAAAAAGACCAGGCGGTTCCGTTTTAACTGTGCCCTATGCCAACAATATTTCCTGCGTAGCCGTTATATATATATATATGTATCCAGTGGAAAGCATACTGATTTTTCCTTTAATATTTTGAAAGTGAACGTTGAAGAACCTGGCCAATTTCTGTGACAAGTGTGGGTATGGTGTAGAATTAATGAGTGTTGTATCCAAGGTCGGTCATATTTTGGGAAACTTAACAGCTATTTATGAATAATTAACAACAATATCGTGTGCTCAAATAAGCATGACTTGGAGAGTTCACCGTACGGTTAAGGGCGCGCGGCTGTGAGGTTGCATCCGGGAGATAGTGGGTTCAAATACCATTGTCGGCAGCCCTGAATATTGTTTTCCGTGGTTTCCCATTTTCACACCAGGCGAATGCTGGGGCTGTACCTTAATTGAATCGATTATTTCAGAAAGCAGTTAAGTGCCAAAAAATGAAAAAAATGAGTTATTAGCAGAACATGTTACTAAGAGGGTATATGCACATTTCGGTACTGAAACCAGTCAAGAAACGTCCTCCTATAATGGTCAGGTATTGCATTGAATTTCGTATTTAGTTCAGAAACCAGTTAAGTGACACCACTTGGCTGGTTTCTGCAGTAAACTGCTGGTATATTTTGTGTTATGCCACACCTTTCCGGTTGGTGCTGCTGCTCTGAATCCAGAATAGCCAGCTGTCATGGTTGTGTTTCTAGAATTGCATGTTCGTAGTTTTGTGAACAACTGATTGAAAAAGTGTTTCTCTTGTTTAGTGCAGTGTTTTTATGATCGTAGTGATATGTCTGAAAGTTCAGGAGACGAACCTGTATCTAAAAGGAAACGAGGAGTGGTAGACAAACAAACTCACATGCGTAATATTATTCGGAATGCAAGGGTAAAAGGAGAAGGTTCTATTTCTTACTTAGACAGGGAAGTGCCTGCCCTGAGCCCTACATTATTTTTTGTTATTGTTTGCTTTAGGTGCCCATCAATATCAAGAATATGCGTGACCTAAATGCCTTAACACCTTACCTGATGAGATATGAACACTTTTATGACAGCATTTTTACAAAGGCCTACAACAGAGAGACAGAATGTGCTGTGGAGTTTGTTTGTGAGGATTGATTACCTCCTGTCATGAGCAGGCATTGCTGATTTCATCCTTTTAATAATTACATTTGTATCAGCAATGTAGTCTAAACCGATTAAAATATTTTCTATTTCCACAAATATGAGTTTTATGACAAAATCCTTTTAAAATTCAAGAATTATCCCATAAAAAACATGTTTGCAACACTCGTTTATTTCAGAAACCAGTCAAGTGGAATTTTTTTGGAATTTTTTACAGCAAAGTTAATAAGCACAAAATATTTTTCCTTGGATATAAAGTATTAAAAGATATAATAATTTCAAGCAAAAATATTAAAACCCCTACCATAACATTGTATCTGATGCTGGACAGTTTTTTTCATTTTCCCAAAAATGACAGACTTGGCGGTTGACTGTTTTCTGAAATAATCGATTCAATTAAGGCCACTGCCGCTTCCTTCCACCTCCTAGGCCTTACCTATCCCATCGACGTCATAATACCTATCTGTGTCGGTGCGACGTAAAGCCACTACAAAAAAAAATACAAGCATGAAACAATGCCATTATATTGAGAGATAACAATTTCCATAGTGACATCATCGTACAATTCATAGGAATAGCCTTCATTTGGACATTTTACAATATTTAATATACCTTAATGACATATATTTGTATGTAATTTCGGTTGCTAACGTTATGCATTTATGGGCTTATTATTGCATTTACTCTGCCGTATAACGATAAAAATTCTCATATCAATGGTTCAGGATGTAAACGCGACGAAAATGTCTTAGAACTAAGCGTGTGGCGTCACAACTCTTGGTAGCAGGCTTCTATATCAAGGTGGCTGAAGGTAGTAAGATCTGTACCTCCAGGAATTAATCTGGTACTCATTTCTGTAGATGGCTTTGTGAACCCTTGAGACTAGGAGCCTGTTTGGAAGTTGGTCTCGTCTACATTTTTGATGATCTAACGGATAATAATCAAACGCACGTCTTTCCAGGTGAACCAAGAACATTACGCCCTTGGCGTGGTACCACCTTATAACTCCGCAACAGTTTTTGTCTTTCATCCTGGCTAGAGAGAAGGAGTAACCTTCTAGGTAACCCGCGCCACCCCCTCAGGATGGCGAATAAAAAACTTGCTCTGTAGCCTGTCTTTCATATCCACATATCAAATGATTTTGTTCTTTGAATGTACGGTTAACAGCTGGAAGATGTTCAGTGACGTGTTCCTTGTACTTGAGACACGTTAGGAAATACTTTCTCCTAATTATCAGAGTTCTGTGTTGTGTTCCTGCACAAATCTTGGAAACACAAGATTAAAACCCTTTCCTTGCCCTTTCTTAGTCATCAGAAACTACTGGTCAGATTGCATGATCATGAAAGATATTTAGCAATTTTAACCTTATGTAAAAAAAAAAAAAAAGAAAAATGATTGTCCCTCGTGTCTATCGTTATATTATGATTAGGGGCGGATGTTTTTGAAATGTCATCTTTTTTTCCTTTGTATTAGGACGTTGCTCAGTAGTTTATAAATTCATTTTGCGATATAAGAAACGATTTTATTTTGCATTATCTTGCATTTTTGTTAATTTGGGATGATCAGTCATTATTTCAACTTCCAAGAAGGTTTTGGAAAAATTTTGAAGAACTTTTTAAATTTTAAAATGATTTTTAATTTATGGATGCGTTCCTCATTGTAAGTGATAAAGTCCACGAGGGCATTTTATTGATCATTTCCAGTGACTTTTTATGTCATCAACACCCATCCCCTAATTATGACCGATGTGTCTGATCAAATAGAATACATGTTTGCCAGTGTCGACTTGCGTATGAGAGTGTATCTTACCGTCACTCCAAAAAGGAATTAACGCATGACATTGTATAAGTTTCTCGCATGCTCACTTTTCTCACAAACAATTGAACCTATATGGGTACAGTGTGTATCAAAACTCAGTGCTCAAATTTATACGGATGTGTATATAACTAGGATTTATTCACCCTTCACTTCTCAGACTCCTGGATTGCCCTTAAGACAAGCTACACTTAACAAATGTTTCGTTGCTTAAAATTTTTGTGTGTTCATCACGGTTTGTTTGCATGGTCGTTGCGCGGTTGCTTCTCAGTAACAGTGATTCCGAAAGCTGTAGGTCGATCTTCTTTAAGATCGGGTAAGAGGTCAGGAATGGTTCCACGCGCTCTCTCACTCCTTTTCCGACTCCATTAGGCTGTTGACTGAGATTTTTTGTAGGTCGTACTTCCTCTTGTTGTATGGGATAGCACTCTAGGCGCACCGAGCTCGATAGCTGCAGTCGCTTAAGTGCGGACAGTATCCAGTATTCGGGAGATAGTGGGTTCGAACCCTACTGTCGGCAGTCCTGAAGATGGTTTTCCGTGGTTTCCCATTTTCACACCTCAATTAAGGTCACGGCCACTTCCTTCCTACTCCTAGCCCTTTCCTCTCCCATCGTCGCCATAAGACCTATCTGTGTCGGTGCGACGTAAAGCCAATTATAAAAAAACCTTTAGGCTCACAAAAAAAGGTGGTTTTCTGCATCGACGTCAACAGGCTGGCCACTGAAGCTTTCAAAGTGGACCGTTGGTTCTATTATATAGCCTACTTAAGAATGATTTCTTATTAAAATTATCTCAGTCCTGCTTCATCTGCCATTTGTTGCCAAACTGTACACTTATTCATAGACTTTGAAGCTTTTCTTTCTTTGGTTATTGTTGACAGAATCTAATGGTGTCTAGCATTCCACAGAACGTACTGATGCGGGCATGATCCCAGGATGTGTGGAAGGAATTTTCTCTGTTTGTGGCAACGCCTGCAGATGTTACCGTCCTGGGACCTTCCCGGAATGGATCGAGCTTCAGAGACGTTGGCAGTTAATTTAATGGCCTCTCCCAATTCACTGCATGAAAGGCGATTGTGATTTCGTAACGAACTATTCACTACTGTGCACTCATTGAATAGTGTTACCCCTTTTTCCTTTGTGAGGTAGAGTGCTCCATTTATCGAATTCGAATACAAGAGACCTAAAAGATATATATTTTAAATTAAATAACCATATGTCGGATATTAATAGTTTAAGGAGTTCTGAGGTTCATATATGTGTTGCTGACCGTGGTAGTAACGGACGGATTGACATCATAGCCATTGACCGTAAAAGGAGAATTATACACTAGATCGTGCCGTAAGATTTTAGGTATCCTGCAGTCAACCACAGGGGACTTACTTAGAAAAGAGGACAATTTATGAGCCTACAGTTCAATATTTCGAAGTTCTTTACTGCATTAATAATATCAAATTATAATAGGACTGTTAGTAGGCGTTCAGGAAACAATCTCAAAATTCGTTTCCTTAATAGCCAAAATAGTTAAATCTAAACAAACAGATTTTGGTAATCCTACTGAATTTGAAATGTTAGAAACAACAGACTGAAGAATCTAACATTTATAAATATTTATTTATTGTTAATCCCCAAACCCCACGCCACTCAATGCCCTTGAAAGAGCCTTGGCCTGCCCAGCGACCGCTGCTCAGCCCGAAGGCCTGCAGATTACGACGGGTAGTCTGGTCAGCACGACGCATCCTCTCGGCCATTATTCTGGGCTTTCGAGATCGGGATTTATTGTTAACAGTTATATGATTTAGTAGTTAGCGATACTATGTTTCATAAATCCCAGAGGACGGCTACAACAATAGTGAAGTGGTCTTCAACATTACAATACATGATGAAGACCTCTGCTGCGATGTTATTTAGAAACGAATTCTACGTTGGAAGTTTTTTTTAAGAATATTGTGTTATAATACAGTAGGCCTAATATGGTCTTACAGTAACAGTTGTATGGAGGATGGTATATAAGGCATAACTTACTATACGAGAACAAAACGGAAGTTTGGAATGAGGTCCAAAATGATATTGAAGGGATACATTTCTGAATCTATGTTTCCTGGTTGGCCTATCATTCCCCTAACCAGATACCGTCTTAAGTGTTCAGGTTTCAAATTTTTCTAGACGCTATTTGATATGTTTTTGGTCTTGTGCAATAAGGTGGAATAAAGCTGTGCAAATCGATCAAATCTTCCTTTCTCTCAGCTAAAATAGGAACCGTGTCTGTGTATCTCTTGGGTACATATGTGTTGCGGAGTCGTACTTTCCGTCTGAGCACGAAACACAGCTGATTAAAAGGTCCTTTCTCAAGAGAAGTTCTGTAGAGAAGAGCACGTACTTGTCTAGCGTAACATAACTACGCTTCTTCTTCTTTTTTCTACCACTTTGGAACAAACACAAACACCCAATCCCC
This sequence comes from Anabrus simplex, assembly GCF_040414725.1. Taxonomy (NCBI): domain Eukaryota; kingdom Metazoa; phylum Arthropoda; class Insecta; order Orthoptera; family Tettigoniidae; genus Anabrus; species Anabrus simplex. The sequence continues at coordinate 82,739,119 of NC_090269.1, forward strand.
GGGTCAGAAGAATTAATCAGACTCGGCCAGGAATCGAACCTGGGAGCCTCTGAACCGAAGGCCTCAACGCTGACCATTCAGCTAATGAGTAGGACAACATAACCACTGCACATCTTCCGACATAAAACGGTCACCTTGTGTGTTACATTTTCTGTTTACTAAAGGCTTCTTGAACAAGGCAGAAGAATCAAACAAAGGTCATCCTGTGTCATTTTTGATTACAAATTTGTGTTTCTTACCTGTGTAACTCACCAACTGGTACAAGTTATGAGGATGGTAGATGAACACATCAATTTTCTTTTTTATTCTTTCTTTCTTGTTCTGTTTCTCAATGTGAGCAAGAGCTACGTCGCGTTTTGTATGGGTGTGACTTGGCAAAATCTTTGTGATGAATGGCTCGAAGGTGAGGAAACTCAACAATTGCTTTCATGAACACAGCTTTTCTTCTTCTGCCCATCACATGTGCCAGAATAAAAGGCCAATAACTTACGTCCCTTCGATCATACACAAATACATAAAAATGCTGCACAATACTGACTTAAAAGCCCTTCATACCGACCAACATTGTGTAAATCTGACTTAAGAACTTTGTACCAAACTCCACAACATCTATTTGCCCTTTATACTGAACGAAGACGTACACTTTCTGGATCGGCAGAAGGTCGTTACTTTTTCTTTACTTATGCCCTCTATACCACCCGCCATAGAATTTTTTCCACCCTAGTGTAGTACTACATAACATTCTGCACACGCTAAAAACGCCACATCTTATCTGTTCCAGTGTGCTGACCAGCTTCAAGTGGTCCAGAAGGAGCTGCAAGTTACTGTGCAGGACGTGGACAAGACGAAGAAGCTCTACTTCGATGAAGAGCACAGCGCGCATGACGTTAGAGACAAGGCCAAAGACATCGAAGAGAAGTGAGTATATTCTCAATACTAAACAAGTTTATTGACATTCTTTGTAATAATTAGCGGTAAGGAGTTTTCATATATGGGCTATTACGTGAGCAATCGGTCAAAGAACTACTAAAACTTAACTTGGATTTTATAGGTGTAGAAACGCGTCAAAATCATGATTATGTAAACAAAATACTGTACAGTATTTCAAACAGTATAATAAGAACAGGCCAATTGGTGTAACCCTCCCGAATTTCCAAATTGGGGTTATGTGCAAATAAAGTAGTTAAAACTGTAGCACACAATCTGGTAAATTGGCGAAACCCTCAACACTTTTCTTCAACCGAGCTCGATAGTTTCAGTCGCTTAAGGGCGGCCAGTATCCAGTATTCGGGAGATAGTACGTTCGAACCCCACTGTCGCGTCGGCAGCCCTGAAAATGGTTTTCCGTGGTTTCCCATTTGCGACGTAAAACAACAAGCAAAAAAACTTTTCTTCAACGCAAAAAATGAAGAAAGTTGTTGGCGTAACCCCACGCATGGCAAGGTCAGGCAAACCACTTGGCGTAACCAACTAATAGTAACCCACAGTTAACAGTAGGTTGTTGTTGGTGATGATGATGATGATGATGATGATGATGATTGTTGTTTAAAGGGGCCTAACATCTAAGGTCATCGGCCCTAAATATACATTGTTGTAGCCAACAATGAAGTTGTATCAGTCCCAGTCAAATGGCGTAATCTTCAAAATTCTTGTTAAAGAAAGAATTTCAAGAAACTGTATGATTCTACACCATGCATTCCAGTGGACTACAATCTTGGATACCTTATAGAATTCAAATAATCAAATATTAAGATAGTTGAATACCTGTAGTGGTGTACAAACTGTTTTTAGTCTCTCCTGAAAAATTTGCTTTTTATGGCTTACGCTAGTTGGCCTGTACACCGTCGATATGTTTTTCTTTTTGCAACTTCAAAGGTCCATGTTTCCGTTACCGTTAGAGAAGAAAAACTGAATCAGATTTTATTTTTCACACATATAAATTAGGCTATACAGTGATGTAAATTATGTGGGTTTGTCACAATATTACAGAGACTATTTAGCTGGGCTGTATTTCGCGACCAAATTATCGTCTTCTTATTAACACTTTCGAACTGTTGAATCTACGTGCACTTCTTTTCATACAGGGTAGTCTGGAAAAAAACCTGAATCGGGTACATCAGCGTTAGAAGGTTGGTCATACTGATGAATAATTAGAACACATTAATTCGATACCTCACGCGTTGTTATTTCATTAGCTTTTGAAGTTAGCTAATCAGGTCACTTCGCGGGCGAATTCAAAATGGCTTTGTCGTATTGTTCAAGTTTCGTAGCCTTTTAATCCACCAATCTATTAGTGGTTAAGTGTAAGAAAGGATCCAGAGTTTAACTTCGTCATCAATAAATACGATATTTTATTGTTATTAAAATTATTCATTCATTCATTCATTCATGTCGTTTCGCTCAACTGAGGATCACGTCACTTCAACAGTCTCCTTCCTCGGGATTTAAGATTTGCCCACTACTCCCGCATTCCTTGCCGGTGTTGTTGCTTCGGCCCACGCCTTCCTTGTTTTCATCTTCGGCTTTTCTTGGAAATCATTGAGATCTTGAAGTTTTCTTAAGTGGGTTGCGGTTGTAGGTCATATTCCACCTCACTGAACCAGACCCCTTTTGTCTTCTTATGTTGGAAGTAGGAGAGGATCCGCTTGGTTGACCTTCCAGGGCTCATTCTTGTCACTTGACCGTGGAAAGCAATCTTCCGCATTGTATCGGTTAGGTTTTCCACGTGGAAATAGATTGTGCCGTCTTCTGTATTCACCTTTGTCTACGATGCGGCCCAATCTTTTTCCCAAAATCTTTCTCTTTACCTCAAGTTCCTCAGTGGGTTCGAACCCCACTGTCGGCAGTCCTGGAGATGGTTTTCCGTGGTTTCCCATTTTCACACCAGGCAAATGCTGGGGCTGTACCTTAATTAATGCCATGGCCGCTTCATTCCCATTCCTAGGCCTTTCCTGTCCCATCGTCGCCATAAGACCTATCTGTGTCAGTGCGACGTTAAGCAACTAGCAAAATAAAGTTCCTCAGTGAGGCTTTTTTTTTTGTTCTTTGCAAGGCACTCAGTGCATAGAGGGCCTCCGGACGAATGACGGTGTAGTAGCGTCTGAACTTGGCGTTCAAGGATATTGTTCTGTTGTATATACCCTTGGTTAGATGGCATGTTGGGTTCTATCCACTCACCTAGATCAGGGTCAGCCAACTGCGTGTACGTGTGATGTCAGGCAACACGTCACACACTCTGCTCGGGCAGCGAAAGTACTTAGTACTGTAACTGAGAAGTAATGGCTAGAGGGGCGAGGGGAATCACAACGTCATTCCTAGGGGGAGGCCCAAGGGCTGTAGGTAGTACAATGCGGTTATGTGTAGTACATATTTCTCTCCACATAATTTATTGTAACGTAACTTTGTTATGAAGTAGCATAAAAGGTATAAAGCAACTTTATTTCTACATATACAAACTAAACTTGGTTTTTCCGGTGAATCTTCGGAACTAATATTGAACACAAAATTGCTGTGTTTTACAATATCAACCACTGTAAAAATAGTGCTAATAGTAATAAACAGCACAGTTTTACAACAAAAATAGTACAGAGAGTAATCTGTAAACTCAAAACATACGTTTTACCTGCAGCCTGATACAACCTGGAGTGGCGTTGTAAATTATGTATTTTTACATACTGTAGCTCTTTTCTACAAACTAAACATTTAGCTGTAGCAATCCTAAATAAATATAGATCTTCCCATAAAGATAAAAAGATCGGAGGCGTAGATTGCTTCTCGCACCGTTCGTCCATACTTATGTAATGTACTGTACCACTAACACCATACGGCTGAGGATATTGATAGGTATGCCAAATCATAAAAAAAAAGACCCTTTATTCGGAATTTGATCCTAGATTTAAGAATTTGGAGTGTCTGGAAACTTATATTCAACTTTTAAACCACGCCATTTTCAGTTGTTGCAGATAACGTTGATCTAGTCCTACAATTAGAGTTATTAGATGTACAGTGTGATAGAGAACTAAGAGATAAATTTTTAAATCAGAAGGATTTGTGTGGCTTGTGAAAGTGTCTATAAAAGCCGTAGCCATCAGCATGTATGGGACTTCACGTGTTTACTACAAAGCGAGGCTGTCTCTTCGTCTCCAGTCTACGGCAGCGGCTCCCCACCTTCTGCGCTCTTACGTCACATGTTCTCTCCGACGTCACACCATCTCTCTTACATCACACGCCAGCCAGTTGACCGACTCTGACCTAGATATTTAAATTCGTCGCTGTTCGGGCAAAATGTCATATCTCACAATGCTCTTCCTATCAATTATTTTCCTTAAAAGTGGTCACGCCTCCCAACCACACATAGATGTGCAATCTATCAGAACAATTTTCGTTGTGTTCATTTTGGTATGCTAACGTTTAAAGGAAAATGAACCTTAAGTACAATATACTGTAAGAGTGCGTAATTCATGCAAACATACATTCCCAGAGTGTGGTACTATAAGGTTCATTTTCCTTTTCACGTCAGCACAGGAAAAGGAACACAACGAATATTGTTCTGGTGGATGAAATATCCATTTATGTTGCATGGGGGTGTGGCTAGTCTTAAGGACTTTATTATTATTATTATTATTATTATTATTACTACTACTACAAGTTGACTTATTTAAAAGATAGTTTGTATCCTTTAAAGTATTTTAATGTTAAATTCCGTGGAAAGAAACTTAGGGTCACGCGTGAAACCTGTTTTAGATTTTCATTTTCACTTCATTATCCATTACATTCCAGGGTTAGCTTTTCCCCGGACTGAGCGGAGGATCCCACCTCTGTAGCCTCAAGGAAAGTGTCCTGGAGCGTGAGACTTAGGGTCTGGGATACAATTGGGAAGGAGGACCAGTGCGTCGCCTATGCGACCTCACCTGCTATGAGAAAAAGGGACCTTGTGGGAATGTGGGAAAACAGGAAGGGATAGACAAGGGGGAGTGAAGGAATTGGCCGTGGCCTTAAGTTAGTTACCATCCCGGCATTTGCCTGGAAGATAAGTGGGAAACCACGGACAATCACTTCGAGGATGCCTGAGGTAGGAATGGAACCACCCCTTTACTTACTTGACCTCCCGAGATTGAATGGACCCCGTTTTAGTCCATGTACCACTTTTCAAATTTCGTGGTAGAGCCGGGAATCGAACTCGGGCCTCATCACACTAACCATTACACCACAGAGGCGGACTGTTGTGGATTCTGCCCGTCATTAAACGACTATTCCTGCTGATGGCTGATTTTTTGTCCAGACCGCCATTCCAATTATTATGGTAATCGTCCTACAACGTAGCAATCTCGATATCATTTGTACCATTATTATTTGTTAGAAGTAGTAGACTCTTGATCCGAAGATTTATATACTCAATGAACGACGGAATGGTTTTTGCGCACGGCGAATGTGAAAGGTGTAGTGTAATGTAATAGGATCACGTCCCCTGAATATATCCTATGGGCACAGGCATCTAAACTTGTATACAGTGCTAGTGGCCGTAAAAATGTCATATCCACTAGATGTACTCAAGCCTTATTGTGGCTGTGCTGGAGGTAAGAGAACCATAGCCTCTCAACAAATTAATGTGTATGTGACGTTAGAGTAGCTCAGTGCGAGCTGCTGTCCAGACAGTAATCATATATAGCGAGCCTTGCTTGATTGACGGTCTCGGCGTGGAATAATGTGTCTGAAACTATGATTTGTGAAATGGGTGCATCCATTTCCTATTAGAACATGTACGTTGTGAAATTACTTCTCACTGTAGGAAATATTCGTATGCAGTCGTAGACAAATAATTTTAATACAGGGTGTGTCAGAATCATACCGACAAAGAAATCGGCGATGCTCTTCGTGTTATATTAAGAACAATGGTGCGATCGGATTGGCGGAAAAAATATTTCTCTTCGAGAAATGAGTTTTTTAAATTTATAAAAATGCTATTTGTTCGGGGCGTCGACCTAGAAAGATCTTTTCCCCTATTTGCACTATATGTTACGAACCTGCGTGTATATGGAAATTGCGGAAGTGTAAAGTGTTGAATGTGAGGAAAGGAACGTTAAGGAAGACACAAACACCCAGCCCCCAGGCCAGGGATATTAATCGTTTACAATTGAAAACCCCTGACTCGGCCGGGAATCGAACCCGGGGCCGTCAGATACAGCCGGACGCGTTGCCCCCTACACCGCGCGGACGGACAGGTTATTCTGTTACTTCCAGGCGCGATATTCAAATTAACGAACTCGCCGTATTTGCTATGTCAGAGCACAAGCCGCTGCCATGCTTCAGGGAAGAGAAGGGAAGGGAGGGGAAGTGGGGTGTATGATGGAGACAGAGATAATGCTCCGCGCATGTGCACAAGTTTCCTCGTTCAACTGGCACAGAATTGCCCTTGTCTCTCACAGGCAATATCCACAGTTCGTTTATTAAACAGACGTAACCGCATACACAGTACCAGAACACACTGTAATTAAAACACACTTGCCAGTCAAGGAAGGCACGAGATCGTTTCTCCTCTCGTCTGCTGGTCGCAATAACGTTCTTTATTATTTTGTTTGTTCAGAATGGTCTTTACGTCGCACCGACATAGATACACTAGTGTCCAAAAGTTAAGCATAAGTTACGAGTAAGCAGGGCAACAGGAAATAGACCGCAAATCGCATGACATATGCACCTACCAACCTTACGTGTTCTCTCTGTATAGGAAAGGAGTGTTTCCTGCTTTGAATAGCGGCGTAATCGCAAGGTAAACACAGCCAGTGGCTGCACCTCATATTCCCTCAGTCGTGTTTGCCCTGTTATAGTATGCGGAGCGTAGCCTCGTGGAGAACGTGACAACATAATGGCACAACGACGCCATTTTGACCCCGTTCTGCAGGGTAGAATACTCGGCCGCCTGGAAGCAGGGCAGATACAGACCGAAGTCGCCGTACCCTTGAATGTGCCACAAAGTGTCATTTCAAGGCTTTCGAGACTATTTCTAGACACAGGAGATGTTAGTCGTAGGCCAGTACCAGGTCGACCAAGGGTAACCACCCCACAGCAGGACCGATATCTGGCCTTGACCGCCCGATGAAATCGGAGTGCACCTGCAAGACAATTGTCGGCGGAGCTTGCATCCGTCTCTTCCCGGCAAACTGCGTACCGGAGGCTCAGAACAGCAGGGCTGTTTGCCCGACGTCCAGCGGTGTGCGTCCCGCTCACTCCAGCACAGAGACGGGCCAGTGCCGGGCTGAGTGGCTCAGACGGTTAAGGCGCTGGCCTTCTAACCCCAACTTGGCAGGTTCGATCCTGGCTCAGTCCGGTGGTATTTGAAGGTGCTCAAATACGACAGCCCCGTGTCGGTAGATTTACTGGCACGTTAAAGAACTCCTGCGGGACTAAATTCCGGCACCTCGGCGTCTCCGAAGACCGTAAAAGTAGTTAGTGGGACGTAAAACAAATAACATTATTATTATTATTAGACGGGCCAGTTTACTGTGGAGCCGTCAACATCGAAACTGGACCATGAATGAATGGAGGCATGTGCTCTTCACAGATGAATCCCGCTTCAGTTTGCAGAACGACGCCCGACGCACATTAATCTGGAGGGAACCGGGTATCCGATACAACCACAGGAACATCGTGGAACGGGTCCAGTATGGTGGTGGTGGCGTCATGATGTGGGGCGGAATCATGTTGAATGACCGTACGCATCTGTACATCTTCATGGGAGGTCCGAGGAACACTGTTAACGCTCGGAGATACAGGGATGAGGTACTGAGACCACATGTTCGACTCTTCAGAGGTGCAGTTGGTCCAGACTTCCTCTTAATGGACGATAATGCCCGATCACACGGCGCTGCTCGGGTGGATGAATTTCTGGCTGGGGAAGACATTCATTGCATGGACTGACCAGCGAGGTCTGTTGATCTGAAACCTATAGAACATACCTGTGATGCATTGGCGAGGCGAATTGCATCCCGGCAGCCTGCACCAAGGACCCTCCAAGACCTTCACATTGCCCTTTCGAAGGAATGGGATCGACTGCCACAAGAACTCTTGGAACATCTGATAGAGAGCATGCCACGTCGGTGCGAAGCATGTGTGGCCGTTAGGGGTAACCATACACCCTATTAATAGCATACTTTGTTGTGGAAGACATTGCCAAGTTTTGTTACTTGTTGTCAAAGGTGTACCTTAGCTATCAGAACCTTTCTGACACTGTTTTTGGACAAGTTGTGTGACATATGGTGTGTGAATGAGCTTTCGTTTGTTCAGCAATCCGTCTGACATTCCTATCAGGTGGTACGGACTCGTTTAGTGATTATGCTTACATTTTGGACACGAGTGTAGGTCTTATGGCGACGATGGAATAGGAAAGACCTAGGAATGGGAAGGAAGAGGCCGTGGCCTTAATTATGGTACAACCCAGCCTAGTGTGAAAATGGGAAACCACGGAAAACCATCTTCAGGGCTGCCGACAGTGGGGTTTGAACCCATTATCTCCCGGATGCAAGCTCACAGCTGCGCACCCCTAATCGCACGGCCAACTCGCCCGGTGTTTATTATTTAACATGCTTGAAGATGCAACACTGCCGCCCCGCGATTGTGTATTCCTTCACTCACATCTTTGTAAACGGAATGAAATACTGAACGAAGGAAACAATCCTCCCAATGGTTTGATTACAGTAGATGTTCAATATGCCCCCCTCCTACTTCGATGCACAGTTCACAGCGGTGTAGTAGTGACCTTGGTCTCCGTTCAGGATGTATGGTGTGTCGCGAATGACCTCTAAAGCTGCCTGTATTCTTGTTGCCAGTTCATCTTCATTTTCTACGGGGTTCGCATAGTAGTCAATTTGTGACAAACAAAGTGAACACTGCCTACTGGAGGTGGGAAGCGACTGTGTGAAACGAACGAGAAACTTGTGCATTCGCACCGACTATTATCTGTGTCTCCCACTTCCCACTTCCCCTCCCTTCCCTTCCATTCCCTCCTCTGGCGCACAGCAGCAGGCAGCGGCTGGCTCTATGGTGTTGCAAATACGGCATGTTCGTCAATTTGAATCTTGCGCCAGAAACTAACAAAATAACCTCATTTTCTTGAAAAATAAAGACGATTTCTCTCCGCCAATCCAATTGCAACATCATTCTGAACATAACACGAAGAACATCCTTTTTTTGTCGGTAGAGATTTACACCCCGTATAATGAATGACATCGATGATTTAGTAAATTTTTGCGAATAGTAATATACATATTCAAATTGATGATTTCACGACCCGTGTTAACAGACATAATCTCTTTTGAATTTTTACCATGTAAAAGAGGAAAACTCTACGAATACCTAGTTACCAGCTATTGAAGTTTTGACGAGATGGTTCTCCTCCCCGTCCTGCACTATCTCCATTAAATTTCGGTTTTCCAAATTCGTACTCTCCTCATTAACAGAGACATGTGCTATTTGTTACAATAATAATTGATCGTTTTTGTGTTTTTAATTATCAGCATGAAATTTGTACACATTTATGAGAAAATATGTATCTTTTCAGTGTTAGAGACTTTTGGATTTTAACGTTGTTTTTCAAATCATCTCGAACTTTGATTCTTGGAAAAGTTACGATGGGTAGGTTAGGTTATGTATTGTTCAGGAAATAATTGGACCAACATGAAATGAAAAGGTAGTTCAAACTTGCCTCAGGCGAGGGACTTTTTCCTTGAAGGAGATTCTATTTTATACTTAATGGAACACCGTGCTCTAAAGTCCAGTCTGTCAAGGTATTTTTGGAATAAGAATATGTAAATATATTGCATAGGTAAGGCACTAGCCAAGACACCAAACCCATTGGTAATTTGCGGAAATCATGAAAGCAAAATGAATAAAAAGCAATTAAAACTGAAATTAGCCTCATGGAAAACATTGTCATTGTTGGGGTGATGAAATACAGAATATTTACAAGGACCTGTAGGCTATCTAATATGACAAGAAATAATTTAGGTAATTATGAAGAAAAAGGGAATGGGCACTATGTACTAACAAGAGATTGTATTTATAACATACCTATTATGAATCTTTGTTAAAACCAATAATAACAATTAAACCTCCACCTTTATTCTAATAATTTTTACGCGTCTATAGCTTTAGATATACAGTCAATATCTGGTGAGGTCGAGTCCTATCATTAACGGTTTTAAAGATGGTTTTCTGAGGTTTCCGACTTTTACATACGGGAGGTTGTTAGAGATTCCACTGGTAACTGGTATAAACACAGACTGGTTCTTTCATCGTCTTGCAGTCATGCCATTATATTATTCCAATAATGGTAACATCTTACAAAATCAGAGTATTACTAGCACGTTATGATACTAACCTTAAACATACAACATTAATGAAACTACAACAACAAAGAATAACTAGAACAGAAATGTTGAGGATGTATCACAGTTAAGAGTTATGGCCATTTCCTGTACAGTCCTAGCCTTTCCCATCCACCGTCTCAGAAAACCACTCTGGGTTGTGCGACATTAAAGAAGTAGCAAATAAAATAATAAAGAGAATATCTAAACACAAAGCACTGTGTAAAGTATAATTTTACGCACTGTTGGCATTGCGCGAACTAAGCCTTTGAACACCAGTGCGTTAAGATGGCAAGTACGCGTGAAGCAATGACAGTCCAAATAAACACTTTATTACAAAGTACATTTTCTTTGACTTAACTGGAATCACGTCTCAGTCTTTTCTTTGACTTTGACAATATAGAAGTGACTTAGGTGAGAGCGATGCCAGTCAAAAAATTGCTTATGCAGCCAGTTTCTGTTTTGAATGGTGTAAAAATATCGCTCATAGGGTCCAATGGAGCGCGCATTTCAGTTAATAACTTCTGTTTCGGCGAGGAAAGTAACGGGGAACTCACTCCTCATTTCCCTAGTTCACCCCTTCAATGACGCCTACGGCATCTGCGGCAGCTGGAAGTGAAGCTGTTTAAGATCCAACTAGCCTTCAGGCTATGTACTCATACATACATACATACATACATACATACATACATACATACATACATACATACATACATACATACATACATACATACATACATACATACATACATACATACATACATACATACATACATACATACATACATACATACATACATACATACATACATACATACATACATACATACATACATACATACATACATACATACATACATACATACATACATACATACATACATACATACATACATACATACATACATACATACATACATACATACATACATACATACATACATACATACATACATACATACATACATACATACATACATACATACATACATACATACATACATACATACATACATACATACATACATACATACATACATACATACATACATACATACATACATACATACATACATACATACATACATACATACATACATACATACATACATACATACATACATACATACATACATACATACATACATACATACATACATACATACATACATACATACATACATAAACACGCCAAAAGTCATGTGATAGCATATTTAAATTTGATAGTTGTGTGGTATCACCGTACCATGACGTCTTGGAAGTGCCCAGATCTGTATCAGGAGTGATCTCACGCCTCTAAAGTGAGTGTAAACACCGTCTGCGTTGATCGTGAAAAAGTGACGTGGATTATCGTCTTTCGAACCAGATGGACGGAACATTCCATTTTCGAAGCTATGCGGACGTTTAACATTCCTAGATTTTATTATGTACAAAATTTTGATTTTCTTCAAATGACGGACTCCCTACAACTTTATTTAAAAGATAAGCATGGGCACGTTTATAAGTGTAGACATTCATTTCCGAGATTTACTGCTTTAAACGGTACGTTGTATTGACAAACGGACTGAGGCATTAGACAAATCTTTTAGTGTTCTACATGGTTGGTCCTATGACATTTTCTTGTATCTCCTATATTTATGGGTTATATTGAGTTAGTAACATTGAATAGGATAAAATTTTGGCACATTGCTTTATTTTTCGGATACTTGTGTGTGGCAGCTGGAATTATAAAATTTGGGTAGAATATAGCCACTGGTCGTGTCAGTTTGCGTGCGAATTTTATGATTCCACCCATAAGTGTGTAAAACTATGAAATACATGTGTAAAAAGCGTAGAATTAACCCAAAATCGATAAATGCAGCTCTATCTAACGTATACGGGATAGAGATACGACAAAACGTAATAGGACCAAAGTTATAGATCTCTTCAAATTGAGCCGCGATTGTGCTATCAGTTTTGTGATACGACTTACCGTTTAGCCACCAATTACCCCGAAAGGAAGGTCTACAGTGTCAATGAAATTGCCTCCGTCGGGGCCGAAATGTTACGCAGTTGAACATCTTGGAATTTTTCCTCAAAGGGGAGAGAATTCAGTTTTCGGAATTAGTACTCGCATACATACGGATAAATTAATGAAGAGAATAACACAGTTGAGAAAGTTCACATTAACTGAATATAGAATAACAACTGAGGACAGCCGGATAGGACAAATATGTAAATATCAAGTGAATATATTGAAAAAATGGAATGTCCCTTATTAAATTGTGATGATGTGAATTACGGATTTAAGATAGCGGTAACAGAGGAGAAATTTAGGCCCAGGGATTCTTAGATAAGAAGGTGACATATGGTGTTATTACTTAAGAATAAAGCTGGTAGGCGAAGGCAAGAGATTAAAGAAGAAAACAGAAGTATAAGAGAAATGCAGTAAACATTATAGCAATTGCCATAAAACACCTTACGGTGTGAAATAATGGGCTACACTCCGCGACAATTTTGAAATTCTAACAGCCAACCTTAGTGTTGTTCGAAGACGATTGTAACCTCCGATTGTATTGCGTAAATATCTCGCAGAGTGGCAGCTTGATGTCTCTCTCGCCTTGTACCCACCGAAGAACGACTAGTTTACAGGAATAATGGCAAAAGTGGCATTATGTTACTTCCCTGCTGCTGACCAGCCAGAGACGTCGCCATGGTAACCGGTAGAATCGTTGTCGACCTCTGTGAGTGTCCGTCACTCAATGCAGAGCATGAAAATGAGGAAAAATAGTAATTTTCCTCATCATTTGAAGAGTAAGTTAAATTATGTTTACGGAAAATAAATAGTATAACAGAAAATTAAAAAAAAACTGTTCTCGTATCCCTTTAAACCTCCAGTCTGTCCAGTGATTTTTAAATCATATGTATATTTCAACCTGCTCCTGTATGAGTATATTATAAATATGAAGTTTGGTCAAGATCTGTCCAGTCGTTTCGCCGTGATGGTTGAACAAAGAGACAGACAAACAGATTCAGAAGCTAAAAATCACTGATCCGGCCTTGAGTCGACCTAAAACGGATAAATATCTGAAAAATAGGAAAAATAAAGTAAAATACAGACAGCAGACCCCCTAGAATTTTATTTATGTATTCAAAACACAAGTATTTACGTTACGAAGTTGAAAATTTGGAGTTGTAGCGCCGTTTCTTTCCTTCTTCGCTCACTTTTCAACAGAATTGTGATATGCAAGCTTACGTTTGAATAACATGGTTGATACTAGTGTTTTGAAGCTGATGTAGCTGTGTGTCTGTAGGATGGCTGTTGGTACATTTTAGTACATTATTGAGATAAAAGATATACGACGTAATAATATGGAACTGGATACCTTTCGCCTATATCGCTGAAGGCGGACATTAGATCAATACACAATATCTTGCCTTTGTATTTAAACATACTTCGCATACCGTATAAGCCAGCAATGGACACAGTTCAATCGGTCAGTGGAAGGAGGAACTAAATCATATTTTCTAATTTTTCAGGAGAAACATATAACTGATTTTTGAATAATACTGCGCTGAACAAATTAATTTTTTTTACCAATTGATACACGGCCTATCACAGTTACCACGCAGTTAAGAGAATCGATATATTTAATTTTGGCTACATATTTATTTAGAAAATAACGTAGATGCATGCCTGTGACTTTGTAAAGAGACTACGTCTCTCATAGTGCACCAATATTGGGTCAACCTGCATGGACAGATTGTCGCTAGGCGACAGTGGCTTACTCTGTATCATGATAGTCTGCTAGGAAGTATCATTATAGGAGAATGGGAATATGCCGCTATTTTTTATGAAGCTGGCCTACTTTTCCACATCTTTTAAACCACTGCAGCAATTTCAACCAAACGTGGTACACTTATAACTTACTATCTTACTGCGGGGGTAAGTGGCACTCCCTGTGGCTCCAAGTAGCCTACGCAATGGCCTCCACAATATGCACTAGCCATGCATCTTGGTAGATATGCAAGTTACCAACTGATGAGCCCAAATTATCACACTGGGGCGAAACGCTGGCAACCAAGAATGGAGTTAGCAGGAAAATTTGTAATTTCCAATAAGGGACCATTTATATTAGAATTTTCAACATCTTATATCAAATTATTTAGAAGGATTTTTTTAGGTGAACCCCATTTTAAGTCCTTAGGGGTAGAGTGCTTTGTATATTCAGGACAAAAATTAGCCACCACCATTTAAAGTTGGTACTTTGTAATTCACATGGTTTTGAATGAATTAGTATTTCTTCCTGGCTTCTATCTCCATTTAACCCCCTAAGAGGTGCAATGTTTTAAAACACTGTCATTTAATATCTAAGGCATGAAAGAGCAATAATTATATGAAATTACAAGTTAGAACCGCAAACCTTTACAGTGGGATGAATATTTACATTTTAGGAGTTTAACCCCCATTTTACCTCTTTACAGGTGAATTTTTACAAACCCATTCTTTTACAGCACCTACGATGAAAGATAAAAGGTACATAAACAAATAATTCGACATTGTGCACATTTCCTGAGTTAATCAAATGAGATATTTCGCATCATCTCAGCTGCAATGGATTATTCATATTTTTAAGTAAGCGTCTGAATTAGATATATGGATGACGCCGAAGACAACAATCTACCCAAAACATGGTCACTGCAAACAACATTCATTAGAAACGTTATTTTAATAACGTCTGGGTAGAAAGTGATATTTACCGAGCTCGATAGCTGAAGTCGCTTAATTGCGGCCAGAATCCAGTATTCAGGAGGTAGTGGGTTCGAACCCCACTGTCGGCAGCCTTGAAGATGGTTTCCCGTGGTTTCCCATTTTCGCACCAGGCAAATGCTGGAGCTGTACCTTAATTAATGCCACGGCCACTTCCTTCCCACTCCTAGCTCCTTCCTGTCCCATCGTCGCCATAAGAACTGCCTGTGTCGGTGCGACGTAAAGCAACTTGTTAAAAAAAAGAAGAAAGAAAGAAAGTGATATTAAATATTTCCTGAAATAAGAATTATAACTCAGCTGTTTACAGGAATTTTGTATGCAATGCGCTCGCGAATTTTATAAAATAAATTT
This sequence comes from Anabrus simplex, assembly GCF_040414725.1. Classification (NCBI taxonomy): domain Eukaryota; kingdom Metazoa; phylum Arthropoda; class Insecta; order Orthoptera; family Tettigoniidae; genus Anabrus; species Anabrus simplex. The sequence goes on from NC_090269.1 coordinate 82,754,578, forward strand.
CGTTACTTGTTAAAAAAAACAGTTATTTTAATTTTCTCTTAATTTGAACTGTCTGTTGAAATAGCAATGACATAGACACATGAAGCGGGTCGTTGACCCTCGTGTGATTTAGAAATCCGACTCATTCCACAAATATCACACTCTGGCTAAACATTTACTATTTTAAACTTGAATATTAAAAGTGACTATATTTTACAATAAGCCTGTAACTGGTTTTATTATGAGAGCTGTTGTACGTATTTGTCTACCCTGAAGGACGAGAGAATAGGATACATGCTTTCTGTTTTTCTTCCAGAGCTAATTTTATCCCGATAAGGCTGTACTGAATACACAAGACCTTATTTCATGCAGTTTTTAAAAGTCACGCAAACTATTTTGGTCTGTCTTGTTTTTTCCAGGCTGAAGAAAAAGAAGGGCTCTTTTTTTCAATCGATCACTTCTCTCCAGAAGAATAGCGCCAAGGTAAGTAAACTTTGTTGCTACTCGGTAGAACATTAACATTTAGTGGTCTCGTGTATAACGTGATATTGTCTCCAAACTTTGTTAGCATTGATCAGCAGTCTGTTTGAAGGTACAGTGACATAACATACGGCTCTGTAAACTATATTTGTTCCCAGATGACTTATAATATCACCTGACAGACGAAATATAATAATATTAATAATAACCCCCTCCCCTCATGAAAGCATTACTCATAATAATTTTCATATTACAACACCTAGTGTTAGTGAACTCCCGGTCATACATTTATGGTAAAAATTGGTCTGCAAATATTTTGTGTCTTATTCGTGTTAATAGAGAGTACACATTATGAAAAACAACCGTTGAAATATCCAATGAAGTTTATGAGTTATAATATTTCAAATCCATAAAAGTACCCCAGCCGGTCCCATGGTGTAGGTGTAGCATGCGTGCCTTTTTCCCGGAGGCTCCGGGTTCGATTCCCGGCCAGGTCAAGGATTTTTACCTGGATCTGAGGGCTGGCTCGAGGTCCACTCAGCGTACGTGATTAGAAGTGAGGAGCTATCTGACAGTGAAATAGCGGCCCCGGTCTAGAAAGCCTAGAGTAACGGCAGAGAGGATTCTTCGTGCCGACCACACGACACCTCGTAACCTGCAGACTTACGGGTTGAGCAGTGGTTGCTTGGTAGGCCAAGACCCTTCAGGGCTGTTGCACCATGGGTACTTTCTTTTTATAAAAAATACTCCACTTTTTGTAAAGACAATCCTGTTCACTATACTACAGCAGGTATTGTGGCTACTTAATATGTTTCTAAATATCTACCCAATAGAGTGTATATTTCCGTAAAAGTCGAAAGTTGAAAATATCACTTTATTTTTTTATTTTTTATTTTTTTGCATTTTTCACGACACTCACTTCGCAGTTCGGATGGTGACTGTAACCTCAAAGATAAGATGCCAGTCAGTGATAATTATCCATCTGTAACATGTATAGACCACTGCGATCTGTTGAGCGAATCCTGCAGTACCTGAGGAGTGAAAGCTTGGAGACAGCAGCTCATTCCAAAGATGTTTCAAAGATGTTTCCAAAGATGTTAGTTTTTATTATTTAAGGGCAAATTTTCGAAAAGGGACATCCCCAGAAAAAGCACCCTATGTTACTTTCATCTTTCGCCTATTATGTCAATATACACTCTGTTGGATACTTACTTAGAAAAAATAAAGTACCCATATACCTTCTGTAGTTTTGTGAACACCGAGCTCAATAGCTAAAGTCGCTCAAGTGCGACCAGTATCCAGTATTCGGGAGATGTTGGGTTCGAACCCCACTGTCGGCAGCCCTGGAAATGGTTTTCCGTGGTTTCCCAATTTCACAACAGGCAAATGCTGGGGCTGTACCTTAATTAAGGCCACGGCCTCATCCTTCCTACTCCTAGCCCTTCCCTGTACCATCGTCGCCATAAGACCTATCTGTGTAGGTGCGACGTAAAGCAAATAGCAAAAAGAAAAAAATGTTTAGTGAAAAACATGTTTAGTAAACAGGATGCTCATTACACCCAAAATGGCATTTTTATAGGTTTGACTCATAGACTTTATTTGATATTTCAACGGTTGTTTTTATAATGTGTAGGGGAGACCGGGGTTAGTTGTTACAGTTTTTTAAAATAATTTAAACTTCCCACATACCATACGTGGCATATGAATACCAACGTAATTGGTTACTACTGCCATTCAGGTTAAATTAAACAGTTTTTTTTACGGTCATTCAGCCGTATATTTATATGCATTTTGCAATTATTTGTCAACATGTACAGTGTAACAACTTACCCCACGATGGGGTATGTTGTTACACTATATGGGGCTTGTTGTTACAGAGGTTTGAAAACAGTACATACCCTAAATATATTCATTATTAATTATGGATAAGTAGGTGACAGTATGTCATTTTACGTTATATTACTAATGTGATATTGCTAATTTTATGATCAAACTTCTTATTATTTGATGAATCTTTCATTGTTCTCAACTAATCTGAAGACTCACACTCGAAGTCGCCACCAGAGTTGCAGTTCACACAAATATAGAGCTTGTCGAACTTGGCACAACAGTCATGCTCCCATTGGTGGCATCGAGTACACTGAAGCCATTTTGTTGGTGGCCTAGAGCGAGAGTAAGGCTCAGCACACTCAATACAAAAGCACTCGTCTTCTTCCTCCGATGATTCTGTTCTGTGGACGATTTTCTTGATCTTTTTTCCGCATGTTCCACTTTTTAAGGGCCCTCTGTCAACAAGTTGTGCCGTTTGCTGGATTCACGCTTTTCTGCCTTCGCTTGTAACGCTGCTTTTACTGGAGTGTCTGTCAAAATTGGACTTTCCGTCGTCTTCCGCTAATGTGCGGTCTTACGAAGTCCTTCCTTAGGAAATGGACTTAATTCTTATGGACTTACGTGAAGAGTAGTTGAAGAAGATCCTGGTGTAGGAGACGATGCAGAAGGGTCGCTGCATGCATAGCTGTTCAAAATAAGTAATGAAGCATTAAGATCGCCAGAACACTGATCTCTATTGGTTTCTTGGAGTGGACGATCAGTAACGGCAGAAGGCAAGAAATCATCGCCTGAAAAGATCTGGCTGTTAATGGGCCATATGCCTGTAACTAAGAACCCAGACTTGATGTTGTTAGGAGTGACATCTTCGGGTAGCGACTGGCGCACTATGGTTTGGATATCATAGATGGAAAGAGTTTTTCGAGGATTACTTTTCATCTACGCGTCAGAAGCACAGCTCACAAACTTCTTGAAAGGTCCTAAAACACATCTACTGAAGGGCTGTAGTTTGTGAGATGTGTGCGGTGGAAAGAAAAGCAATACCACACCATTTTCCTTTGCGAGGTTGAGAACTGAAAAAGCAAGGTGAAATATCAAGGTGAGACTGATGGTTATTCAGAAGAAGAAGAACTAGTTTCTCCTTGGTAGCCCTGGAGTGAGTAATGAAATGTCTCATGAAGGACTGAAAATCTTGACCTGTCATCCATCCTGATTTATTTGCAGATCCTGCACTTCCTACGGGTCCGTTAGCGATAAAATGATCTCTGAAATTCTTCCTTGGGAACACGAAAAAGAGCGGCACTGAATTTCCACCCGCACTTACAGGCACAGCAATGGTAACTAAGGTACCCCTCTCCGCAGATGTCACAGAACCAACTTGTTTCACACCTTTCCATGTACGACTTTTTAGCGTACTGCCTCTATCTCTCTTCCGTTTATAATTCCTCTTATCGCCTTAGAAAGTAAGCTATATGCATCCTACATACTTGCTATACATTAAAATCTAGTGAGGGGCAAGTTGTTACACTGCAACAACCTACCCCCAGCTTACTGTAACAACTAGCCCCTTGTAACGCCATTTTGTTTCGCAGCTTACATCAACACCATAATATCACAATTCAGATTTTGTGAATATCCTGTTCCTTACCTCAAGTGTTGATAAATTATTGATGTAATTATTGAATCCAAACCTGTTGATGCTTAGAAACTATGAAACAATATTCTGTTAACAAAGAAATTACTCGGAGACACGAAATACACATTTGCTCACATAAACGCTGCGTGGCTGAATGCCACGAGTCGCGGGGTTGAAAGGAAAACCGGACCGACTAGTGACACCATCTGGTGGAAGGGCGAGGGTATACTACTGGTGGCTGATTTAAACTTGGAATATAACATCTTGCCCCGTGTAACAACTAGCCCGGTCTCCCCTAATCTATATTAACACGAATAAGGCACAACATATTTTGCAGACCATTTCGCACCATTAATGTATGACCAGGAGTTTACTAACTGATTTTCGCTAGTATTCTTACACTTTTGTTAATTACTGTAGTTGCAGTGAAATATTGATATTTATGTAGCACTATAAGGAAAACATGAAGGTTTATAATAAGAAGAGCAATGCTAAAATTCTTTTAGATGGTGGATATACGAAGTCTACGTATAGCAGTGACATTTGTGTTCATAACATACATATGTATTGCAATTTAACAGGTACTGAATATTCTTTGTAAGAGTGAACTGTACTTGTTCATTTCTTCTCACCATATGTATGGGAAGAACATTTTGTTGTCTCATTTACAGAAGAATTTCGAAGTTATAAAGGGTGAAAGAATGGACACATTTCATGGAAGTATCATTCGAAATATCGGATAAAAAAGAAAGGTGTCAAAAATTCTCTTGGGAAAATCCAATGAACACGACTATGTCTTTCAATGAGTGGAACTGAAATTGATAGCGATTCATGTATTTACATCTAATGAATTTTTTTCCGAGAGATATCTGTAATTTGGTGTGGGTTGGTGGGATTCAGTGCATCGAAAGGGGGAAACTAACTCAGGACCTGTAAAATTACCACGAATGAAATAATCAGGTTTCTAGAGTATGATGAGATGAGGCCTCTTAAATAGAAGAGCCTTCTATATATCTCTCAGTAACCGAGCTCGATAGCTGCAGTCGCTTAAGTACGGCCAGTATCCAGTATTCGAGAGATAGTGGGTTAGAACCCCATTGTCAGTACCCCTGAAGATGGTTTTCCGTGGTCTCCCATTTTCACACCAGGCAAATGCTGGGACTGTACCTTACTTAAAGCCACGGCCGCATCCTTCCCTGTCCTAGCCCCTTCCTGTCCCATCGTCGCCATACGGCCTATCCGTGTCAGAGCGACGTAAAGCCAATAGCAAAAACAATCTCTGTCATGGCCATCCGTCAATATTCACGTCACACCCTGCATAGTTGCTAGGCAACATTGCGTCACACATTTTGTGTCGCTAATTTCAGATGACTTCCAGCCATAAGACATGCATTAATCAAAAATAGTTCTGAATTACAGTCTCAAATGTAAGAGAAATATAGGACATCCCAGAGAAGAATGAAAATATGAGGTATGATTAAGCTAACGACCTAATGTTAGGATTTTGATGATGATGATGATGATGAAAGTCTTGATTTTTTAATTGTGACATCAATGCTGTAACGCCGCCATGTAACGGAGCCAGGGAATGTCGTTTATACCGCAGGCAGTATGTTTAAATGTCCACATTCCTCCCAAGTAAATGAACACGCCCCTTCCATTTCATATAGGTACGCAGAGATAACAGAAACAGAGTGGTTGTGAACGAATGGTCGCGGAATGCAGTCGCAATATTTTCGAAGCAACAGCAGAGGAGCTGGATAAAAATTTTATATGATAGAGGTCGGATTCAGTCTCGTGCCGTCTGTTAGGTATTCTTTATGAATGATCCCTCCAGCATCAAAAAGTTAATGTGCATTGTCTTGATGTGTGAATTCTCGCACCTAACCTGTTTGGATTTTGGTGACCCTAGACCGCACCACTCCAGGCTTTGCCTCACCGATTCTGGGCCGTAATTCAGGCACCACGACTCCTCGCCTGTAAAGATGCATTCAATGATATTCCTGGGGTTCGTATATTAATAGTTGTGGTAATGGAATTGACAGCACCTAAAATGGACGAAACCCCTGCTAAATGGAGTGAGAAGATTGCCAAGTCAACAGAGGCACCAACATGACCAATTCCTGGAGAGAGGGGAGGGAGGATACGAGTGGATACACTAACCACCATGTTGATTAAGTCTCCACAAGCCTCCTTCCAATCTTTTTTGATGAAGGTGAATGAAACTGGGTGAGCAAGTTAAAGGAATCGGCCGGTGTCTACGAATAGGAACTGTCCGGCATTTGCCTGAAAGTGAAAATAGGAAACCACAGAAAACCATACTGTGAACAGCCGACGATTGGGCTCGAACGCACTCGTCTGTCGAAGGCAGAGATTGGCTTCGTAGCCGTTGCTCGTGAAGGCGCGCTGTCATTCCGTTCGATGAATGTATCTGGAATATATCGGAATAAATGTGGGATATTGTGTACAACAGTAAACTTTAAAGCCTGAGGTTAGGAAGGGTACACTTGAGTTCCAAATATAGCACAGTCGCAATCAAAACATTTACCTTCAGCAAGTGTGTGGTGAAACCAAATTAATAATAAACAGTACTGACTTCCGTCTACAGATGCCATGACCACTTCTTCAAGTCGTTTCATAGCGCACTTGTCTCTTAGAGTGACTACTCTGATCATATTAAAAGCAATAGCTTCTTCCTAGTGTCCCAAAATCATTTACATTCATTGCCCAAGTCGTGAATTTTAGTGTAAGAACATCTAATGTCCGTTTCCTTGGCTGATAGTCCAACCCTGTGACCTTCAGTTCCGAATATTTCGGCTCCTGTTCCCAGAGGGGTAGAGGATTTAATCACATCTAATCTCTGGCTTGGGGACTGGGTATTTGTGTGTTTCAATACACATCGCTTCAACTGCGCACAATGCACCTCATTTAAGAACCACCATAGAAAAACGCATTATTTATGTCATCTCTCGACATAAGGTTGGCTTCAGGAAGGACACCTGGCAGTAAAAGAAGGCCACGTATACGTTCATTTGTGCGTGTGTGTGAGACAGACAGATACACTGACGAACAGACAAAAAGTGAAGCAAGAGAATACGAACGAGTGGTAGTTTCAGGACAGAACGCCGTGAGATAGAGCGAGTCGGCAACCTTTCACTCACTGTTGTATTGCATGCTATCTATCCAGATCCTACCTGAGGTGCAAGTTATGGATATCGATGCCAGCACACAACGATTTATTGCCATTTAGAATATTCTAAATTTGTTTCCTCTCATTCTCTGTAAAGGTAGTTGTTTGCTTAAGTTGTTGGGTTCTCATTTCATACACTGAATTGATGCGGTTCTCCATGCCACACTATCCTATGCAAATATCTTCATTTATATGTAACAGGTACATCCAACATCTACTCTAAACTGTCACAATCATGCCTTGTCCGACTCGTTGGCTGAATGGTCAGCGTACTGGCCTTCGGTTCAGAGGGTCTCGGGTTCGATTCCCGGCCGGTTCAGGGATTTTAACGTTCATTGGTTAATTACAATGGCTCGGGGGCTGGGTGTTTGCGCTGTTCTCAACATCCCTGCAACTCACACACCACACATAACACTATACTTCACCACAATAACACGCAGTTACCTACACATGGCAGATTACGCCCGCCCTCATCGGAGGGTCTGCCTTACAAGGGCTGCACCCGGCTCGAAATAGCCACACGAAATTATTATTACTATCATGCCTTCGTCTACTTGTAAGTTTCTACCTCTTTCATTTTCCTCAATAACAACTGAAGAAGTCCTATGTATTTTAAGATGTGTCCTATCAGTTGCCTGGTCATATTTGGCAAAACATTTCACCTCTCAGCAAATCGACTCAGTATCTCTTCATTAATGACCCGATCAACACTTCTGACCGTCAACATTCTTTTCAAACACCACATTTCGAAAGGCTCCATTCCCTTTCTTACTTCACTAGTTACTGCCCATATACCGCTTCCATACCAACGACAAACTATACATAAAAGCATCAATAACGTAATTTGTACGTGGATAACTATGTTTGATGTTAGCAAGTTAATTTTCTTAACCCCTCAGCGCCGACCTCTATACGTGGTATAGACCCCCTTTTCTTCCGTAGCCGCCGACCTCTATACGTGGTATAGACCCATACATGGTTTCGCACTTACGGCTATAGCGCGAAGAGTTTTGGTGTTATGGATATGCAAATTGTTTTGTTTCCAAGAAGACATTTTCGGGTTTATCAGTGTTCTAAATAAGTATTGAAAATCGTTAAAGTGTAGCTGCTTTTGCAAGGATAAGTATATGTCAATTATGTCTGAGCACCAATCCCTGCTTTTTTAATAGTCCGTTTGCTTCATTCTTTCCCACAGAATAAAATAAAGAAATGATGATCTGAGAAGTTTGTCTTTTCGTGTGATGTTCTTTGCTCTAATTTTGTATTAAGAGTGCGGTTTATTTATTATATTTGTCTTTATTTCTCAGCTTGTAGTCTTTTCGTAACTCTCTACGAGTACTCTGTATAGGCATCAGTTAGTGCTGCTTTCTGTCATACGACACGAGAAGCAGTTGTGCATGGTATATATCTCGTTTGAAAGACGATGTATCGACCTTTTAATCTGAAATATGTATCGAGTTGTTTTGATTCGTCATAAATGTTATTCCCCTCATTCAGTTTCGTCCTGCCGCTTTCGGTCCCGCTGCAGCTTCATCAGCTTGTGTGACGCACCGCGCTCAATGGCTAGCTCCTGCTGAGTGTAGCGTGCTTGAAATATTGTATAATTCAAATGAAAGTTTAGTCGGAAGTAGTAGTGGCAGTATTAGCAGTAGTGATAATGAAATAGATGATGCAGCAGTGGTAAATGATGAGAGTGATGATGAGGAGGAACCAGTACTTGGAAATTTCGTGTAGGAGGCTATAGATACGCATACAGGTCAAAGGGAAGCTTTCAACAGTGAATTATGATTCCTAGATTCTCCAATAATATTTAGACAAGTCGCAGGGACAAACATTGAGCAGTTATCTTATCAGTTTCAGCTGATGGAAGGTTTGTTTACGTAGTGCAAAATACGCTTCTCGGGCGGGAAACGAAATATTCAAGGCCGGCGCGCATCAGATAATACAGTTCCAAGGTTGCAGGAAATACGTTTTATCAGGAAATTAGCCCCAAGAGTGAGAAATCCAAACCTCAGAGACGTTGTATCGCGAGTTCAAAACACGGTGAAAAGAAGACATCGGTGTACTGCTGCCAGGAGTGTGCCTTGGGTCTCTGTCTCGAAGAGTGCTTCGAACTCTATCACATGGAACTAAATTACTAAGGAAATGTGAAACAATTATGTAATTATCTTCATGTACATAGTTCTACCATAAAGAATTCCAAATTTCGTGAATATCGGGCCACTCTTACACTAGTAGTAACGCTTTAAGTGAATCAATGTATTTCAGTCGCGCGTAGTTGAAATCTCATCCGGCCGCGGGATAGGAAGCTCTTTAAACGGCTGCGACGCTGAGGGGTTAAGGAATAACGTTCTTTGATAGTGCTAGTTTGCATTTTATGACTTTCTAACTTCTGCCATCGTGAGTTTTCCTGCCACTCAAGTAAGAATAATCACTCACCTCTTTAAAGACGTAATTTTCTAATATAAAATTTCCTGCATCATCCGACTTCATTCGACAGCATGCCATTGCTTTTGAATGCATTTATTTTAAATCTTTCACTCCTTTTCAAGAATAGAAGAAGATACCCAACAAATTAATCAGGAATTTATCCAGAATTTCAGGAGACTCGGATAGGATAACAGTATTAACGGCATACTTCAGGACTTTGATTACATCTCCTGGAACTTTGACACCTCTTCCAAATTTCCCTTCGAATTCCTATACCACTTGTTCCATACAAACATTGCGAAGAACCACGGATAAATTGCAACTCTGGCTCACTCTTTTCTGGATTGCTGATTCCTTTTCACAGCACTCGATTCATCTCATTATAGAGTGATTTTGTTTATCCAATATGTAGGTTGATACTGAATCAACGAATTTCTTCTTTTTGTCTCCTCTAGCAAAGGGGCTCACAGCCTAAGAGGAGTATGAAATATTAATGAGGTAACTCATGTATGTTTAAGTTTTTTTCAGTTTCTGTTCATGTTTTAGTACAGATCTCACCATTGAATTGTGTACTCATAAATGCCAATCGACCGTGTGCGAAACCCGCACCTCGAGGACAGAAGGTCAATAATATCTTTTTCATTCCAACTCCAAGGTTTCCGGAGAATTCCCTTATGTTTGTTCCTTGTTCGAACCTTTCCACTCTTTACTTGATTTTCCTATTATTGAAGTTTGGAAGTATTTTTCTCTTCTTTTCTCAGAACTACAATATCAGATATCTCAATACCAATGGTCTATAGTTCATTGTCATTTATTTTTCAATGTTTCTTATTTAATTTACTATATCAATATTCCCCAATTTTATATCGACGAACTGAGTGATTTGGGTAGTACAAGACGTGTAGCTGTGAGCTTGCATTCGGCAGCCCTGAAGGTGGTTTTCCGTTGTTTCCCACTTTCACACCAGGTTATTCCTGAGGTTGTACCTCAATTAACACCAACACTGATTCCTTCGTAATCCAAGCCATTCTTATTCAGTTGTCACTGAAAAATTTTGTGGAGGTAATCTCATTCCGACACTGTAGATCGTTCTCATCTCACCAACTCGACTCAGCATCTCTTTATTTATGACCTGATCAACACATATGACCTTCAACATTCTTACGTAACACCATATTTAGAAAGATTATATTACATTTCTTCTTCCTTCACGAGTTATTGCCCATATTTCACTTCCATACGACGCCACCTCCATACACAAGTCTTCAATAACGTAATTCTGTGCTATTCTTTTGACCACTGTGCACTCGATTGTGATCCTAATGCGCCGTTTCTGGTTTAATTTTATTTATAACGTATTTGTTTCATCAATGGTGGAGTAAAAGGGCGTATTAACTTGAAGTTGGACATATTGTATTCGTGTATTCGAAAATTTTACGATGTATTTTGTCAAATAGACGTCCGTCGGTAACGGATTTACCAACGGAACTGTCTTTAAAGTCGGTTTTATGATATAGGCTTCCAGAGGAAACTTTGCTTTTCTAATTAGAATTGACGATTCCAATATTATAACGATTGCACTCGAGCGTATACCTTGGCAGCCAGTTTGTTTGGACGGGTGAGATCGTAGAAATGATATTGGCTTTTGGACCTATGACTTGTCAAGAAAACAAAGTCATACTCTTTACTTTTCGCAGAGGACTTTGCTCTGCGTCTTCAGAAGAAAATCTTAACTGTTCACGAGGAAGACTTTAACAATAATGAGGGTTTGAAATGAAGACTGCTTTGCTGTTGGGGTTGTAATGGTACGCTCGTTCATCACCAGGTGGCTCGCTGCATGCTGGCACAGCGCTCCAAGCGGGAGCTGACGACAACGTTATGCTCCAATTAAGATGTTCTATCACACCGTGCGCGCGTAAGAAGTAACAGAGAGGACATCAGACGAATCAGGGACGAATGTGGTCGTAGAAATAAGAAACTAATAAAATAATATGCAACGAAAGGCACAAGATAGAATAGAACAGAGCTGAGAAATAATGTGTATGGAGAAAACCAGAGGATGATGAGAGACGGTGAGGGGGGTGTTGCACAACCCGTGAAGCAGAGCAAAGTTCTCTGCGAAACGTAAAAAAAAATTCACCTCGTTTTCTTGGCACGGCATAAGCCCAAAAGCCCATATCATATCTACAAGTACGGGCCGTGAAAGCATCAATGTTAGCAATAATTCTGGTGTCAATCTTTCGTGTAAGAGTTCTTATTTCCAGCGATATGATTACAATTACAATGGCGATATTGTTAATAGATATTGAGATATCAGCGTTGCAAAATAGCGTCACGTTTTGTGGCAGGCGTTTCACTGGTAGTACACCCCCAGCGCTGTTTCGAAAGTAAAGGCTTTCCGCCGTGGTTTCCCATTTTCACACCAGGCAAATGCTGGAGCTGTACCTTAATCAAGGCCACGGCCGCTTCCTTCCCACTCCTAGCCCTTTCCCGTCCCATCGTCGCCATCGTCGGTGCAACGTAAAGCAACTAGCAAAAAAAAAAAAAAAAAAAAGGTAAAGGCATTTTCTCGTCAAATTTTTCTCACTTATGTGACTTTAAACCATTACCACACAAAACTATCGAGCGGGTCCACCAGGGTGCTGAATTTGTTCTTATTGGATAACATTCTAGCTAACAAGCACTGGTTTTAGTGGAACTCAAAGCAAAAGAAAGCACGCTTACAGGTTTCTAGGACTGTTGGTAACGAGCAAGTGGCTTCGGGGTTTGGATTACGTAGTAATCAGCTTGCCTTCTGGAGATAGTGGGTTCGAACCCCACTGTCGGCAGCCCTGTGGTTGGTTTACCGCGCTTTACGATTTTTACACCAGGAAAATGTCTTACTTAAACCCACATCTGTTTCCTTCCCACTCCTAGTCCTATCCCATCCCCTGTGTCGGTGCGATATAAGTACACAATAAAGACTATTGGTATGAAGCTCAAACCTCAGGATGTCCCATTTTTCAAAAATCGGAACCACAAGGACCTGAATTCTCATTTAAAAAGGGCCCACGTGCATTGATCGGAATTCAAACATCGATCACCTTCTGAGTAGCCGATGACAAAAATTCACTCGGCTTTTACGCCACTGTCTTACTAAGAATCCCACTTGAAATTAATGGGATTCAAACCCGTGGTACTCTTGTATTTCTAGAAACCTTTCACTAAGACATTGTTAGCGATCACTCAATACAAGACAATTGTTACACCCAAACTAGAGTATGTTAGGGCAGTTTACCGATCAGGCTGCAATTTGTTCCTTCAAGAAACTGGAGGAGTACGAGAACAATTGTCAAGGCACTCATGTTATAAGAAAAATTAATGTTACCAGCTTATGGCAATTTAAAATTAATTTGCAAACATTTGGCATAACCGGCTTAGAAAATCGGGGAGACATAATTTCCTACGTATGTTTATTAACAGTGACTTCGACTATTCACATATTTTTTAAACCAAGGTTAATTTATAACTTCCTCGCGAATCTCATGGCTTTGTTTGAAAACATCGCACCACACCACAGGATCTCTACTGCGTTTAACTCTGCTCCGAGAAGAAATGGCGCTCGGTGTTTCTGTGATGAAAATCCTCAGTCATTCAACCGCGTCAGGAATGGAATGAGTGAAACCCACGTCTAGCGGCGAGCATAGGAATTGTGCCGCTTGCCGAAGACTGTCGCACTCCTCTGGAGCAATGATTAATGACTGACAGATGAAATGAAGTGATAATGCAGGGCGATGCTGGAATGAAAGATGACAGGGAAAACCGGAGAACCCTGAGAAAAACCTGTCCTGCCTCCGCTTTGTGCAGCACAAATCTCACATGGAGTGACCGGGATTTGAACCACGAAATCCCTGCGGTGAGAAGCAGGCGTGCTGCCACCTGAGCCACGGAGGCTCTTGTATCTGTCATAACCTACAGAAATACGTACAGTTGCTCAAAAATTTGTATAAGTTCCCCGCAGGTACCATACTCTTTTCTAAGAAATTTACATTGGAGGTGAATTATATTTTGATAATAAATCAAATTAAGTCTGATAAAATATTAAATATGAGAACCCTAAAATACTGTCTACTCCATTCAATTATTAAGCGACTATTATATTTTTAATTTGTTTACAAAATTCAACAGTACAAATGTAATGCGAATACAAGATAGCATGTAGTACGATTCTCCATTTTTTTATTTCCTGCAAATGTTCTAGAAGAGATAATTAATTCTTCTTCTTATTATTATTATTAATATGTCCTCCTCTGTGATGTAGTGGTTAGTGCACCTTCGATAGCCGACTTTGCCACGAAATTTGAAAAGTGGCACGAGAGCTGGAACGCCGTCCACTCAGCCTAGGGGAAGCTGAGTATAGTGGGTTCGATTCCCACTTCAGCCATCCTCGAAGTAGTTTTCCGTGGTTTCCCACGTCTCCTCCACGAAAATGCCGGGATAGTAACTAACTCAAGGCCACGTCCGGTTCCTTCCCTTTTCCTTGCCTACTCCTTCCAATCTTCCCATCCTCCACGCACAAGGCCCCTGTTCAGCATAGAAGATGAGGCCGCCTGGGCGAGGTACTGGTCCTCCTTTCCAGTTTTGTCCTCTGACCCGATGTCGCACGCTCCAGGAACTGCCCTTGGAGCGGTAGAGGTGGGATCCCTACCCGAGTCCGTGGGAAAAATCAACCCTGGAGGGTAAAAGGATTAAGAAAGAATTATTATTATGTGTTTATTATTATAACTATTATTATTATTAATATTATTATTATTATTATTATTAAATAAAGAAATAGCCTTGTAAATCCCCTAAGGGTTATGGCGTCCTGCAATAAAGGGACAATTTTCCGTTGGACTCATCAGATGAGCAGGTCATGAAAAGCATAATTATATAGGTTATTTTGTAGTTTATTTCGTGAGAACGTATTAATGCGTGTTGTTCACTTGTGTTGTTTCACCTCCGAGTTGATGTAATTGTGTCTTTCAAGATAAAAAGTTCGAGAAAATGTATTATTACATTCTTGGCACTTGTGTTTTCCCCATTATTATTATTATTATTATTATTATTATTATTATTATTATTATTATTGTTATTATTATTATTCAATAGAATTGATGGTAGAATGAGTTCTTGGTTCAGGGTACTTACAGGAGTTAGACAAGGCTGTAATCTTTCACCTTTGCTGTTCGTAGTTTACATGGATCATCTGCTGAAAGGTATAAAATGGCAGGGAGGGATTCAGTTAGGTGGAAATGTAGTAAGCAGTTTGGCCTATGCTGACGACTTGGTCTTAATGGCAGACAGTACCGAAAGCCTGCAGTCTAATATCTTGGAACTTGAAAATAGGTGCAGTGAGTATGGTATGAAAATTAGCCTCTCGAAGACTAAATTGATGTCAGTAGGTAAGAAATTCAACAGAATTGAATGTCAGATTGGTGATACAAAGCTAGAACAGGTCGATAATGTTAAGTATTTAGGTTGTGTGTTCTCCTAGGATGGTAATATAGTAAGTGAGATTGAATCAAGGTGTAGTAAAGCTAATACAGTGAGCTCGCAGTTGCGATCAGCAGTATTCTGTAAGAAGGAAGTCAGCTCCCAGACGAAACTATCTTTACATCGGTCTGCTTTCAGACCAACTTTGCTTTACTGGAGTAAAAGCTGGGTGGACTGAGGATATCTTATTCATAAGTTAGAAGTAACAGACATGAAGGTAGTAAGAATGATTGCTGATACAAACAGGTAGGAACAATGGCAGGAGGGTACTCGGAATGAGGAGATAAAGGCTAATTTAGGAATGAACTTGATGGACGAAGCTGTACGCATAAACCGGCTTCGGTGGTGGGGTCATGTGAGGCGAATGGAGGAGGATAGGTTACCTAGGAGAATAATGGACTCTGTTATGGAGGGTAAGAGAAGTAGAGGTAGACCAAGACAACGATGGTTAGACTCGGTTTCTAACGATTTAAAGATAAGAGGTATAGAACTAAATGAGGCCACAACACTAGTTGCAAATCGAGGATTGTGGCGAGGTTTAGTAAATTCACAGAGGCTTGCAGACTGAACGCTGAAAGTCATAATAGTCTATAATGATAATGTATGTATGTAAGTTATTATTATCCTTACCGAGTGGAGTGGCCAAGCGGTACGGCTATGGAGCCATGTTCTTCATTCGGTGGACATGTGGGTTTTCTGTGTTTTCCCATTTTCACTTCAAGGCAAGTAACGGGACAGTTCCAGCAGATTTCTTAAGCGCCCGGATGTATTTTCATTTCCCATTATTCATTTTGTCTTCATTAGCTCCTGAACTGAGAAAGGGCATATATCCGTAAAAGTATGCCTCGCACTTTCATGTCATCACACACCCAACCCCGTATCAATAAACGGGGCTAAAGTTTAGACAAAAAAAGTTAATTTCCTTAATACGCTGTTGTATCAATCGCCCATTAAGATCCTTATATAAATTTCGGAATATACAATATATGTGAGTAGGTACATAGAAACTAGAAACATTTGTGATGCGATAAGTTAAATTCAAATGAATTACCTCTAATTTGTCGAAGTCTCTCTACAAATTAGATTTGTCTACGTGATTATACCATCCGCTACTTTTCTTCCTACCGAGCTCGATAGCTGCAGTCGCTTAAGTGCGACCTATATCCAGTATTCAGGAGATAGCGGGTTCGAACCCCACTGTCGGCAGCCCCGAAGATGGTTTTTCCGTGGTTTCCCCATTTTCACACCAGGCGAATGCTGGGGATGTACCTTAATTAAGGCCACGGCTGCTTCCTTCCCACTCCTAACCTTTTCCAGCCCCATCGTCGCCAGAAGACCTATCTGAGTCGGTGCGACGCAAACCAACTTGTAAAAAAGCTTTTCTTCCTTGTAGGCAAAAGCGCTGCAACAAGGTAATTCTGTTATCGTTGAGTGTTTAAACTCAGTAAACATGTCAGTAATCACACAAAGGATTTTAATATCTTCTTCTTAATCTGTTTACCCTCCAGGGTCGGTTTTTCCCTCGGACTCAGCGAGGGATCCCACCTCTACCGCCTCTAGGGCAGTGTTCTGGAGCTTCAGACTTTGGGTCGGGGGATACAACTGGGGAGAATGACCAGTACCTCGCCCAGGCGGCCTCACCTGCTATGCTGAACAGGGGCCTTGTGGAGGGATAGGAAGATTAGATGGGACAGGCAAGGAAGAGGGAAGGAACCGGCCGTGGCCTTAAGTTAGGTACCATCCCGGCATTTGCCTGGAAGAGAAGTGGGAAACCACGTAAAACTACTTCGAGGATGGCTGAGGTGGGAATCAAACTCACCTCTACTCATTTGACCTCCCGAGGCT
Source organism: Anabrus simplex (assembly GCF_040414725.1). NCBI lineage: Eukaryota > Metazoa > Arthropoda > Insecta > Orthoptera > Tettigoniidae > Anabrus > Anabrus simplex. The sequence goes on from NC_090269.1 coordinate 82,771,479, forward strand.
GAGTGGACCCCGTTCCAGCCCTCGTACCACTTTTCAAATTTCGTGGCAGAGCCGGGAATCGAACCTGGACCTCCGCGGGTGGCAGCTAATCACGCTAACCACTACACCACAGAGCCGGACGGATTTTAATATTCTGGAATTTTTCTCATCGTCATTAAAGCCAAAATCGCCCTGAAAGAGACTGAGGTGCCTAGCGTTTTTGTCAAACATTCTCAAACACAGTGACCGATAGGTAGCTATTTAAAAATAACTATATGAGAAAATATGTGTTTCACCTTGCGTGGACTGGAAGTTTGAAACAGCACGCATACTCAGTAGGCTTTCACGAATTACAGCAAGAAGCATCCGTCTGGAGAACAGAATATTTCATAACGTTCGTGTCCCAAGGGTGACTATATTTTAAACCTGCACTCCCCTTAAATAAGACACGGTATGTTTTTCGTTTGTGAAACATAACATCTTGTCCTAACTCTCTCTATGGATGGTTGGTAAAATGTTGATCTCTGGTTCCAAAGATCGCGGGTTCAAACCCGGCAGAGGTCATCAGATTTTTGAAGGATAGAGAAACGTCTAGTTACACTCCACGTCGTACATTGTCGGTATGCAAAAGATCACTGGTGGACATTTGGTGCTTATCCGACAAAATTAATTAAAACTTAGCCATAGAAGCTTAACAGAAGGATCGTTTACTCTGCCATCTGCTAGAATAAAAGGGAACATCGCAACTGAAATACTGGCAGCCTAGATGTTGTCAGATTAAAATGCCTGCACCCAGAAACTAAGCCATACGATATTATTATCTATATACCCTACGTAAATAAAAGCGTAACTAGCGTGTGTCTGTACATTGATTGTTTTGGCGAAAGTTTTGTACAGTTACCCGTTTCAAGTGTAATAATGACCATCTGTGTATTTTTTAGCTTTAGTTTCGTGAAAGTCCTCATTTTTAATCCCTCTCTCAAAGCAAGGTTGAGGCACAGTCTGCCAGACGAGCTACAAAATTGAAATTTGGAAAAATTATGTTTTTGCCTGTAATCGAAGGAAAGCTTCAAAGATCTTTAAATATTTCATTTTTACCCCCGAAAAAATTCGGAATATTGAGGCAATGTTAATGTCCGTGCAGACCTTTGTTCGGAGGTATTTAGCGGCTAAACGGTAAGTCGTATCACAAAACGTATGGCACAATCTCCGTTAAATTAGGAGTGTTCTACAACTTTGATCTTATGACTTTTTGTAGTATCTCTCTCCCTTATACGTTAGATTAGGCTGTATTTCTGGATTGTTCGTAAATTTGGTGACTTTTACGCGTATATTTCATTGTTTGACACACTTATGTGGAAGATAGTGTTATCAAGTATTGTTCGTACGTTGACACAATCGAAGACCATATGTGGACCAAATTTCATGATTCTAGCTTTACATAAGTATGCGAAATATAATATAAAGCCCTAAACATGTACCCAAAATTCACCCTATGCAACATTTCGAACTCAATTTAACCCATAAATATGGGAGATACGAGAAACTGTTTTATAATCAAACATGTAGATGAAAATAAGACACGTCTGATGGCGCAAACCGTTTGTTGATATAATGTACCGTTTAGGATTAGTGGATCTCGAAGTGGAGGTCTGCACTCCTAAACGTGCTCATGCTTATCTGTCATCTATAAAAATAAAACCTTAAATACCGCGTGTCTGAACATTAACTGTTTTGGCGAAATTTCCGTACAGTTATCCATTGCAGGTATATCTGAATATATTTTAGCTTTGGTTTCTGTTTGTTTGTTTGTTTGTTTGTTTGTCTGTTTGTATATAACTTAAAAACTACTGGATATATTTCTACCAAACTTCATATTTCGAATCCACCTGTCCTTGTGTAGGTTTTAGGCCCAATGTTTTTTCTAAATTACCGAATTCACTGGGGGTTTATACGAAACCGTGACCGTAATTTTGCACGCCCACAAAATATACACAACCACACTAAATGAAAATCTACCTGCCTTAATGGAAATCAATTTCTAAACCTTTTTCCTCATGTGCATCATTTCGATACGAGGATTAATAAGGGAGATAACATTAACGGACCGTTTTTCGGTACAAGTCCCACCGGAATTAACTCAAGAGTGAGTGCGTGTAAAACCTATTTCTTATAACTTGAAAACTACTGGAGATATGTCAACCAAACTTCATATTTAGTATCCACGTATCCAAAGGTAGGTTTTGAGGTCCATACCATTTCAAATTCTCGGAATGGACTGGGGGTTTATTATGAACCGAAGTACCGTAGTGATTTTACTCTCCCATAATATACACAAGATTAACCTGGCTAGAAATAGACCAACCTTGATGGATATTCATTTTGAAAACTTCTTTTTCGTGTGCATTCTTTCGATAGCAGGATTAATAATGGAGATATCATGAACGGTTGGTTCAGCGGACATAGCCCAAAAGGTGTTGTACGTAGAGAAGATTTATTTATATATATATATAAATGAAATCTTAACGACCGTGTGTCAGAAAAATTGACTATTTTGGGGAAAGTTTCGTACAGTTACCCGTTTCAAGTGTGATGGTGACCATCTGCATATTTGATAGCTTTAGTTTCCTGAAAGTCCTCATTTTTAACCCCTCACTCAAAGCAAGATTGAGGCACAGTCTGCCAGACGAGCTAGAAAATTAATATGTGGCGAAATTATAGCTTTTAGCCTGTAACTGACGGAAAAATTCCAACAAGTTCATTTTTTTAACATTTTACCCCCGAAAAATATCGAAGTATGGACGCGTTTTTAATGACTGTGCAGACGTTCTTTTTGAGGTATTTGTTGGCTAAACGGTAAGTCGTATCACGAAACGGATGGCACAATCTCCGTTCAATTAAGAGTTATCAAAACTTTGGTCCTATGACGTTTCGTCGTATCACTACTCCTTATATGTTAGATTATACAGTACCTACATTTTGCTCTCTGTATACGTATAATTCGTAGTTAGAATCACTTATACGAAATATAGAATCATCTAATTCTGCGCGAACATCGGCCCACCCATTATCCATACGTGAGCCAAATTCTATGTTTGTAGCTGTCACATTAGTACCCGAGAGTAATGCACTGTGAGAAAACCTTACCCAAATTTCACGCTATTCGACTTGTGTAACTCAATTTCGCCCATAATTAGATGAGACAGGAGAAACTATCTCAAGACCAGCCATTTAGACCGCTAAATGAGGCGTTTTACCGTACAATCCATTTGTCGATATGATGTATCGTTTAGCAGCAGTTAATCTGTAAATGAAAGTTTGCAATATTGTAAACATGCATATACTTCGTATGTCGATCTATATACTCTACATTTGTTGAGGTCAATTTGTAGCGATGTGAAAATGGTGTGTTTGCCATTATAATTAATATTTAAATCGATAGTGACTCTCAGCAGGAAGGCGTCTGCTATTGTAATCATTACTGTCCACATCGACTTTGACTGCAGTAGGAATGTGGTCCTTCTCCAACATCTTTGTTACTAGCATTAGTAAGGAGAGACTACCATTGTAATTAATAATTCCCTTCTCGATTTGACTGGCAGAAGTCAAGGGAGCATGCAATGTTGTTCAAAACTCCCCTAACCGATCTTGTTTAGGAGTAGGCATGTATACCCGCCACTATAAACAAATTTACCCAGCTAAAATGTGACTGGCATTAGGCATAGTCGCCTTCCTGTTATAATGCAAACTCACCAATTCGGTGTGACTGTAATTAAGAAAATCGGCCTGTCATTATAATGATAACAGCACAACTCAGTTTTGACTGGCACTAGGGAAGGTGCCTTCTATTATAATAAAAACTCCTGAACTTTAATCTGTCTGGAAGTAGGAAAGGGCGCCTGCCATTGTAACGAAAACTCCTCAAAATCGACTGTGGCCGCACATTAGGTAATGGGGCCTCCCATTATAATGAAAAGTTACCTATTCGATTGTGAAAGGCAGTAGGCAATTGAGTCTGCCGTTATCATTACAACTCCGCAACTCCGCAACTCGCACTTTAGATTGGAAACAACGTACTGGAACCTCCCTCTACTGTTTCTGGATAAAGCTAAGAGACATGCAATTTAAAAAATCTTATTCCCTGCATGTACAGTAATCTATATAAATAAAATTGTAGGGGGTCCGCTGTCTGTAATTTCTTTTGTTTTGCCAATTTTTCAGATATTTATCCGTTTTAGGTCAACTCAAGACCGAATCGGTGGTTTTTACGTTTCGTGTCTGTTTGTTTGTCTGTTTGTCTGTTTGTCTGTTTGTCTGTCTGTTTGTTTGTTTGTCTGTTCCACCATCACGTCGAAACGGCTGGATAGATCTCAACCAAACTTCATATTTAGAGTAAACTCATCCCGGGGATGGTTTCTATATGCATATCATTTTAAAATCTTTCAATACTCGGGGGGTTTATAGGAAAACCAGAATGGTTTTTCCACCATCACGTTGAAACGGCTGGATAGATCTCAACTAAACTTCATATCTAGAGTATACTCATCTCGGGGAAGGTTTCGATATGCATATTATTTTAAAATCTTTGAATAGACCGGGGGTTTATAGGAAAACCAGAATGGTTTTTCCACCATCACTTCGAAACGGCTGGATAGATCTCAACCAAACTTCATATTTAGAGTATACTCATCCCGGGGAAGGTTTCGATATGCATATCATTTTAAAATCTTTCAATAGACGGGGGTTTATAGGAAAACCTGAATGGTTTTTCCACCATCACTTCGAAACGGCTGGATAGATCTCAACCAAACTTCATATTTAGAGAATACTCATCTCGGGGAAGGTTTATATATGCATATTATTTTACAATCATCGAATAGACGGGTGGTTTATAGGAAAACCAGAATGGGTTTCCTCCATTTTCTCTTATACTATTGATTTTCTGCAAACTTTGTTTACCGTACGTGACACGTCTCTTCATTATAAACAACTTTCGTTATGTTCATAATTTACTTTACTCTTCACATGACGGAGAAATTTACAATTTTCCGCTGGTATCATGCTCTGCATTGAGTGACCGACAGACCGACAACGAAACTACAGGTTACCATGGCAACGTCTCTGACTGCATGCCAGCAGGGAAGTAACGTATTGCCATTTTCCTCATCATGCTTTTAAATTCGTGGTTGTTCCTTGGGTAGAAGGCAAGAGAGGCGTCAATCGGCCTATCTGCGGGATATTGGCGGAATAACGTTGGATATTATAACCGCCCTCGAATAGATTAAGTAATAACACCATTAGTCATCTTCTTATTATTTGTTTACCTAAGAATCACTGACCTAAATTTCTCCTCTGTTACCGCTTTATTATATCCATTACTCACACTAGCATAATTTATTAAGGGGCATTTGATTTTCCAATACATTCACTTGGCATTTACATATTTGTCGTTATCCGGCTGTCCGCAGTTATAATCCATTTTCTATTACTTTCAACTTTCTTAACTGTATTATTTCTTCCTTAATTACGCCGTATGTACGCGAGTGCTACAAACTACTGGATGTATTTCCACCAAGACTCATATTTAGAATACACCTGTCCTTGATAGGTTTTGGGCAAATATTGTTTCTAAATCCCTGAACTGACTGGGGGTTTATACGAAACCGAAACAGTGATTTTGCACTTCCACAAAATATACACAACCAAACTTAATGGAAATCTACCTACCTTGGTAGATAATAATTTCTAAACCTTTTTTCTCATGTGCATCATTTCGATACGAGGATTAATAAGGGAGATATCATTAACGGACCGTTTTTCTGTACAAGTCCCATCGGACTTAACTCACGAGCGGGTGCGTGTAAAGCGTACTCCTTACAATTTGAAAACTACTGAAGACATTCGAACCAAAATTTATATTTAGCATCCACCTGTCCAAAGGTAGGTTTTAAACGTAAATAACATTTCATGTTCCGGAATGGACTGGCGGTTTATAGGGAACCGAAATGGTGATTTTACTCTTCCACAACATATACAGAACAAGACCAACCTGACTGGAAATCGACCAAACGTGATGGAATTCCACCTCTAAACCTTTTTTTCATGTGCATTCTTTCGTCAGGAGGATTACTAAGGGAGATATCATGAATGGTCACTTTTGCAGGTTAAGTCCAGCGGACATAGCCCAAAAGGTGTTTTACATGGAGCAGATTCCTTATCTATATAAATCAAATCGTAACGACTGTGTGCCTCTACACTGACTATTTTGGCGAAATTTTCGTACAGCTTTCCGTTTAAGGGGTAATAATGACCATCTCCATAATTTTTGGTTTAGTTTCCTGAAAGTACTAATTTTTACCCGCCTCGCCCAAAATCCAAATTGCGCCATAATCTGCCAGAAGAAAAAGAAGATAATTGAAATTTGACAAAATTATACGTTTAAGCCTGTAACGAACGGAAAACTTCCTAGATCATTAAATTTTTCACTTTGAATCCCCGAAGAATATCGAAATACGCAGGCAATTTTAATGATGGTGCAGACCTTCGGAAATTCCTATCCTATAACGGATTGCACAATCTCCGTTCAATTTGGAATGATCTACAACCGTGGTCTTATGACTTTTTGCCGTATCTGTATCCCTTTTACGTTTGATTTTTCTCTTTAATCGATGTTAAGTCAATTTGGAATTTTCACATGCATAATTCATACTTTCAATTACTTATATGAAATACAGAATCATTAAACTCTTCACGAAAATTGGCCCACCCAGTAGCCATATGCGAGCCAAATGCTATGTATGTATCCGAAAAGTAATGTAATGTGAGATAATCTTACAAAACCTTTACCCTGTTCCACGTTTCTAATTCAATCTGACCCAAGAATAGATGACATATCATAGGACCAGCCATTTAGGCCACTAAATCCGGCGTGTCTTATGGTATAATCCTTTGTCGATATGACGTACGTTTAGTAGCAGTTAATCTGTAAATGAAGGTCTTCAATATTGTAAATACGCATATACTTTCGTATGTCGATCTATATATATTCACTGATGTCGATTTTTAGCGATCGAGAAAGGGTGGGTCTGCTATTGTAATCAGTACTCCCCACACCGACTTTGACTGGCGGTAGGAAAGGGTTCCTTCTCCAACTCCTGTGTAACTGTCATTAGTAAGGAAAGCCTACAATTATAATGAATAGTTCCCTTCTCGATTTGACTTGCAGAAGGCAAGTGAGCATGCAGTTTTGTTTAAAACTCCCCTACCCGATTGTGTTTGGCAGTAGGCAAGGGTGCCTATCATTATAAAGAAATGTCCTCATCTAAAATGTGACTGGCATTAGGCATAGTGGCCTGCTATTTTGATGGAAACTCACCAACTTGGTGTGACTGGCAGTAAGCTGGCTGGCAGTAGGAAAATGGGCCTGGCATTATAATGATAACTGCACAACTCAATTTCGAGTGATAGTAGGGTAATTGCCTGCCATTATAATAAAAACTCCTCAACTGAAATCTGTCTGGAAGTAGGAAGGGGGCTGCCATATTAACGAAAACTCCCCAAATCGATTTTGTCCACGTAGTAGGCAATGGGGCCTGCAATTATTACGTAATCATCCCAACTCGATTGTGAATGGCAGTAGGCAAGTGAGTCTGCCGCTATATCACAAATCCGTAACAAACACTTTACATTGGAAACAACGTACGGGGAACTCCCCATGCTCTTTCTCGGATAACGCTAAGAGACATGCAATTTTAAAACAATCTTATTTACTGCATGTACACTATTTACTTCGATAACCGAATACAATGTAGAATACCGTAGCGAAGCACGGGTACATTCGCTAGTTTACTATATATCCGTATACAATGTAGAATACCGTAGCAAGCACGAGTACATTTGCTGATAATAATAATAATAATAATAATAATAATAATAATAATAATAATAATAATAATAATAATAATAATAATAATAATAATAATAATAATAATAATGTTTGCTTTACGTCCCACTAACTACTTTTTCGGTTTTCGGAGACGCCGAGGTGCCGGAATTTAGTCCCGCGGGAGTTCTTTATATTATTATTATTATTATTATTATTATTTGCTTATGGTTCATTTGGGTTTGGGTATTTGCGTACGTCTTAATACAACTATTATTTTCATATACACGCAATACGTCACACTACCAACCACCACAGAAATGTACAATAGTAAATATAGCACTGGTGTCGATAAGGGCATCCGGCCGTAAAAATGGCCGAATCTACTTTAGAAAGGCATCTGCACGTAAAAATTAATGAAGTCCACTTCAACATTAGTGTATTTGGAAAATAGCTAGGACGAAGGAAAATATTATTAATAGTATTTATGATTATTAACTTATTGAATTCCTTGTAGACTGTTATTCTCAGCGTTATCTTGTGATGTCCCTCACAAATCTAGATTATGAATGTACCCTTCCCCACCTTCATTGTTTTTAAGCGAGTGCTGGATGTTTTGTTGAAAATCATATCACTTTACTTCTACACACATATCCATTTATCCAAACACTAATGGTTGGAGTGAGATTCAGTGCAGTGGTGGATTTGACTCTGCATACCGGTATTCAAACAGTATCCTATTACGTTTGTAACTCATCTGTGTAAGTGGTGACTTCGAGGGTTGCGCTACGGCACTGTGAACACGATCAGAGGAATGTAGTGGGTTAGGAAACGCACAGAGTATAGGTCGGGTGTTCATTGTACATGTTCTGGTTACGTCAGCGTTTTGGTTGCAGTGGCTCAAATTACCCATAATGTGTCTTGAGGCTTTCCAATATCAAGTGACTCAGTAGTTTAATGGAGCCGGAGTAATGAATGTTTATAGAAATTTGTTGAGAATACTGAGTGTCTCTGGTTACTCGAGATAATTTACATTTACCACAGACTGTACGAAATCGATCTCTGGACCCTGATGTTGGGCGTGCGCTTTGCCCGAGTTTCTGGCAGCATCATTAATCACTGTACATTAATTTGTCGAGGGTTGAGGTCACTTAGACAGCCTATCAGTCTCGGGAGACAAAGGGGAGTCCTTTTCAGAAAGTCCTTGTTCTATCGTCGCCTGCAGGGAGGTAAGGGAAGAGACCATTCAAGAGCAAGTGTAGGGCCGCATTGTCACGACCGTGTCAGAGAGATGCGTTACAACCTAAATGGGAAACACGACCTAACAACACGATTCGTTATATCGATGATAACCCGTGCAATAGTTCTTGTTCTTACGATTACTCTTGAGTAGGTGCATGATTTTGTAACATACTACCTCATTTTGTGATAAATATTTTGTTTAATATGGAGGATTTTTGGTAAATATTTAGTTGAAGTATCAGCTTGTTTATAATTAGAGTTCGGATTATTAGGTGCTGATAGGTTAGAATGCAAACTTACTTAAGCCAGTAACAAGTATACTCTACACTGTACAACGGTTGCGCTATAAGATTTGCATAGATATTAGGGGTACAGCCTATAGAACTCCTTGAATTTGTGCTACTCTTCCTACATTATGGTACAACGGGTTGCATGACACATCCTACAAACCAAATTACTTTGCATTCTAACCTATTACCACCTACAAATCTGAGATATATTTATAATACACAAAATTATAATATATTTCTTATATAACACAAGCCTTGACACATGATTATTAATTTTATTTTATCATAGTGGAAGCCCTTTTTTAAAAGTTTCAACTAAGTTAATTAATAAGGGTTCGATTCTTGCTGAAACTATAAATAAATAACATTTAGAAAATTCCTGAAAAAGAAAACATATAATAATAATAATTATTATTATAAATACAACAAACTCCCGATTATTCGGGTGCGGATGATCCGCTTTTCAGGATATCCGTGCACCTCCGAGGTCTATATTAATATCACTTTTATTTGATTTCGTTTTAAAAGTCACGGCTCTTTGAATACATATGACCTGCATGTTTGAAATTCGAGCGTTGTCTCGACAGGAAGCGTGCTGGTGGCATGCTTTGTTCGAGAACTGAACAATAAATAATGTACTAAATAGCAGTTCCTTGTTGGTGTTCTCTGACAGTAGTCATGGTTACGAAGCAAAGAAAGTGTTTTTAACTTAAAAAAAAGTTTTCATTATTCCTTTTAGAAAAATTCGAAAAAGTAGAATCACTAAAGAAATTAGCGAATGATTATGGGATTGGTGTTCAGACAGTTAGAGGCACTGCCAATAGTAAAGATCATTGCTAATTATTTTTTGCGCCAAACAACTAAAAGTGATGGTTTGTTTACCTTTTATACCTAAAGTGTTCTACCAACAATAGACGCTGTAAGTAATTTTTATATTGGCCTACTTTGTTGATAAATGTGGTTATTGAATGTGTTAATTTTTTGACATTACTGCATTTTCAGACGGTACTGTATGGTCTGTATATTAAAAGTTTCGTTGTGCATTAAAATGCACAAAATCGTTTTCGTCTCTATGGTGTAGTGGTTAGTGTGATTAGCTACCGTTTCCGGAGGCCCGAGTCCAATTCCCGGCTCTGAAACGAAATTTGAAAAAGTGGCACGAGGACTGGAAAGGAGTCCATTTTCAGCCTTGGGAGGTTATCTGAGTAGAGGGGAGTTCGATTCCCACCTCAGCCATAGTCGAAGTGGTTTTCCGTGATTTCCCACTTCTTCTCCAGGCAAATGCCGGGATGGTACCAACAATAGTTTAAGGACACGCCACTTCCTTCCGTCTTGCTTTTCTATCCCTTCCAATTTTCTATCCCCCTACAAAGCCACTGTTCAGCATAGAAACTGAAGTAACCTTGCCAAGGCACTGGTCCTCCTACCCAGTTGTATCCCTCGACCAAATAACTCATGCTCGAGACTGCTGTCCTTGAGACGGTAGAGGTGGGATCCCTCGCTTAGTCGGAGGGAAAATCCAACCCTCGACGGTAAACGGATTAGAAAAAAAGAAAGAAAGAAAGAAAGAAAGAAAGAAGAAAAATGTACATAATTTTACCCCATTACATAGAAGAATTATCAAAGAACACCGCCATTAATTCACAAAATAGTCAAGAATTCAATGTGAGATCAATAAAGATCAAATAGCTAGTGGAATATGTCCTTTCAGGGAGGCTGATATTGTAATTCTCAAATTCTTTTGACATTTAGGTTTCTTCTTACATTTTCAAGGCTATCATCAACTGACAGCTGATTTTTAATTTCCCAAGTTTATTTAATTTTCTTCTGAAAATCCCTTTCAATATGTTTGTCACACGAACCCTTTCTTTCACACGTGACTTGCATATTGCACACTTTCCACATCGCGTTTCACTCTTGAGACTTTCAGGTGAAATTTTACCAAGCATGACCGAATTGAATGTAATAAAAACTCATGACCAAACGAGCAAAATGGAAAAGGAGAACGTACGTTAAGATTTAAAATATTCGGAGAACAGGAGTGACAAAGAACACAGTGGTAAAGGCGTACTCTTGCTTAAAAAGTGCACTCAAGCCTACAAATGAATCCGGGAACATTTAAGATTGTCATGCAATGACTAGAGAGAAGGCATTAAAATGACCGCGAACGGGTCATTTGTCCGTAGCATACCGGGCAGGTCCCAGAACCACAACCTCTCTCGGTGCAGACACAAAGAAATTGAAACACTCGTGGAAGTCTGTCCATCGCCAGTTCACAGAGGGAGAAATGGTTTAACATGGTCTCTCCATCGATGATAGCAATAGACGGGCTGGCATCATGTAACTATTTTTTAAGAAATATGGTAAACTATCCAGAAATTGATGACGCACAGAGTAGAGGGACTCATTCATTTCATAGATCAAATAATAAAACAGTGTAAATGAAGAAGACTTATATGATCAGGCGGTGTATCCGTGGCTCAGAAGGCAGCGCGTTGGCCTTTTACCACTGGGTTCCTTGGTTCAAATCCCGGTCACTCCGTGTGAGATTTGTGCTGGTCAAAGCGGAGGCGGGACAGGTTTTTCTCCGGACACTCCGTCTTTCCCTGTCATCTTTCATTCCAGCAACAATCTCCAATATAGTTGAATTTCGTCTCTTAGTCTCTGTTGTCCAGAGGAGTGCGACAGCCTTCGGCAACGGCACAATTCCTATCCTCGCCGCTAGACAGGAGCTTCATTCATTCCATTCCCGACTCGGTTTAATGACTGGAAACAGGGTTTGGATTTTCATTATATGATGAGGCCATTGTAGATACATTTACTAGTATATTTATATAATATTTTTGTTCAAATGAAAGACCGAGATGACTTATAGAATACCGTCTCAGAATGGGACTAGGCATCCACTTATCGAGAGATGGGACTTAATGTTAACAAGAGAAAAGACATGCAGTTTACCAAACAAGGATCAGAACATCGGCAGACTAAGATCCTGGAACATGAACACTTTGAGTACATAGGAACCTTAGCAGCTGATGGGAAGACAGATTCAGAGATTAAACACAGAGAGAAAATAATCTACATGTTACACCACCAAAAGAACAGAACAAAAACGAATCACACCCCATGGCGCTGCAACCTTGGTGGGCCTTGGCTTACGATGTGACCACTGTTTTACCCGGAGGCCTGCAAATTACGGAGTGACTGGTGGTCAGTGCGACGAATCCTTTCGATCGTTATTCCTGGCTTTCAGTACCGGGGCCACCATCTCACCGTCAGATAATTCCTCGACTGTAATCACGTAGACAGAGTGGACCTCGGACCAGTTCTCAGATCTAGGTAAAAGTCCCTGGCCTGGTCGAAAATCGAACCCCGGACTTTCGGGTGAGAGGCAGACGCACTACATCTATACCGCGGAGCCAGCAGATTGCACCACCAGCAAAACCATATTAGGCAAAAACGAAGAGAACAAGAACATAAGAAATAACGTATTATTGTGTTCAGTACATATTGAAGTGATATTTAGTACAGAACCAAAATGGCCAACAGGATACCCTTAACCACCCGATTTCGAGTAAGTGCGTTGAAAGTTCATTTCCAGTACAATGCGGCCGCGAAAATGAAAAATATAAAGCAGCTTACCTTCCTACTCTCACATATTGATGTTAAAGCTGAACACTGCAGATCAATCTGGAGAGCAGTCTTACCACTACAGAAATGACGTTTCTAAGGAAACCATGGAAGAAACGAAAAGGGATATGGTGAGAAACATCAGGTTATGAGGAGAGTGGCTAATAAACTATCACTGTTCGGTCTCATTGAGAAATAACCAGGATGGCTGGGATACCTCATTAGAATGGAGAAAACCGAAACAGATGTTCGAAGCCAGGTTAGAAGGAATAATAATAATAAGAAGAAGAAGAAGAAGAAGGAGGAGAAGAAGAAGAAGAAGAAGAAGAGAACGACCCAGGGTAAACTGGAACCAGTATGGTTTTGGACTGGACCAAGATAGAGAGAAAACAGCAGACGCCTTGAAATGGTTGGCACTGGAGCGGACTTTCAATGAAAATTCTGTGGAAGGACCCAACGCCTAAACAAGCATAAGGGAAAAGGAGGATGATCAAAAACACGAAGAATATCTTTAGTGTTTTATAGTACATTAGAGTGCATCATAGAACTAGATGAACCAAGCTTGATAGCTGCAGTCGCTTAAGTGCGGCCAGTATCCAGTATTTGGGAGATAGTGGGTTCGAACCCCACTGTCGGCAGCCCTAAAATGGTTTTCCGTGGTTTCCCATTTTCACACCAGGCAAATGCTGGGGCTGTACCTTAGTTAAGGCCACGGCCGCTTCCTTCCCAGTCCTAGACATTTCCTATCCCATCGTCGCCATAAGACCTATATGCGTCGGTGCGACGTAAAGCCAATAGCAAAAAAAAAAAAAAAGAACTAGATGATCTCCTCTTGAGACCCAGCAAGTGGCCGCGTGGTTTGTGTCACGTAGGTGTGACCTTGCACTCGGGAGGTAGTGGGTTCGAACCCTACTGTCTGAAGCCCTGGAGATGGTTTTCCATTTCCCATTTTCACACCAGGCAAATTCTGGGGCTGTACCTTCATTAAGGCCTTGCCGCTTCCTTCCCAACCCTCGCTCTTTTCTTTCACATCGTCACCGTAAAATCTACCTGTGTCCGTGTGACGTAAAGAAACTTGTAAATAATCTCCCCTTGTTTAGAACTGCAGCAAATGAAACTGGATTGAATTTGACTCGTCCTTTCTCACACGGAACACGCGATGCAAGAAAAAAACACCTATCGCAACTGGATATGCATTTTCGTCAGGTTGTTTTGCTAGGTGTGCCACTTACGGCGGGGGTGAAGGTGGAAGGAGGTGCGCGCGACGACGCGGTAATTAAAAGTAATACACGGACTCTGTAGGCTCCTGTAAAGATGATGTATCAATAACATATTTTGACTGTATAGATATGATAATTTGTATTTACTTTGTACTCATCTTTCACTGGTTGTGTAAATAGTTTATGGGTTGTCATTATTCATCATACGCCAAATAAATAAATAAATAAATAAATAAATAAATAAATAAATAAATAAATAAATAAATAAATAAATAAATAAATAAATAAATAACATATTTGGCTGCAGAACCTTTGTTTCCAGATGACACTGTCTCAGAAGAGAGACAAAGTATGTTTCTCATTTTACTTTTAATTTACAAGAAAATGTTGTCAGGGAATAATTTTATGCCTATAGATTAAGGCTAGATGAGTACATCGAATCACTAATGAAGAGATACTGAATCAAACAGAAAGATTTGGCGAAGTTTGACCAGAAGAAGAGACAGGACATATCGTAAGACACCAGGAGTTGTTCAGTAGGTTTATGAGGGAAGTGTAGGTAGAAAGAACAGTAGGTGTAGACAAAGGTATGAATATGGCAAACAGATTAGAATACTGTAGATGTACTAGTTACGTAGAAATGGAAATTTTAGTACAGGGTAGGTTGGCGTGAAGGGCTGCATCAAACAATATATGGACGTCTGACCCCAACAATATGAGAGTTAATAGTAGTCCCACTAACTACTTTTACGGTTTTCGGAGACTGCAAGGTGCCGGCATTTTGTCCCCTAGGTGTTCTTTAACGTGCAAGTAAATCTGTCGACATGAGGATGATGTGTTTGTGGCTATGGGGTTACCTCGTTGAAGTAATTATAGCATATTTAGCGAAATGTCGCAAATAGACTTAATTGAATTTAGATTTACCGGCGTTTAAAGATGGTCCAGAAGGAGAAATGTCCGGCACCTCGGCACCTTCAAAAACCATGAAAGTAGCTATTGGTATGTAAAACTAAAAACATTGTTAAAATAATCACCACAACCAGTACTCTGTGAGTCTGAGTCAAGAGGGCACTCACAGAACTTCATCAGTATATAACACTACGTGTGTTTTGCTTCTCACATCCATGTATTTTCCGTCCGCTTTTGTTTCCTTGAGGCGGCCCCTTGTTCTAGTGGGAGCGTACCGAGCTGGAGGCCACGGGTTTGATTCTCGGCCAGGTCAGAGGTTTTTACCTGGACCTGAGGGTTCGTTCGATCTACACTCAGTCTACGTGATTACAATTGACGAGCTATCTGACGGCGAGATCACGACCTTGGTCTAGAGAACCGATAATAACGGCCGAGAGGATTCGTCCCACTGGCCGTGTGCTACCTCTTAATCTGCTGAGCAGCGGTTTTTGCTTCCTTGGTTACTAGTTTCTGACGCTTACGGAGTCTATAATCGTATCTCACAAACTAAAGTATTAACATGGGTATGATTTTGGACAGGGGGTCTGTTTGGAATTAGCGTAATGGCGATCCATTGTAACGATGGCATCCAGTATTCGTCTTTGTTTACTGGTTCGGTAGTATCATCTTCTCACTGTGTACTTTCTTCCTGTTATTAAGAGCTTGAGTAAGCCTCGTATCAAGTGAAACCTGTTCTACCCCTCAGTCCAGAATTAAAATCCTTGAACTGGTTGAAAAACGAACACAGGGCCTTGGAATACGAGACGTCCACGCTTCCTTTACTTCAAAGAGTTAAATAATAATAATAATAATAATAATAATAATACCGGGCGAGTTGGCCGTGCGCGTAGAGGCGCGCGGCTGTGAGCTTGCATCCGGGGGATAGTAGGTTCGAATCCCACTATCGGCAGCCCTGAAGATGGTTTTCTGTAGTTTCCCATTTTCACACCAGGCAAATGCTGGGGCTGTACCTTAATTAAGGCCACGGCCGCTTCCTTCCAACTCCTAGGCCTTTCCTATCCCATCGTCACCATAAGACCTATCTGTGTCGGTGCGACGTAAAGCCCCTAGCAAAATAATAATAACAATAATAATAATAATAATAATAATAATACCGGGCGAGTTGGCCGTGCGCGTAGAGGCGCGCGGCTGTGAGCTTGCATCCGGAAGATAGTAGGTTCGAATCCCACTATCGGCTATATTATATTATTATTATTATTATTATTATTATTATTATTATTATTATTATTATTATTATTTTACAGTGTTTTTGGAGGCTTGCAGGGGTGTAAGAAGGTACGGGCTTGAATGGATAGACAGAGAAAAGATGAGAGCATAATTTAAAACACTAATATTTGAAATTTTATTTCACTTTTTCCTAGACTTTAAACTTTGGTCGATGATCTGAATGAACAACAACAAATAACAGTTAAATAAAATAACGATGAGCTCGTTAGCTCTGACTACAACAATGAATTAAAGTCAAAAATGGAGAGGGTTCTTGATCCAGTAGTTTACAAATGACTAAAGTTTCATCATTTCAAGGAGCATTTTTGCTCCACTCAGTTACACTCTAGGAGACTGAGGTCCATAATTTACAACCGTCCAGCCACTCAAAGGCACAAGTTTCTAATCCAAATTTTACATTAGATTACTTTGAAAACAGTGTTAACTGTCTTTTCTGCTCGACAGTCTGATCCACAGTTGTCTATAACTGATTAGGAATTAAATAGGGGCAATACGTGCCCATACTAAATGGCCTACATGTACAGAAAGAAAAAAAAAATGTTTAAGAAAATCGGCCATGAACAAAATGCTAGGAGGCGAAGCTCTTGCACTCCTTTTGAAACACTTAGGAAAACACTTAAAATCCTATGTGGGCTTATTGCCTGAAGTTACAGAAGCTAAGCCTATACTACAGAGCGTGACTAGATGGCGAAAATATTAAGTTCCAAAAATGTTTGAAAAATGTAAAGTTTTAGAAAAATCATAGTCACCTCCATACCATGTTGAATGGGAATTAAAAGAGAGCAAACTCTCTTTATTCCCTGAGTTACATCTTTCCAAGTAGGGATTTGAATAGTGTCCTTAGATTTGCTTGAAAATTTACGTTTGAAAGATGATATTAAACGTTAGAAATTTACATTACGAAAGAATCTTGAAACCTTCCCCTCGAGTTAGCTTCCTGGAGCTATCATATATTTAAAAGTTATCTGCCATTACCTTGAGCTGATGAGCCTTCCGACGGCGGGCAAGGATTTCCCCTGCCTCCACGAACGTATGCACTCTAGACTGGAGCAAAGAAGAGGACAAAATGGCCCAAAAGCGCCCAGCTTATATAGCAGAGGGGAAAGTTCCAGAACTCTCTAGGCCGATGGCCTGTACACAACGCCAATTTTGACTGGCTACAAAATATACGAACTAAAATTTCTGATTGGCTAAAAATTTCAGTAAGAATGAAGTGATAGAAGTGCTAGTAACCTTAGCACACAAAGGACAGTCTACAAACACTTCAGTGGTACAAACTTAGGAAATACATGAAAATCCTTTGAAAATTAATTGTCCGTCTTCCTACCAGAGGGGGCACATAAGTCGACAGTAGAGACATCTGAAGATTAAAGTTCCAAACTTCTTCTAGTACACAGTTCAGGGTTTACATCACAGGTGGCCTTCTAAAAGGCGCTCAGTTCAAATGCATGGAGAAGGTGTACCTCCGGTACAATAATAATAATATATACGAGGTCTTTCATTTTCTCACAATTTACGAGCCTTACCATTCTTTTGTGGATACACTGATTTTTCATTCGATTTATCTCAACTTTTTATCACCCCTGTGGGTGACGTCAAAGGATGCATTGTCTGTACCCCTTACATGTTGTAAGTGGTTTCCTAGAGGGCAACAACCAAGCAATTTGTACTCCCTGTCTTCTTTTCTAAGCCCAAAAACATATCCATGATTCATTGCTTTTCCGTGTAACGCAAAAAAATATACGAGAGCGATTTTTAAAAAATGTGTTCGAATCCTCCGAAGTACATCACAATTGGTAAATAAACCCATATATGGTTGCTAAAAGTGGCTGTGGAGTTCTCTTCCGTGTGAAATCACTCATTTGATCAAAGGAGTACCTGCAAGTAGTTGCTGTTAGTGGCCTTATGCTATGACGTTTGGTCGCAACATTGAAAATGACCGAAAAGCACCCTATGTTACATTATGAATACAAGGATAATACGTGAAATGTGATTACTTACATAATGTAGTCTCCAGTGCTGATATGGATGAGATGTTTTCTTCAGTCAATATCAAAATGAAGATGGGGCTTTTCAATGAATTTTTCTATGCACAGTAGAACGTAACAATGGACAGATTTGAAAATAGTCACATCACTGCACATACCATATTCTAACGACCGGCCCTGCGTTCCGAAAATGAAAATCCACAGCCCGTTTCCCGTCATTCGATCAGGTTAGGAATGGAATGAATGAAGCCCCCATCTAGCAGCGAAGACAGGAATTGTGTCGGCTGCTGAAGCCTGTCGTACTACTCTGGGCAATGACTAATGACTGGCAGATGAAATGATATTGGAGAGTGTTGCTAGAATGAAGGATGACATTCAAAACCGGGGTACCGGGAGAAAAAACCTGTCCCTGCTCCGGTTTGTCCAGCACAAATCTCACATGGAGTGACCCTGCGTTCTTCAGACCTCAATCTATCAGATTTCATTTCGTCGTTTTACCTAGAAAACCCGCTATCAGATATTTAAAGACCGGATGTTTAGGCATTAGAAATTGCCTGACCGACGGGGTAAAGCGTGCTCGGTTCATCTAGAAGGACGTGGGTTCGATTCCCCGCCAGGAAGTTGAAACATTTAAGAAGCAAGATTTTCACTTCCGGAGGTGCGTACGGTCCTGAGTTTCACTCAGCGTACACCAAAAATGAGTACCAGGTTAATTCCTGGGGGAAAAGGCGGCCGGGCATAGAGCTAAGCACTCTATAACACCAATTGCCGAGGTTACGGATAGTGGGAACCTTTACCTTCAATCCCTCCAAGGGCCTTCATGGCCTGTACGGAGATGATTTGCTTCCCTATGTTTAGGAATTTATAGGTTAGATTGCGAACATACTGAAAGCAGTACCGGGCGAGTTGGCCGTACGCGTAGAGGCGCGCGGCTGTGAGCTTGCATCCGGGAGATAGTAGGTTCGAATCCCACTATCGGCAGCCCTGAAGATGGTTTTCCATGGTTTTCCGTGGTTTCCCATTTTCACACCAGGCAAATGCTGGGGCTGTACCTTAATTAAGGCCACGGCCGCTTCATTCCAACTCCTAGGCCTTTCCTATCCCATCGTCGCCATAAGACCTATCTGTGTCGGTGCGACGTAAAACCGCTAGCGACTGAAAGCAGTAACAAGTGTACTGTAGCCCGGACAACAGTTTTGCTTATGTGATTTGCATAGACATTAGGAGCCCGGCCTGTTGGAACCCCTAGAAGTTATTTTATTCTCGCTACATTACGGAAGATCGGGCCAGACGACAACTCGCACAGACAAAATTAGTTTGCATTCCAACCTATTTCCGCATAAACTTCCGGTCTCTAGTGACAATATTTCAGCTTAGAACTCTGACCAGAAATATTCTATCATCCAAATTTCAGTATTGTCTGAACAACTGGTTAGTATACCCTCCCATCAACCGTCACATAACGGTATTTCGAGGCGCATACAATTTATTTAGCCTGTTAAAAGCTTAGCTTCTTCAACTTTGCTTTCTATTTAAGATATTTCGTCAGAATTTCCAGGAAGGGTCGACCTTAAATGAATCGCTTCATGCAGAAAGTCCACTTTTTATCAAAATACAATTTTTATATCGGCGGTTTGAACAATCCTAAATGCTTGTATTCATGCCGAAAAGGCTTCAGTCCGCCTTCAAGGTAGTCAATAAATCAGGCGTCGACCAACATCAACACCAAGGTAAGAGGCCCTCAGTCACAGAATTTAGTTTCTTCTCCATAAAGCAAAGGTGCTCCTATCAATAGGTGATTTTTTGCAGAAGGGATCTCAGTCCAGAGACTCAGGGAAGTTGAGAGATAGCAATAGTCAATACTTGTAACTCTGAAATATATATTAATTGTATCTGATTAACATTTTAAAATTCATAATTGTGTTAACCTAGACGTTTTGGTTATATTTTTATCTTTGTTTGCGATTTGTGTAGAAGGGGCCTCAGTCCAGTGACTTTTGCTGCTTCTAAATGGAAAATGACGTAGCTGAACATCGACATGTTCTTACATAATCCAGAACTGAGCTGTTACCTACCTACTGCACTTGTTTTAAATGTAATTGGGGTGATGTACTATTCCAAAATTGTATTTTTATGTTTTCCCCTAAAATGTGCTTTTTTGGACTTAGGCCCCTTCTGCATGAAGCGATTCAAATGACAAACTCTCGGTGTCTTCGAATGAATACATCAGATAACTAACTTACTATGAAACATCTTTCAGACTAGGCTGAATTTAACCAGTTTTTCTACTTGTTTAACGTCAAAGGTTTTGGACGATGGAAGAATGGGAAAAGGCTTAGATTAGGGAAGGTTAGGGCCGTGGCCTTAATTAAGGTACAGCACCATAATTTCCTTGGTGTAAAAGTGGGGAAAACAGGAAAACAATCTTCAGGACTGCCGACAGTGGGATTCGAACCCATCATATCCCGAATTCAAGCTTACAGCTATGCGACCCTAACCGCACAGCCAACTCACTCAGTTTTACCAGTTCAAGGATTTCCAATGAATTTTTGGACTCCGTGTTAATAAATATTAGTCACGACTTTAACTTCGAAACATGAGAAAATGAAACACAAAATTACAATTAATCTATGCATTTCATTCATAGGTTTTCTTTTGCTAGTTGTTTTACGTCGCACCGACACAGATAAGTTTTACGCCGACGATGGGATAGGAAAGGACAGTGGGGTTCGAACCTAATATCTCCCGAATACTGGATACTGGCCGCACTTAAGCGACTGCAGCTATCGAGCTCGGTCATTCATAGGTTTAATATCTCCTGTCCACAAATGGAGTGAGTCCCACATGTTCTGAATCGTCTTGTTCACGACGATGCCACGTTCTCCACTCAGAAAGACGAATGCATTTGGTAGAAATGGCAAACTACAATCACTTTCCCACTGTGGGACGTTAGTAGGGAGTACTCTTGTCCGCTTTTTATTTCCTCATGGTCTCGTCTTCTCTTTTACGAGGGAACACAAGTAAATAAAGATGACTAACTGCACCATTCAGTCTCTTGTTATTACACTGCGGCATAAATCCTTTAACAGCCTTTAGCAGTGGACAGAAGAAAGAAACCAGCTTAGCGAAGACGAGCAACCGATTGTAAACGCTAGCAGTATGGCAGTTTAGTCCTGATGTTGAGAACCCAAGCTATTACTCGTTCTGATGAACAAGAGAAAGTTTCCATATCCATCATACTGGAAATTGGAGGGCTAAAAGGAGGCCAAGGAAACAACATCTCCTTTCAGCCCATGAAGGTTCTTGGAGGAGTTGAAAGTAAAGTCTCCCAGTATCCATAACCACAGCAAGAATCTAATCCACCTCCTGGTAGGTGAATCGAATCTGCGTTTAAAGCCTTGGCTAGTCAAACCATAAAACGAGACAAAGCAGGTTATTTAACCACCAAGACGTCATCAGTTTGAGAATAAAATATTTGAAATTTTGGACTGAAAAGGTTTTTTCTCCTTTAGCATGTCGCTTCGGCCTGTTAGGACCACTGTTAATGTCAACCTTTCGGGATTTCTTTGTCTTATTGACTTTTAGCGCCGGGAATGTCCGAGAACATTCAGCTCGTCTGGTGCAGGTTTTGCTATTTGACGTCCATGAGTGACGTGCGCGTCTGGGTGTGGGATGATGATAATGAAGTACATATCACGTAGCCTACTTCTGCCAAATAACCCCAAGAGTCTGCTCAAAACGTACCGTCTCCATTTGATGGGTCAATGACTATCAATAGTCTCATGTGCCCTCACTCCATATGAAAACTGTGGAGAGGTCTGGGATTGAATCCAGGATTTTGGCACGCTATCTAGTAATTATAAATTGTATACCACCACCTCTCCTACCCTGCTACCCGACATTCTGATGGTAAATAAATGTAAATGTCGTATGGCTTTTAGTGCCGGGATATCCCAGGACGGGTTCGGCTCGCCAGGTGCAGGTCTTTCTATTTGACTCCCGTAGGCGACCTGCGCGTCGTGATGAGGATGGAATGATGATGAAGACAACACATACACCCAGCCCCCGTTCCGTAGGAATTAACCAATTAGGGTTAAAACCCCCGACCCGGCCGGGACTCGAACCCGGGACCGTCTGAACCGAAGGCCAGTACGCTGACCGTTCAGCCAACGAGTCGGGCAATTCTGATGGTGAAAATGTTTTTCACCAACGGGACTTGAACCGGCTTACCACGGTGTCATTTCCAGCAAGCGGGCTCTGGATTTTTAGTACTCCTCCATTCTGATGGAGAATGGAGTGCCAGTTTGCGGGAGATAAACATCTCTCTCTTTCGGGAAGATCCTTGATCCGGTGTACCCAGGTCCTGAACTTACGTCTTTTGTTTGAACCAGTGTTTCTGAGAAACTCCCCAAACTGATTATAGTCATTCGACCGGGTCAGGAATGGAATGAATGAAGCCTCTATCTAGCGGCGATGATTAATGACTGACAGATGAAATGAAATGATACTGGAGTGTTTCTGGAATGAAATGTGACAGGGAAAACCGGAGTATTCAGAGAAAAACCTGTCCCGCCTCCGCTTTGTCCAGCTCAAGTATTATATGGAGTGACAGGGATTGGAACCACGGAACCCAGTGGTGAGAGACCGGTGCGCTGCCACCTGAGCTACGGAGGCACAGTGTTGTAGAGAATCCGGCCAAATCAATTTTCACTGCAGTTTTCCGTGGAGTGGTAGCCTAAATTTCCAAGTCACGAGGAGGTCAAGAATTGTTCGAAATATTCTAATATTAGGTATTCCAGGGCAGTTAACCGTAATATAAGAGAGAACTTCCTCTTAACAAGTGAGAGCTTTTTAAATTTATAGTTCAACTCCGCATTTGACCTCAAGATTTTGACGTGGACCGAAGATTTTCCTTAGGAATTTTCTGTCTTTTATTTGGACACTCACTATGACGAGATAGAGCAAATTACTATATTTTCTTTCTTTCTTTCTTTCTTTCTTTCTTTGTTTCTTTCTTCAGTTTTGGCTGTCTATGGGCCACGTAAAATAACTTCATGTTTTAGTCTCCTTTCTTGTTTTCGGACTTTCTAGTAGTTGTTCATGCTTTCACTGTGTTCTTTTCTTCTTTCATCCGGTGGTGGTGGTGGTGGTGGTGGTGGTGGTGGTGGTGGTGGTGGTGGTGGTGGTGGTGGTGGTGGTGGTATGGTTTTAAGAGGAAGTACAACTGGGCAACCGTACTCTATATAACACTAATCGGAGAGAAGAATAGAAGTGATCCGACACTTCGAAACATGAAATTATCGGTCAAAGAAAGACAAGGACCACGAAGGGCGTGAAAGTGGAAGTGGTGGTGGTGGTGGTGGTGCTTATTGTTTTAAGTGGAAGTACAACTAGGCAACCAACCTCTGTATCGCGCTAATCAGAGAGAAATAATGGAAGAGATCCGACACTTTCAAAAATGAAGATATCGGCTAAAGAAAGGCAACGGCCACGAAAGGCGTGAAAAAGAAAGACTCCCCTAGGCCTCGAATGACCAAGGGAGGTTGTATAGGACAGATGAAAGTAAGGAGCCTGGCACAAGTAAGTGGAAGCAATGCCAGGACTCAGCTAAGAGCCCCGTGCTCGCCAACCCACGCTTCCAAGTTGAGAGTCCCTGAAGCCCATTTTAGTCACCTCTTACGACAAGAAAGGGATAGGGTGGGTGTTATTCTACCGCCGCACCCACAAGGGAGTCCTCTTTCTACCGTCCAGACAGTTGCATTCTTTCTGTCTTTCTTCATGAAGACTCCCGAACTTTCTAATCATATTGCGAAATGTAAGCCTGTCTAGAATTTCTGCTTCTTCTAAACCCTTTCACCTCGATTAAAACTCATTTGTATTATTATTATTATTATTATTATTATTATTATTATTGCTCTTTATTTTTGGGACACAGAGTGCCGGTATTCATCATGTAGGTGCTATTACAGAACTTCCACACTCCGATATAACCACGTCGTCACCATCCACCTCCCCCCTCCTTCCCACCCTCTCTCTCTCTCTCTCTCTCTCTCTCTCTCTCTCTCTCTCTCTCTCTCTCGCAGAAGCCTTTTTTCTGCGAAACTGTCGAATGCTCTGGCCAACCATTATCAAAATCTGCTTCCTTTTGACCCCATGGATCTTCGGATTTCGTGACCCTCTTCATCTCCTCTCTTTTCGGTGCTAGTTTCGTGTTTTACAGCATCACATGTAGATTTTACAATGTTTGCTTCTTCAGCTTCCTCATTTTACTCATTGACATGAAGTAACTATGTATTTTTGAGCCATGATTGCGCGGTTTTAACTTAGAGTAGATGAATTTAAAACACACGTGAACGCCTGCGTTTAGCAAAGCGGATGCAGAATTGATTATATGACATTGAAAACATTCGGAAGTGAATACCGTACAACTACATGTTTCTGCCCGCGATACCAACCTATGAATCCTTTGAAAAATGAGGCTATGGTACCAACTTATGAGAATCATAACTAAAAAAATCAATTCCTGAACATAGTACCGTCTCCTGGAATATTTATAATATATTTCTGTGTCAATAAATCGCATTTTCCAAAATAACCTCGATAGAAGTTGTGTCGACACTGCGTACCGTTGCGTACAGGCAGAAAAAAGCACTTATTATTATTATTATTATTATTATTATTATTATTATTATTATTATTATTATTCCACCGCTTTTTGCATACCAGTGCGCTCGCTGGTGCGAACTGCGCCGCACACGTGGATTTGGCCCTGTTTTACGACTGGATGCCCTTCCTGACATTGCATGTTTCTGTGTTGGTTGGTAGTGTGGTGTGTTGTCTAAATATGAAGAAGAGGGTGTTGGAACAGACACAAACACCCAGTCCCCGAGCCAGAAAAATTAATCAGAAGCGATGGTTAAAATCTCCGACCCAGCCGGGAATCGAAACCGGGACCCTCTGACCCGAAGGGCAGTACACTAACCACTCGGCAAACGAGTCGGACTATTATTATTCATCCTAGGGCCACTAAGGACCACGAGTTCTCAACTTTTTGTCTTCCCCACCAGCCTTTCATCTTTTCGTAGTGTGCTTTCTTCCATACCGAGCTCGATAGCTGCAGTCGCTTAAGTGGGGGCAGTATCCAGTATTCGGGAGATAGTAGGTTCGAATCCACTGTCGGCAGCCCTGAAGATGGTTTGATGGTTTTCCGTGGTTTCCCATTTTCACACCAGGCAAATGCTGGGGCTGTACCTTAATTAAGGCCACGGCCGCTTCCTTCCCACTCCTAGCCCTTTCCTGTCCCATCGTTGCCATAAGACCTACCTGTGTCAGTGCGACGTACAGCAAAAAAAAAAATGCTTTCTTCCATTACATCGAAGAATTGACATGGTTCAGTAGAGTTGGGACTACTTCTTGATGAACCTGTCTAAGTTTGTGTTTGAGTTGTTCTCGGAGTTGAATGTCTGTTTCTGAGATCCCACACTTTAAAAGATCCTTATCGAACTCCACCATCCAAGGAGGAATCGTTTTAAGACATCAGAAGTAGGATAACAGACGTCTACAGATTCTTTCAGATGACAATCTGAAAATTGAGTGAAAAAGTTATCCTTCATTTCCGGATTACGCTTGACATATTTTCGGTGTGGGTGTATATATCTAAGTTTCTCCCAAAGCTGTAAATACATCTTTGTGGTTGGGACCAAGACTTTTTCGGAAAATCCCCCTTTCCTTAATTGCCATTTTTCAAGCAGGCTATGCGTTCGAAGAGTTAAACATCTGCTGTATATAATGCTTCAAGTATAATTCTTCTTAATCTGTTTACCCTCCAGGGTTGGTTTTTCCCTCGGACGCAGCGAGGGATCCCACCTCTACCACCTCAAGGGCAGTGTCCTGGAGTTTCAGACTCTGGGTCCGGGGATACAACTGGGGAAAATGACCAGTACCTCGCCCAGGCGGCCTCGCCTGCTATGCTGAACAGAGGCCTTGGTGGGAGATGGGAAGATTGGAAGGGATAGGCAAGGAAGAGGGAAGGAGGCGGCAGTTGCCTTAAGTTAGGTACCATCCCGGCATTTGCCTGGAGGAGAAGTGGCCAACCACGGAAAACCACTTCCAGAATGGCTAAGGTGGGAATCGAACCCACCTCTACTCAGTTGACCTCCCGAGGCTGAGTGGACCCCTTTACAGTCCTCGTACCACTTTTAAAATTTTCGTGGCAGAGCCGGGAATCGAACCCTGGCCTGCGGGGGTGGCAGCTAATCACACTAACCACTACACCACAGAGGCGGACTTCAGGTATAATTACAGTTTCAAAATGCCTCATATTTGCATTTCGAGAGATAGATTTTGGTTATATCATGTTTCGAATCAGTCGGAATGCTATTCTTCTTCTTCCTTTTCTTATTATTAGAATGGTCAACAGTTGGTGGAGGAAGAAGTTTCAGGGCCTTAGGTCTGGATGAAAGAGAGAGAAAAGAAGAAAGCGGGGTAAAACCATTTGAAACCATTCAATGATTAATTTTTATTAAATCTTAATACTGATTTTTAAGGAATATCAGAGACAACGAAGAGAATTTTATGAGTTTATCGAACACAATAATGCATAATAGGGTTGTGCTCCCAGAGCACTACAATTTTGCAAAAGAGCAATGTATGTTCTTATCTTTTTAAAGAATTACTGCGTCGGCCGTGATATCATCTAGTAATAGTCAAGTACTGTGTCAGCATTCGTAGCCCTATTAACACCAAAAAGAAACTAATCCATGAAAGGTAAGCATGAGCGAAGCTGATACTACAAAAGGCATTATATGAACACCCGACTAATGTAAGAATATACATTTAGATAAGGCCAAAAACAATTTGAACAGTGATGCTGAACACGTAATTGATAATCTCCAGGAAATAATTTGGCGACAATATCTGATGGGGCGCGAAAGCCAGAGGGCACAGAGGATTAGCCCCAGCTACCCTGTTACTAGAAAAGGGGAAATCGGTAGTCAAAATAATATTTGGTTACATTTTGAAAATTCTAGTCACAGAACATAATAATAATAATAATAATAATAATAATAATAATAATAATAATAATAATAATAATAATAATAATAATAATAATAATACATTCTGTCTCTTGCTATTTTCCGAGATTGGATTTTTTATTACGTAGGCCTACATGGTATAGAGATGTTTACTACAGAGCTAAAATACTTCCGCATGACCTAGAATCTCGTCCTTGCAAAGGAATTGCTTTCTCAAATGAGCTACCCATCATGCCCTGTATGGCCTCGTCTGGTGATCGCATTATTTTTGTTTGACGCCATCTGGGTGACTTGCTCGTCAGTTCCGATATTTTGTTCTTCCTGCTAGGTCAATAACACAGTCGCCGTTGACGTAGGGGACTACGAATAACAAGCAGATCGATTACATCGGTAAGAGTTTGAGTTTGTTTGTTATAGTGGAGGCCATTTATCTTCATTTTCGACTTGGTTAATATATAACTGTAAAATTCTTCTGTCTGTCGAAAAATAATTCAAGGTACAATCTATATCTATAAAATCATAAGGTTTGTTTGTTCGATATACAAATCTACACGCCTCCACTGATCAGCACCAAAATTTGCACGAAGACTCATCAGGCACTCAAGTGGATTGTAGAGGTCAAATATTTCTTCTTCTTCTTCTTGTTCTTGTTCTTCGTCTTCTTAATCTGTTTACTCTCCAGGGTTGGTTATCCCCTCAGACTCAGCGAGGGATCCCACCTCTACCGCCTCAAGGGCAGTGTCCTGGAGCGTGAGACATTGGGTTGGAGGATACAACTGGGGAGGATAGCCAGTACCTCGCCCAGGCGGTCTCACCTGCTATGCTGAACAGGGGCCTTGTTTGCTGGGGGGGGGGGGGGATTGGGAAGATTGGAAGGAGCAGGTAAGGAAGTGGCATTTGCCTGGAGGAGAAGTAGAAAACCACGCAAAACCACTTCCAGGATGGCTGAGGCGGGAATCGAACCAACCTCTACTCATTTGACCTCCCGAGGCTAAGTGGACCCCGTTCCAGACCTCGTACCACTTTTCAAATTTCGTGGCAGAGCCGGGGATCGTACCCGGGCCTCCAGGGGTGGCAGATAATCACACTAACCACTACACCACAGAGGCGAACAGAGGTCAAATATTTAATAAAATAAAAATGATCATCATGTGTGATATACGGGCATGTTTTATGTGTTGACGCCATTTTTGACAGAAAATCTTTTAATGAATTCACTGGACACACGAAAAGCATGGAACTCTGAATAGCAAGGAATATAGCCAAAGCTCATACAGCGTTATAGGACTAAACTCTTCGTTGGTACCTTCATGCATTTTGCTCTATGACACAATCTAGTGGTTTATTATCTGTGAAATTAATCTCAATCCCATAAATGATTCGGACTGGTCGTAGAGGTAGTTATATCGTCAAAGATTTTATAAAACTGCTCATAAAATGTGATATACGGGTAGAAGGTTATGTTATGTTGACACCATTTGTGATACGAAATCTCTTAAGGGATAGACTGGACAAACGAATAGCACCAAACTTAAAAAAGCAAGGAATATCTATGATACTATCTCGCTGGAACAGTTAGCCTCAATTCCATAAATGAGTATCAAAAATGATTGCTTACAGGTGGCGGATTTCACTCTATGATACAACATGGCACTTAAAATAGCAAGGAATATCTATGATGCAGTATAGCGATTTATTCTCTGGAATATTAACCTCATTTGCATAAATGTGAGCCAAATGATTGCTTATGCGCATGATATTTTCGTAACTTATGTCATTTGTAAGTGATGAGCTGGTCCACCTGTTCAGTACCATATGGTACACTATTATTACTGTTTATTATACATCGGGGCTAGTTTGCATAAATTTGTTAATTGCATAATCACAATGTATGGATATAAATGACCTCTTCCAGCTAACTGATGTGAATAGTAATAATGTCTGTCTTTTACTAATTTGGCAATCTGTGGTTCATATGATTTAAGAACAATCTTGAGACAATCTTCGGAAATAATAACAAAAATAATAACAAATGGAAGTAAGTTTAAATCAATATTAATCCAAAGATGAATCATTATCATTATTTATTTAAAGCGGTCACTCAAAGCAGATGACGTCTTCTTACAAGATTCTCTTAGATATACCGTACACTTATTAGATCAAATTATCCGGGGACAAGTAGCGTACAATAAATATAATTAACTTACTAGCAGTTTCCCGCTGGCTCCGCCCGCAATGTACAAAGTATGGTGTTGTTCCTTACTATCCTCACGAATGTATTTGCAAAGTTTCGAGTTAATGAAATAAAGCACATGATCTGCTGTGGTAATAGAATGTAATATTATGTCAACAAAACACTTGAAAATACATTACACATAGAAATTGAATTAAACGTTCCTTGGAACAACACTACGCGCAGAACTTTTAAAAAGTCCTTCAGAAATCTTCGTCATAATGACAAATGTACTCATAACTTTTCTCAGAATCTAGAAATTTAAGTAGTTATTACCTCAAAAGAAAGCGCTTGGTCCACTAAGTGTTTTTAGACCAAAACGAACTGCGTACCTCAATTAGAACGAAAGATATGATTGCTTCAATGAAAAAAAAAATATTGAAGAAATGAAACGTCAAATTGAATGTGCACTCATAACTTTCCTCAGAATCAACTAATTTGAATAGTTAAGAGCTGAAATGAAAGAGCTTGATCCACTGAGTGTTCTTAGGCCAAAACGAACTCCGTACCTCAATTATAACCAAATATATGATTGCCTTAAGAGACAAAAAGATTGAAAAACTCAAATACTGTAATGTGAGGAAGGCCGAAGTTAAGTGATTTATAGTACCTGATGACAAATCTGCACATGAATACCTTTCAGTTAAAAAGGAATGAAGGCAATCGACCGGATAGAATGGCCGGACTGACTTCAGTTTTCATAAATATTTTTAATATATAGATAGAATATACACATAACGAAGGGCCTCCGTGGCTCAGACGGCAGCGCGTCGGCCTCTCACCGCTGGATACCGTGGTTCAAATCCCGGTCACTCCATGTGAGATTTGTGCTGGACAAAAAGGGGAGGCGGGACAGGTTTTTCTCTGGGTACTCCGGTTTTCCTTGTCATCTGTCATTCCAGCAACACTCTCCATTCTCATTTCATAGCATCTATCAGTCATTACTAAATCACTTTGGGAGTGGCGACCCCATCGTACTAATAGCCTATATATGATTCATTCATTACATCCCTGACCCGGTCAATGACTGGAAAACAGATGGTAGGTTTTCATTATACACATAATGAAGAATTTTGGTCCGGGGGGGCCAGCCTTGACTTGCACGCGGGCCGCAAATTAAATAGGTCTGCTCAGTATTGTACACTAATGCAATAACATACAGCCGAGTGCACAAGAGATACGGTATCATTTTCAGCTATACTCTGTTATTTAGTGTTTTATTCTTCAGGTATATTCTAAATTTATCTTATCCTGAATTAGTTTTCGATAGACTGAAGGACTTTAGTTATAGATTAGTTCGAGATTGGTCACGATCCTAGGCTGTTATATACCGGGCGCGTTGGCAGTGCGGTTATGGACGCGCGGCTGTGAGCTTGCATTAAGGAGATCGCGGGTTCGAATCCCACTGTCGGCAGCCTTGAAGTTGGTTTCCCGTGGTTTCCCATTTTCACACCAGGTAAATGCTGGGGCTGTACCTTAATTAAGGCCACGGCCGCTTCCGTCCAGCCTCTAGGCCTTTCCTATCCCATCGTCGCCATAAGACCTATCTGTGTCAGTGGGACGTAGCCACTAGCAAAGAAAGGATGTTTTATTTATTTTCCTAGCTTCAAAAATTCAGCGAACATAAACCAGATAGCTAGTCACTCTGTCTTCTTCTCCTTCTTCTTCTCCTTCTTATTCTTCTACCGATTTTGCCACACCTGTGGTGTCGCACATGTGGATTTGGCCCTGTTTTACGTTCGGATGCTCTTCCTGACGCCAACCTTATGTAATCACTATTGCGTGTTGTCTGAGTATGAAGAGGAAAGTGTTAGAAAAACACAAACGCCCAGTCTCAAAGCCCTTATGAATGCAGTGAAATGCAACACGTGTATCTCACTCTGAAATAAACGCTTGAGGATTGTCTCAAGATTGATCGGACATCACATGATCCTTAGTTTGCCAAGTCAGTACAAGACAAAGAGTCTCGTTACTCACAAGAGTTATTTATACCCATATATTGTGATTATGCAATTTACGCAATTTCTCCATGTTATTTCTATTTTACTTATGTTATTAGGTACTACTTTAAAAAAAAGACCCCGTTTGTAAATATGTAAGCAACATGCCTATCGTTACAACTTATCTGGAGTGACCCGATGGAAAAACTAATTGAATGGCTCTGATACAAATATTTTTCCCTCACGTTGTGGTAATTTAATACTTTATGCTACTGTTTGTGATCAGTAGCGGGGCGAATGTTGATGACCTAAAAGAATCTCTAAATACGGTCATTAAAATGTCTTTAAATTTCCGGCTCCATGGCTAAATGGTTAGCGTGCTGGCCTTTGGTCACAGGGGTCACGTGTTCGATTCCCGGCAGGGTCGGAAATTGTAACCATCATTGGTTACTTTCGATGGGACGGGAGCTGGGTGTATGTGTCGTCTTCATCATCATTTCATCCTCACCACGGCGTGCAGGTCGCCTATGGGCGTCAAATAAAAAGCCCTGCACCAAGCGAGCCGAACGTGTCCTTGGACACCCCAGGCACTAAAACCCATACTCCATTTATTTTTCATTTATGGGAAAATGCCGTAGAATAGGCCTAAATAAACAGGGACTTTAAAATATTTAACCAAACTGAATTTAGGTGACTGTTTAACAATGGTTTTGCAAGTAATATATCCCTGTTCTATTCACTGCGTAGCTCTTTTCACAAAAATAATTATCTCCTAATTTACCTGGAAATGTATATAAATATGATTTGCTGGATGTCACTTTGCCCTCGAAGAACGTGGGAACACTTGTTACTCTTCGCACTCGTTACAGCTGTTACATGCTTTTTTCGTTTAATATGCTGTTGAAAACAACCTTACCGTAGTCACTTTAACGCTATACAATATACAAAATAAAACACGCCTATCTGTTATGAGCACGTTTATTCAAAATTCATTCTCTAGCTGAATCAAAGGTACACTTTGTGGTGGTTTCACTTTTGGCATTTTTCTTGCACAGGACTACGTCGGATGATAATTCTCTACTGTAGCGGTAAGTTATATAATTGTTGTTTCCAGTCCCTCTTCGTTTCTCTGTTCATGGCCTTGAGGTACGTGGGGGTGAATGACTGGCTGTAGGGGCGGGGGCGAAAACGGTGCATCCCTTGTGCTGGAGACTGTTAGGAAATACTTTCTCCTAATTATCAAAGTTATGTATTGTCTTCCTGCACATATCTTGGGAACACAGGACTCACAGGTATCAATCCTTTCTTTACACTTTCATAGTCACCAAAAACTGCTCATCAGTTTGCTTGGCCAAGAAAGATATTTAGCAAATTTAACCATATAGTCTATAAGAAAAATTATAATTGTTTTTGTTGTTAGCTATATGCCTGGACGCCTTTGCCTTCAGGGATTAACCTGGTGCTCACTTCTGCATGTATCATTTAAAAATAAATGAATTATAACATGATTTAAACATTTCTCACCGGGCGAGTTGGCCGTGCGCGTAGAGGCGCGCGGCTGTGAGCTTGCATCCGGGAGATAGTAGGTTCGAATCCCACTATCGGCAGCCCTGAAGATGGTTTTCCGTGGTTTCCCATTTTCACGCCAGGCAAATGCTGGGGCTGTACCTTAATTAAGGCCACGGCCGCTTCCTTCCAACTCCTAGGCTTTTCCTATCCCATCGTCGCCATAAGACCTATCTGTGTCGGTGCGACGTAAAGCCGCTAGCAAAAAAACAACCTCCCGATTTCGCGTCGGTTGCTCTACCAATTGAGCTATGGTGGCCTAGGCCATCTTTGTTCTGTTTGAAAGGATCTGAGCTACAGGTCTGGCACTGCTGCTAGCACACTGTAGAGTGCGTTTAAGTCGCCCGTTGTGGGTTCGGATCCCACTGGTGTCCGGCTGGCCATTTTTGTTCTGTACTTAACATCTCTTCAACACGTACTACATGTACGTAACACGACCTAATACGTTGAAAGTCTGTTTCGATTCTTCAAAATATTAAATATTTACGCAAAACTTTCTTGAAAGTTGAAATAATGACTGACCATTCCCAAATCAACAAAAATGCAAAATAAAAACGTGTTACTATCCTTCGTTATATCGCGGAATGAATTTCTATCTTACTGAGCAACATCCTAATGTAAAAGGGAAAAATATGAGATTTCAACAAGATCCGCCTCGTAGTGATCAAACTGCATTTTTCGTATAGAATGGCCATTTGGGTTTGCAACGCGGAAGGATTGCTCTGTATCACGGTATGCCATGGACTATTAGTGGCCAGTCAACCCGATAAATGGATTGGGAGAATGTGTGGCTTAGCTCATTCCGCTCGTGAATCCCGGGTGATTACCTGAGGGAATCTGATGGTCCTTCCAGGTCTCACTTCAGTAACTAATTACACAAGGACATCGACTACGTCCTGGTGATGTTAACTGAGCCGTTCAATGGACCGTCTGGGAAGATGGTTCAGCTTAATGGATATTAACACAAAGATAACGACCGAAGGGCTGATACGGTAATGAATGTCTGGCTCCATGGCTAAATGGTTAACGTGCAGGCCTTTGGTCACAGGGGTCCCGGATTCGATTCCCGGCAGGGTCGGGAATTTTAACCTTAATGGGTTACTTTCGCTGGCACGGGGGCTGGGTGTACGTGTCGTCATCATCATCATTTCATCCTCATCACGACGCACAGGTCGCCTACGGGCGTCAAATCAAAAGACCTGCATCTGCCCTCGGACACTCCCGGCACTGAAAGCCATACGCCATTTCATTTTTACCGGAACATATTAAATTAGTATCCGTCCGACATCGATAACGCTAATAACACCAATAACGGGAGAGTTCTGAGGTGAGGATATGGTTGTTCTTTTTTTAAGTGTTGTTTTCTCAGTTTCACATTTTAGTAGTTGTTGCTGTGTACACGGTTTTCCTCGTGACGAGTTTTCCTCACAACCTGTACAAAATGTATGCACAAGTTCTGCTTTATGTCGGGATTAAGACTTGCGATTGGTTTTTAAAATCCATTTTAAATCCATAGTGTTCACAATAAATTAGGGCCATGCCTTTCAAAATGAAAAATCCTAAGAATTAACATTTGGGTTGACTGCAATGATTTTTACAGAATTATAAAATTCTTAACATACTTTATATCTACATCCATATTTTTACAAAATTTGGTTTCATTTCTCACAAAATTGTGTCATGAGGAGCGTTTTTTATTGCATGTCAAAATTGTATTCAAAGAAGAAAAACTTCTAAACAAATAAACCTAAATGAATGAAATTTAGTAAGCAGCTTACTAGTAACGGTCTATGCATGGGACATAAATTTCATTACAATAGCTTGAAAAATGTAGAAGTTTGAAATTTCAGTCATACTTCCCCTTAACCACACGATACAAAGTAGGTAAGGTAAGGGTTATTCTGCCCGAAGGCAGGTCCGAACCTCTGCAGAGGTGTTCCTGAGCCGGAGCTTGCGTTCGGTAGAGTGGCCAGTTCCTTCCGCTCCTCCATTCTCTTACCCCCCCACCGCCAACAGCGCGTGGAAACCAATCCAACTCCTGACCACGCCCAATGTTGCTTAACTTAGGAGATCTCACGGGATCCGGTGTTATAACGTGGCTACGGCCGTTGGCCGATACAAAGTAATAGCCACTAAATCAGAATTGCGAGGAAAACTGTGCTGTTGTCAGGTATGGGGACGCTCGAAGCGACAGGTGGTTGAGAGTCGCTTACCTCTCCTCACTGTTTAGCAACGCCGTCCGTGTACACTGTTGTCTAGTTGAAACTGATCCGCCCGTCCTCGGTTATTCGCTGTCACGCAGCTGTTAAACGCGTACCATGATAGTGCTCTTAAGTATAGATAGTGAATGTGTTCAGATTGGTGTTATATTGTAAACCATAAAGAAATGGAAATTGATACATATTAATAATGGAATATGGACATATTTACCGCATACCATGTTTTACATCAACACGCTCACCCAAACGACATCAATTAGCGACATTTATATGGTCAATTTTTGGGAAAACTAATGACTTACGAAAAAAGTGTTTCAGGAAAAAAATTAATTCAGACAATTTCCTAAAGTATATTTTTCCCTCACACAAAATATCATTCGCCTAGAAAATGAAAAGTTCCTTGGTTACTTAAAATTTGAAAACAAGATTTTTCCGACTTAGAATGACTTGTTCAGGTTTCTGTATTATTATTTCTAAGCAGTCTTTCATAAATATTTTAATATTGTTACCACAAGGGTAGGAAATGGGGAAACGCGGCAGAGCCGAAGAGCTGGACAATTAGTGACGTCAAGAGAAATGTTTAATTTTGAGTGTATTTCCAAATCTTTACTTTTTCCTTAAAACAACATCAAGAAAGTAACAAGGATAAAATATCTGAAAGCAATAACAATAGCAATCAGCTTCGAAGTCACTGGGAACAATACCCTCCCAATTGTACGATGACCTTTGAGATTTTAGAATAATAGACTACCTTTTTAAAGTCTTTACAAGAATAAACTCAGTTTAATTATTGCTCCACGGGAGGAATGAATCGCCAACCTTCAGGAATATCGTATAAGAGCCTAATATCAAAATTAAGGCATCTTCTTAAATTATTCCCAGAAGGGAAAAGAAACATTCAAGGCTTACGAGCCTTTACAAAAACTACACAGTTGACGCTCGTTGCCCGTATTCCACGGGGTAGCAACACGGGTCAGAAAGATCCAGAACAAACAGGAGCGAAGGCTCATACTACTAGGCAAAGAGAAAAATTACCTTAATTTTTCAGCATGAAAATAGATCAGACACAAAGAGAAGGGGATGCTAAATCAGTTCAAGCAATCCCATGATATGATCACAATGAAACCTAACGGCACAGAAGACCCAGTGATACAGTGGCTAATGTATACTATTCTGTGACTAAGAAAGGGGGAAATTAACGATCGAAAATGCAAGAATTCAGATTTAGAAAAGCTTATCCACTAGAAATCAGAAATGAACAAGGGAAACGGAAGGTCGGCACTCGTGCTTTCTTATGACACAACACCCACTCGGGTGATTTATATTCGTGGCTTGAAAAATAATAAAGTTACAAAACCCGGCATTGAAATGAGTAGACACGGCATAACCCTAACCGTCACATGCTAAGAGGAACTTTGCTATCTTCCCGTCGCAACACGCAAATGAGTTCACATGATCAGGATGAATTTGGTTAATTTTTCAGCTCGATGGCTGTGTTCTGATCTTAATACCCATCCTCATTTTCATACAACACATCTCACAACAAGCAACCACAGAAATACGCAGTAATGAATACATCCCTCCACATAGGGTTGGCGTCCGGAAGAACGACCAACCATAAGTCTGGATTTAATCCACAAGAGAATTCGGGAAAAGGCCGTGGAGAAAAGGAGGAGTTGTACATTTCAAATAATTTCTGACTGATAATAAGAATGTCTTTGAACAAATCATTAAATTAAAATGTCAGCATCATATTTAGTTTCTAATCATTGTCCGACTCCTTGGCTGGATGGTCAGTGTTGAGGCCTTCGGTTCAGATAGTTCCGGGTTCGATTCACGACCTGTGATTGTCCTAACACTCTTGTCTTCATATTCAGACAACACACTACACTACAAACCACCACAGAAACAAGCAACAAGTGACAACATCCCTCCATATAGGTCTGGCATCAGGAAGGGCATCCGCCCGTAAAACATTACCGAATCCACATGTGCGACACACTCGCCCTCACCGATGTGGGAAAAGCGGTGGATGATTATTTAGTTTCTACTCATTGGCCATACCCATGGCCACGCTGTTTTGATACTTCGGGCTTCACTGTTGAATATACACCTAATTTTATTATTTACATTCTGATGATTGCTCTCAATTTTTTTCTTTATGTGGCATTACTGATATCTCAAATCAAGAAAACTTTAATTGTTATCAAAAACGACTTAGTTTTCATGGAGAACCTAGGAAGATGGAAGAATCTAGACTCGCCATCATATTCTACACAGTCAACTCACAAAGAAAACATCGCTTTGGTACAAAGAGGACAAACAAGAACATGAAACTTTCAACTTCGCTGAAACACGAAGACACAACAGAAAACTTCCCGAAAAGTGATATAAGAAAACTCACAAATCGGGTTTAAGATGGGATTAATGCATACGAGGTCAAAGCTTAATAACAAGTAAGCCAGAGAATAAGAAAGTTACAATGAACATGAAAGGAAGCTTACAAGAATACACAAGCAGGTCCAACAACCTAAGCTGCAAATAGTTTTGAATCACCTGGTCATCAATAGTTCGCTCTTCTGATAATAATAATAATAATAATAATAATAATAATAATAATAATAATAATAATAATAATAATAATAATAATAATAATAATAATAATAATAATGTTCAGTCTTCAGACTTAAGGCTAGTTGGATCCTCAACAGCTCTGCCATCAGCTGTCATAGATGGCCTAGACATCACTGAAGAGGCGTACTGGGGAAATGCAGAGTGATGTAGTTTCCCGTTGCTTTCCTCACTGAGCCAGAAGTTGCCATTACATATCAGTCTGCCAAGCCCACTGAAATGCATGCACCAACCGACACTATGAGCAACATTTTCACAGCATTCATAGCAGGGACTGGCTGCATAAGGAATGGCATTACTAGCATCGCTCATACCTGTCACTTTCATACTGTCAAAGCCAAGGATAGGACAGAGACAGATCTATGAAAGTAACAAAATTGCTCTAGCCCATACCAGAAGACATACTGCACTGTAAACACTAGGTCCTGCCAGCAAAGCCATAATAATAATAATAATAATAATAATAATAATAATAATAATAATAATAATAATAATAATAATAATAATAATAATAATCGATTTTAGATGAGATTTTACATAAAAATTCTGAGAAGAAAATACGAGTTTCTGGTGTTTTACTTTAAAATATTCACCTGAAAATATATAAATTAGTTGCGAAATTATTTTCAAATTCATTTGTTGTCTGAAAATGAGGTAATGTCTGTTTCTTAACAAACCAGTTCAAATTGGGCTGAGATATTTTATAGGTATATCGGAGATATATTTTGGTTTTGCAATATTTATCTGTTTCAAAATGGAGACAAATTATACCATATGTATGTGCTAAACTTGTGCATGCATTACCTGTTAAAATGCAAAGTAATGGGTTAGCATTTAGATATATCGGAAAATATAGTCGAAAACCAATGTCGTAAAGAAAAGATACTTAAATGTGGGAAGTTGGATACAGTAATAGTTCACAAATACATTGCTGTCAACATTTCAGTCTAACAATGTAGACATTAGGTCAACTTTCGGATACTAAAAGTCATATTTCGAGGACAAACGTGCCCAGGTCAGGGCTAAGAGATCCCTGTATACGTTCGCATATTTCGAACAACCGGATTATTGAAACGGGTGCAATTAACATTTATTTAAGTGTCGCACACATAAACCAAAAACATTACACACTTAAAAATTGCTTCACAATATGCATCCAAGTAATGCGAAAACATTGGAGATAATAATAATAATAATAATAATAATAATAATAATAATAATAATAATAATAATAATAATAATAATAATAATTCCTTTTGGCTATTTCTAGCCGGGTGCAGCCCTTGTAAGGCAGACCCTCCGGTGAGTGTGGGCAGCATCTGCCATGTGTAGGTAACTGTGTTATTCTGGTGGAGGATAGTGTTATGTGTGGTGTGTGAGTTGCAGGGATTTTGGGGACAGCACAAATACCCGGCCTCTGAGCCATTGGAATTAACCAATCAATTAAGTTTAAAATCTTAGACCCGGCCGGGAATTGAACCCGACACCCTCTGAACTGAAGACCAGTACCTGACCATTCAGACATCGTCGTTTATGTTCACAAATCAATTGTAGTTGTTTTTCTTTTGTATGGACAGTTCTAGGTTTAGAAGTTTCTTTGTCAGCCTGTTGTTATCCATTCAGTGTATGTGTCCGTAGAATTTTTATTGCCTTTTTTCTAATTGCATTTGTTATTATTATCAACATCATTACTACTTGTGGTTTAATGTCACATTAACACATCATTGCTTTTCGACGACGCAGTAGTGAGAAAGAGCTAGGATTGGAAAGGCAGCGGCCGTAGCCTTAATTAAGGTACAGCCAAAGCATTCGCCTGGTGAGAAAATCAAAAACTACGGTAAACCGTCTTCAGGACTGCTACCGCGCCGATGGAATTAAAACCCACCATCTCCCGAATACAAGTTCACAGCTGCGTGACCCTAATCGATCGGTATTATTATTATTATTATTATTATTATTATTATTATTATTATTATTATTATTATTATTATTATTATTATTATTATTGATCAAAAATATGGAAGGCTAATGATTCCCCAGATCAACCGAGGTTGCCTTGTATATCAACCAGGTCAGGTTTTGAAGAACGTTGGAAGATCTGGTCCATCCTCAACAGAATACGGACAAAATATGGAATATGCGCTGATTCTTTGTTTAAGTGGGGGATCGCATCTCCCACCGCAGCTGTGATTGTGGTGCTGAATGTCAGACTATACAGCGTAACATCATTAAGGCGAGCTTACTACGAGCGTGATTTGATGATCCATAGGAATTTCAGCTGGCGGCAGGTGTAGCGATCAATATTATAGCCTCTTAATAATCTATATATATGTCTGTGTGTGATCTATTTGAGCACTGTCAAATGGATTTTAGTTATATTTTCACCATATGATGCCAGCCATACGCTAAAGAAACAATAAATTATTATTATTATTATTATTATTATTATTATTATTATTATTATTATTATTATTATTATTATTATTATTATTGATGATGATGATCGATTGAGGGATCACCTTTCAATGTGCGGCGTTCCGGATGTGCAAAAGAGAATTTAATTTCTTGCTATAAGCTACATTGTCTTAAGATATTTGAGTTTTTCTTTTTCGCGAGTTTCTGAACGTTTACTTCTGCCGTACAGATGAACTTGGTGTGTGCCACTAGTGTAGCAATGGTAAACAATCTTTTGTTTTAAGACTTTTAGTGCTAATTAGTAGAAACTTCAAACAGTGGATTTAAAATCAGTCTCTGTTTATCTCAGAGCACTCCTGATAATGGATATTCCCTTAGGCTGAAGTGTTTCAGCAGCCTCTGTAGCTTTCCATTTATGTAAACCTCTGTCAAACCTGGTTAATAAATAATAAATAATCATAACATACGTAGGATTAGATCATAGCCAAGTTATTAGGTTAATTAAAACATTAATGATATCTTAAGATATTAAATTATAGATAACTTAGTGTATATTGAACTCTTTATGTAGGTGTATGTATGGTCGAACAGAATAGCAGGCTTCATAGCCTGAGTCCCGCCATATAAAACAATGTAAATAATAAAAATAATAAATAATATTTAGACTTCGAATTGACGAATATTTTTCTGATGATGATGCGCTGTATTTTGAATGAAAGACTTATTATTTGCTCATATAAGGGTTAATTTTTGAGCACCAATTCCGTAATAAGGGCACTAAAGTTACCGTACCACGAGGTACAACATCTATAATGTACGAAGTTCATTGTAGGGACTCGGCCACACGTAGCCATTGGCCAGGCAAAATAAGGAAATGAGTGTTCACGGGTATAATGGAGATCTCCGTCACGTTCTGTAGTATAATTATTACAATAGGATTAACAAGTTTTCCGAGAGGATTACCAGCAGAGCTTCTGTTAAAAGGAAAATCACCTCAAGTAATGCTACCTCCTGTAATTTGATCCGCGAAGTTAACAAACTCCCCGTGGGATGGGTTTCTCGTGTTAACACACAGTCTTTCTAAGATCGTCAAAACAAACACAAAGTACTGAAGTAGGACCTCGTAATTGTAAGGTAAAGGTATGAGGCTGTACAGACTGGTCTAGCTAATTTGCTACCTACTTGTGTCAGACTGTTCCAGTCACCTACCGACAGTGCTAAACCCCAGAACATGACGACGCAATTTAGTTAACCTATGTTGTATGTATGTTGGGTATTCAGCCCGAAGGCTGGTTTGGTCCTCTGCAGCTCTGCCAACAGCTGTCATAAATAGCCTAGACGTCACTGAAGAGGCGTACTAGGGAAATGAGGAGTGAGGTAGTTTCCCGTTGCTTTCCTCACTGCGCCAACTGTTGCCATTGCATATCAGTCTGCCAAGTCCACTGAAATGCATGCACCAACCGACCCTATGAGCGATATTTTCACATAGGGACTGGCTGCATAAGCAATGGTATTACTAGCATCACTCATACCGCAGTCACTTTCATATTGTCAAAGCCAAGGAAGAGACTGAGGTCAATGAAAGTAACAAAATTGATATAGCCCATACCAGAAGACATAGTGCACTGTAAACACTACATCTCGCCAGCAAACCTAATCGAGACAAAAGTGTAAACTTGAAGATCGGTTCAGGTTAGTGAGGAAAGGAGCTGCTGGGTTTGGTGGCCTTCAAGCTGATTACCAAGAGTAGAAAGCACTTCACAGGTTTATTATACCAAAAATAACAATTCATGGACGATCAGTTCATATTTAAATATTATCGGGGCAATTTTCTTTGGAACCTCTGTTACAAGGGCTAAACCCAGTCTACTCCATGAAGGGAAACACTTATCAAAATATAATTATAGGAACATGAGAAATACTTTAATATCAAGCTATGTGGAGTTCATTAGAAACTCCATTAAACAAGGGATTGTCCTAACCCATAAGTAAACTTAGGTAAGTAAACTTCAACAGTTTACAAGAGTTGTAACTAACTTCAGATATATGCAGCCAACTGTGGAATTTAAAGATGAAGTTGCAGTTTGTTGGGGTCGGGGGTTGGATTTTGATTAAGTATACTCATCATACTGCAAGGAAATTTAAATGCGAAGGCCAGTTCGGAGTTGACTATTGTCTATAATGTAGCACGGCATGAAGAAAGATACCTGTAGAAGTGGTTTGAGACGGTAAGATTCTGGTAATGGAATGGCTAGTGGCAAATCCATGGCCTAAATTACATAGACCATGTTGTGGGTGAATTAGAACATACTTCGCTCCATATATCTAACGCATACCGGAACTTCTTGCTACTTCATCTGTGAACTTACTATAGATAAACTGGTGAATCAATACAATCCTAATAGGAGAATATTGTGGAATGTGTAATTTATCAGTCATATGATGTAGGGGTATTGTGTCAGCTCTTACTCAGAGTCTACGGTTTCGATTTCTGGCTAGCTCATCTCGTTAGGCAGCTGTCATCCTGGTACTGTCCGCCTCCACAGCGTAACGGTTAGTGTTATTAGCTGGTGTCCTCGGGGGCCCGGTTCGATTCCCGGTACTGCCAGAAATTTTAAAAACTGACACGAGTGCTGGTATGTGGTTAAAATGGTACATGTAGCTCACCTCCATTGGGGGTGTGCCTCAAAAGAGCTGCACCACCTCGGGATGAGGACACGAGTTTATTTAACTATCCTGGCATTTCAGATACCTTAAGTCTAGATGTTACGGTTACGAACTAGAATCTCCAAAAATGTACAAAAGAACTCAGAACTCATTCTAAGGGAGAACATTAAAATTTTATACATTCAATAAAAATAAAGTAGAGTTTCAAAAATTAATTAATTGAATTAATAATTAATTACAATGCAAGTGTACATTTTCTCTCGTTTTGAAGGATAAATGATATTATTACATGTTGGTATGTTAGATGGTGTATGGATCATTTATTTATGGGAACTATAATTTAATATAAAAGGGTAGTAGTTGCAGAGAATTGAAACATTTCTGTTTGATTACTAGCGGTTTAATGTCGCACTAATACGTCAAAGGTTCGGCGAGGGGGTTTGATTCCCGTCTGCGTCATCCTTGAAGTGGTTTTCCGTGGTTTCCCACTTCTCCTCCAGGCAAATACCGCGATGGTACCCAAATTAAAGCCACGGCCACTTCCTTCCCTCTTCCTTGTCTATCACTTCCAAACTTCCTATCCCCCCACAAAGCCCCTGTTCAGCATAGCGTGTGGGCCCGCCAGGGCGAGGTACTGGCCCTCCCCCATATGTATCTCCCACTAAATGTCTGACGCTCCAGGACGACACTGCCCTTGAGGTGGCAGAGGTAGGATTCCTCGCTGAGTCCGAGGAAAAACTAACCCTAGACGCTAACCGGATTTAATAATAATAATAATAATAATAATAATAATAATAATAATAATAATAATAATAATAATAACTCACTCGGTACCGAAATGAAAGAAGGATAACCTGAAAGCTTCAAAACCCCGTGTTTGATCATTTGTAGGAAGAAAAGAT
Organism: Anabrus simplex; assembly: GCF_040414725.1. Classification (NCBI taxonomy): domain Eukaryota; kingdom Metazoa; phylum Arthropoda; class Insecta; order Orthoptera; family Tettigoniidae; genus Anabrus; species Anabrus simplex. The sequence goes on from NC_090269.1 coordinate 82,815,514, forward strand.
ACATTTACTTGAAAAAACTTTACATATTAGGAACAGATATTCAAATTTAAATGAAAATCTTTAGAAATCCAGTGTCCATAGGCGTAGTAATGTCCTTCATCCTCTCGTTTCCTTTCTGTACTCTCCTGTATTGTCTTGCCGTCTGGTGAAGATTCTGGAAGATTTTTAGACTTCGCATTTCTCTTTCAATTAAGTCATTTCAAGTCTTGGCGGTGTGTACTTCTAGTTCTATACTTACAAGTCTGAAAAACCCTATCCTTCGTTCAGCATGTCAGTATGACAGACAACAACGGACAAGACTTTAGTTCTACAAAATGTAGTTCCAGGGCTTTGAATCCACTCCACGTCGTTAAGACTCGTACTCGTCGTATTCGGGTCGTATTTAGTATTGGGAATATGTGACTTGGTATTGTGGCTTCCGGCCCTAAGCTGAAGTGGCAGCGTGCCTCGCTCTTACTTGGAGGCCCCGGGTTCGATTCCTAGTCATGTCAGGGAGTTTTACCTGGATCTGAGGGCTGGATCAAGGCCAGCTTAGCCTACTTTATTACAATTGAAGAACTATCTGTCCGTCCTGATCTAGAAAGCCAAGAATAACGGCCAAGTGGATTTGTCGTGCTGACCACACGGCACCTCCTAGGGCTGAGCTGCGGTCGCTTAGTAGACCACGGCCCTTCGGGGATGTTCCACCGTGGGGTTATGGTTTTGTTTCTGTTGATATTTTGGTCGTAGTCACGAAATCTGCACTTTTATGTGGAATTTGGATCAGTGGGTCGTTCCTGATCATTTCAGGACTCCCGTAAGCACTGGCCGCATTTCGAATCGTGGCTGTCTTTGGCGAAATATCTTTCTGATTTGAAAAGGCGAGGACCTCTTGAGCCGCATTTGATGGATCTGATTCCTACTTAGTTCAGTATTATTAGGTGCTCAAATACGCCAGACTTGACCGTCACCTAAAATAACTCTTGCAGGATGAAATTCCGTTACCTCGACGTCTTCGATAACCTTAAATTTAATTAGTAGAATGTAAATTATTCTTATTCTTATTCTTATTCTTATTCTTATTATTCTTATTCATATTCTTATTCTTATTCTTATTCTTATTCTTATTCTTATTCTTATTCTTATTCTTATTCTTATTCTTATTCTTATTCTTATTCTTATTCTTATTCTTATTCTTTCTTCGTTATGCCCGTTTACAGAGCGCGTTGGAACTTGTTAGCTTGATGATGGTTTTCCTTTCTTCTTCTCCCTATGCTGTTTCTTGCATTCTTCCGTCCATTGTTTCCCTGTAGTTCTTTTAGCCTTTTAGCCCTTTCCGTGAACGTGTGCTTTGCAACCAAAGATTCAAAATACCGCGCGATCTCTGATGGTATCTTTTGTGATGTTCATTTCTTTTAAGTTCTGCTTTATTTCCTCTAACCAGCTGATTTTGGCCTTTTTGAATTAATATACCAAGCAGTTTTTTGCATATCTAGTGTCGTCCATTCTACAGACGTCGCCATAGAATTTCAATCGTCTCTTGCGTACGGTATCGGAGAACTTGTCGATTGTTTTGTACACATCTACAGTTTTTCTTTTGATCCATATACCATTTACATGAACGGGGCCATATATTTTCCTAAGAATTTTTCGTTCTTCTTTTTCAGTCCGCTCGATCGCCTTTCTTATGTAACCGATGGATAATGGCATTCTTCCAGTCCTTCGGAATCATCATGGTCTCCCATAAAACTTCTTCTGATGAGGTCATCTCCTCCTATTTTCAACATCTCTACAGTAATGCCATCGTTCCCAGGGGCTTTATTATTTTTGAGCGATTTTAGAGTGGCCTCTTAGAGATGCGGTTTCTGAGACATACAAAGCTTCCAGAAGAACAATAGTCTTGTAATACCGAAGTTTTGCATTTCGTGACATCACCCTTTTATTGTAGTGATTCCGTGTTATTCGATATGCCTTCAGGAGTTTGGAGGCTCTTTCTGTTTTAGCTTTCCTGTCAAATCTGGATGGTACAATGATTTCTGCTAGATATTCGAAGGAAGGGACCTGTGTGATTATTGGATATTCTGGTATCCATTAGCCATGATACGAATCTTCTCGTGCGATATATGAAGGTCTGTCTTTGATGCTATCTCATGTAATTTCTCTATGGCACACCTGGTTCCTTCACTGGTCTTGGTAAAGATAGCTGGATCATCAGCAAAGGCTAGGCACTTCACGTTAATTCTTTGTCTCTGAGTACCTATGTTTTTACCTTCGATTTGTTTTCCTCATTCCCTGATGACTTTGTCTAACACTAGGTTAAAAAGTACCGGGGAGAGGCCATATCCTTTTCGAACTCCTGTATGCACTTCAAAAGGCTCTGATAGTTCTCCTAGATACTGTACTTCACTTGAGAGGATGTGTCTGTGAGAGTCTGGCGGACTAATTCTGTGGCATTCTTGTCCACACTTAGCTTTCATATGATGTCCACAACAGTTTTTCTGTCGATAGAGCCATACGCCTTCTTAAAGTCCACAAAGGTGACAAATGTGGTGGTACTGCGGCGTGTCCTTAATATCGTCTTCAGACTCCAAATTTGCTTAGAACACGATCTTCCTTTTCTGAAGCCTGCTTGGTATTCGCCAGTCAAATGATCTGTTTGTTGTTCAACTCTGTTTAATAGCGTGTTAGATAGAACCTTGTATATAACTGGTAAAAGCGATATGCCTCTGTAGTTGTTGGGATCCGCTCGATCGCCTTTCTTATGTAACCGATGGATAATGGCATTCTTCCAGTCCTTCGGAATCATCATGGTCTCCCATAAAAATTCTTCTGATGAGGTCATCTCCTCCTATTTACAACATCTCTGCAGTAATGCCATCGTTCCCAGGGGCTTTATTATTTTTGAGCGATTTGATTATCTTTCTTATTTCTTGAGTTGTTGGGGACTGTGAGTCTGGGTTTGGTGGAGGTTTTTCAAACTGTAGTCTTTGTATTAGTGGATCGCAGTTCAGTAGATTTTGGAAATAGTCAGCCAGTATCTTGCAGTTCTCTTTACTGTTGGTCTCTAGTGATCCGTTAGGTCGATGAAAACTTAATGTTTGTGGTTTTTATCCTGATAAATCCTCACTGAATGTCTTGTAGAAATTACGAGTGTTGTTTTTCTGGAAATCCTGTTCTATCTCCGCGAGTCTGTTTTTCTCATATGCACATTTTTCGCGGTGGATTGTTTTTGAGGTCAGTTTTTGAGTCTTCAGGAAATTCTCCCATATGTCGACTGTTCGTTGTCCATTCCATTGATCCATGCTTTGATTCTGTCATTGATAGCTTCATCAAAGGTTGTGTTCCACCATCTTTGTTTACGTTTCTTGGGTTGCTGTCCGAATTTCATTGCTGATGACTGTAATGTGTTGCGAATGTCTGACCAAACCATTGTGTATGTCACGTATGAAAACGTCAGCGTTGTTCCTCAGGCAGTCCGGATCCACTCTTGGAAATCGGTTGTCTTTAGGTTTGGATCTGTGTGGTTGGAACTTAACCTTGACTTGCGTCAGGTTGTGATCTGAATCGACCACTTCCTTCCGCACTTTAACATTCTTAATCTCAAGCACATTCTTTCCGGAAATAGCAATGTGATCAATCTGGAATTTTCCTAGTAATGGGTTAGGTTGTCTCCAAGTTTTCTTTTTATGTAAAGGTCTCATGAAGTGCGTGGACATGAGTCTCAGCGTGAATGACGCACAAAAGCTTATTAGACGTTCTCCATTCTTATTAGTCGGCCGATGTGCAGGATGAAGTCCTACGATTGACCTGTATTTCTTCTCTCTGCCAACCAATGCATTGAAATCCCCTAATAATATTTTAACGTGATGTTTAGGGATCTTTCTAGCAGTTTCTTCAAGCAGTTCCCAAAAGTCTTCTAATTCCTGTGAATTTTTCTTATTGTCTATGTTAGTGGGGCATGGGCATTAATCAAGGCATATGCTTCGTTACTTGATTTCACAGTAAACACTGAGATTATTTCACATGGTGATGTAAATTCGATAACTGAATCTAAGATTGTTTTCCTTACTGCAAAGGCCGTCCTGAGTATTGATAAATTCTCTTTGATATTTAAGGCTGGTTTACACTTAAATATCCTGAAGTTTTTAGAGTCAAAGTGGTTCCCATCTTAGAATCTGGTTTCTTTGATCGCTAGGATTTGAATATCAAATTTGTCCACGGCGTCAGTCAGTTGTTTAAGCTTTCCTATTGTTATTATTATTAGTACTGTTATTACTAATTGCGAATTTACCACGTAGGATCACGCTATAATTTCATTGTTTCTTTGTATGAACTTCCTCTTCCTCCAGTAATCCTTCATAAAGGGCATTGTGTTGTTTCTTCTGTTCATCCATCCAAGCTCTTTCCGTCTTTGCAGTTCTTTCGACTTGAAACCCTTCCAATTTTTTAATCATGGTCCGAAATATTTTCCTGTCTAACGTCTGAACTTCTTGGATGTTGGACATCTATAGATCTTTACGAATTTCTTTAATCCACGCCGTCATTGTTTTCCTGTTGCACAGATAGTCGAATAATTTTTGGTTAGTCAGGTTTTGTCCATTTCTGTACAAATGAACGAGAAATGATAACCTCCTCCTTTTCATGGTCTCTGAAATTTTCTCCACATTTTTGTAGACTTCGTTGTCGTTTCGAAGTTTTCAGCCAGTTTTAGTCTGGATTGGGCCCAAGATTTCCCATAGTATTCTTCTTTCTAAGATCTCCAGCTTCTCCAACTTGCAATTCATCGAGAGGCATTCGCTGGCATACAGGCATTCCATTTATACTACAGTGTTGTAATGCCTTATTTTGGCATTCCGTGAAAAGCATTTCTTGTTGTAGATGTTCTTAGTTAGTCTATAAGTTCTCTGCATTGTTGAGATACGATCGTCTACAGCAGCTTTCTCTGTTCTGTTCTCTTGTATGATATTTTTTGCTAGTGGCTTTACGTCGCACCGACGCAGAAAGGTCTTATGGCGACGAGGGGATAGGGAAGGGTTAAGAATTGGAAGGAGACGGCCGTAGCCTTAATTAAGGTACAACCCCAGCATTTTCCTGGTGTAAAAATGGGAGACCACGGAAAATCATCTTCAGGGCTGCCGACAGTAGGATTCGAACCCACTATCTCCCGGATGCAAGCTTACAGCTGTGCGGCCCTAACCGCATGGCCAACTCGCCCGGTCTTGTATGATTTCACCAAGGTATTTGAAAATTTGTAATCCTCATAATCCACCCAATCTCTGTTTCAAGATAATGTGGACCATGTTTGTCATTCATCATGAACTTGGTTTCTCTTTCGAGAATCTAAGTTCCGTCTTGCTAGCGATTTTTTTAGGAGGTTGATCTGTATGGCCGCTTCCTCCATGTTTTCTGATAGTATCACAAAATAATCAGCGAAAGTCAAGCAGTTATTATTATTATTATTATTATTATTATTATTATTATTATTATTATTATTATTTTTGAGAACTTGCTATTTGCGTCGCTCTCGTTCATTAACTCTATTTTAATATCCTCGTTAGAGGTTATGACTGCATCGACATTTATCGTAACTTGGGCTCCATAGCTTGCTAACATATGAAAATAATTTTGAATTCATTTCTTGGCCCGATGCTGAAATAATAATCAAATATGAATATGAAAGAGAAAACAAATGGTATGAATATGACGTTTGCTTCGATGTACACTCTTTAACTAACACCCGTTTATATGTTTCTTTCATGTCAATTTTCTTGGATGTTATTGTTATGTTCCGTTTCTCTTTGAGGGGAGATCAAATATCATATCTCACATATATTAAAATAGTGAAATCTATGTCCATGAGAGTCGTGAATATGCTTCTTACATGGAAGCCATGGATTCAATTCTAGACCAGCTCAGAGATTTCTGCCTGGATTTGAGTGCTGGCTCGAGGTCCACTCGGCGTACGTGTATTTTCAGGTATATTTCTTTCTTTTGAAATATATTGCAATTTCATTGAATCAGAATGAAGTATCCATTCTAATTTGAACGTGATGTCTTTTTAATTAAAGCAATTTTAGAGAGGATCAAGGATTACAATAACACCAGTCAGTAAGAAGATAGTTGCCACAATTTTGGTTCTATGGTCCTTTTTAGTTTTTTGAAAGCCTTGATGAGAATTATAGTAAAAATATGAAATGGCAAAAATGACCGTAAAATTAATGAGTTATGTATTTACATACATTGATGCTCTGAGTTACAAACCAAGCACCGCACTGAATACAGCCCATTTTTACGGCAATACTACAAACGCAAACAAAGAAGACGTTTCGACAACTTAGTGAAAAACAAATCTTTTTATGAAGGACGAAACTTACACTTGTGCAAACACTAATCTTTCCCATTGCTACATACGTATCAGAGGACAGACTGTAAGTTAATGTAGTGCTACAGAAGAATATTGCGAATACCTTGGACGGCACACTAACTCGATGAACTTACTTACTGATGTAGCTCAGTATAAAAATAAGATACCAACATTCATCAACCAACATTAGCACATTGGTCACATTTTCAGAAGACGCAGGGGACTAGAGAAGACAATCATTGTGATGAGACCATGTTCAATGTGCTCCATTCACATGGGTGAATCAGCTCAAAAAGGTTTCTCCAGTACACGGAAATGATGAACGTAATGGACATTTCTTCAGCTTAAAAAATCATAAAGCGAGTTTGTATTGAAAATTCTATTATTTTTCATGTAGTGCGAGTGTCTGTACTCAAGTACAGGAGACCTGAGGTTCAATTAAGACTTTATCGCTAAGAAATTAACTTGCGTTCTTATAGAAATGTGTATAATGTTATGCTACTGACTTAATATACATAGATTACGAAGACTGATTGCCTTTTGGTAACATTACTCTGTGTGTACGGGGCTTTGCTGTGGCGTAGACCGAATTTCAGTCAATGACAGTGGAAACTCATTTAAAAGACGGTGCCATTCATACTTACCGTATATAGAAGGCAGTGTTCTGGCGCACGGTAATGATGACGAAGACTTGGTGTAGATAGATGACGAACACGGCTTGCCATGGTTTCCGCGGTGTCGGTTTTCTGCCCACGCTAACTCCAGATAGACCCCCAGTCAAAAAATATATCCATGTTAAAATCTAACTGGAGAGAACGTGCAACAAATACACTATAGAGCAGGGCCTCTCAAACGCCCAAAATCTCACGCGTGCAGAGCGAGGCGCAAGAGCTCCGTGCACAATGCATCGGTGCCGCTCGGCATGACTCGGATCAACGCTTCGTCTCTGGGCTACTCGGCTAAGCTCGGCTCTACTCGGCTATACCCGGCTCAACTCAGCCCGGATTTGGAGCGCTACGGCGCAAGTGGGGCAGAGGGAGACAGGCGGAGCGAGCGAGACAGGCGTGAGGAAAGAGAGAGTAAGCGCTATTGCTCCAAATTGAGGAGTGGGGGTCTGCACTCTGGTCAACCAAGCCAAGTCGTCTTTTGCACCGTGCACAGTGCATGCACCACGCGCATGCACCCTGAGAGGCCCTGCTATAGAGAATACGTGCCACTTTGCGAAATATCGCAAGACGTTAATTGACAGCCAACCTAGCGGCCCGGTCTTGAAGACAGTTAAAATAAGATATAGTCCGATTCGTAGGCTGAATGGACAGCGTACTGGCCTTCGGTTCAGAGGGTCCCGGGTTCGTTTCCCAGCCGAGTCAGGGATTTTAACTTTCATTGGTTAATTACAATGGCACGCGGACTGGGTGTTAGTGCTGTCCCCAATATCCCTGCAACTCACACATCATACACAACACTATCCCGCAATACAATAACACGCATCAGAGGGTCTGCCTTACAAGGGCTGCACCCGGCTAGAAATAGCCACACAAAATTATTATTATTATTATTATTATTATTATTATTATTATTATTATTATTATTATTATTATTATTATTATTATTATTATTATTATTATTATTATTATTATTATTATTATTATTATTATTACCGTGTTTTGGTGGTAGTTATGCATGAAAGAAGGTGCGGGGTGGTGAACGGGTCTCAAGCTACTAAAGTGAAATTAATTTTAAAATTTAACAAGGTTATATTTTCTTTTCAAAATTAGGTAACAACAAATAGAACAGGTACTTAGTAGCCGAAACACGATTGACAAATACATTTACATAGGTACCACATTTGGGGCTTCAAAAGTCAGAAACATAATTCTTGAGCAATGAGCCCAACCTTACAATGAACACCATACAACAAAGGGGCCGAAAACCCCCAAACATGCCAGAAACATCAGCTTCCAATTACATCCAAAAGCCTCCTTGAGGCAGAAACACAATTTTTCAAAAAGGGCAACTTCCCCCTAAAATACAAGCCTATCATAGGCCACTCCGAACTCCACCTTTAAGCCGTCCTCAAAGGACATATACACAGGGGCAAAATACCCAACCTACTGAGGTCTGTTAAATAACCAGAAGATTAATACATGACCTCTAAAATAAAATTTGAGAGGAGGCGAACTTGCCCTCCTAATACACTTTGCTTAAGACCTACTTGGCACTAGGCCGTTAATACAAGGGCTAATCCCATACTACAGAGGTGACTTAATAGCAATTTACATTACATTACGGAAGAATTGGTTGAGAAAAATAAGTTCACCTCAGGACGATGTGAGTGGGAGCTCGAGAGGGTTAAGCACTCTCTATCCCGATATGTCGTTTTAAAAGAGAATATCTGAAAAGAGTAGTTACATTTTAGGAAAAGGTTACATGGTTGAACGCTTAGAACCCGCCCCGAAAGTTAAACTGCTGAGCTAGCAAAGAAAGAAGATATTAATCGGCCATTACCTTGTGTTGAACGGCTGGAGAAGAAAGAGGCGCTTCCCGCCCCGTGCTATGTACTTAACACACTGAAAGATGGAACAGAAGTGGCCCGGAGACCCGAAAATCAGCAGTTTATATCCTCTCGCGGAAGGTTCTAGGCGTTAGGGGAAAGAAAACACCCTCCCACAAACTCTTTATTGGGTAGGACCCCGCAACAGATTCAAGTTGGGGGAAGATACACCAGATTGGTCAGAAATTAATAGAAGAAATTCGGGATTGGATACATTCATAACAAGGGGAAGAAAGGGGTAAATATTGCCAACTTAAACAATGACAGAAAGAAATTTAACAAAGAACAAACTCTTGAAATTAAATTTTCTCCAAAAAAAATAGTTCTTTGACTCCGCACTAGGTTGCACTATTGTAGATCTTCAGTAGTGTCCTCTAGAAGAGAAAGTTCACACTTCTTACTTCAAGCGAAACAAAAACACATCAAAAGTGACACAGTTCTAAAACTCCAAAATTTACAGGTAGTGACATCTTCTGAGAAGGTAGAAAATTAATAACGTCAATAAAGTTCAGACTTCCTCCAGCAGAGGAGTTTTAACTGGCGCGCATTTAAATTAGCGGCGTGGAGGTGTACCACCCGGTACAGACCTCCCCCCCCCCAAAAGTTCCTCCAAGGGGTAACACAGAAGAACATAAACTTTTGTTTGAAAATAAGGTCCAATAAATTGCAGAAGTATTTGAGAAATTTCTTAATTCAGTTCCAAAATTTTTGTTGTAATTGGTAACGTAAGGTATTTATGTTTGTAGAAGGCGAATTTCTGAAGATAATCTTTTAAAAGGTGATGAAAATTTTTGCAATGTCCACCAAATTTGTTGTTGAATTCCCAAGTGTAGTCATCTCTTATAGTGACTGTCCATGTAGTTGATGTAGGCTAAGTTGGATGGCCAGACCGGCCGTTGCAGCTTGCGTCCAAAGGAGGCCGCTCGGACCCCTCAAGTACCCTGAGATACCGCTCGCCCGCACTATGAGGGGAGCAGAGGTGTTGAAGCACGCCGCGCCCGCGGTGAACATATACAGGCCGCGGGCAAGTAGCAGGTCGTGCGCCGCACATCAGCCTTGGCCGGGAGGAGAGCTCCGGCTCGCCGTGCACACGTCGTCCTCGCTGGGGCCGAGGGGGCCCGTCCTCTGCTCCAGTAGCTGCACGGCGTCGCGCGGCTGCGGGGGCACTGAAACATTAAAGCTTGGCGGCAGAATTGTGTTGGACTATCATCTTCTTTGAGGGTACAGGCTTATGGAGAGGTTGAGGGGCCAGCGGCGTGCGGATATCCATGGCATTTACTCAAATCAAGCCACAGTGTGTATTGAAGCAGGAGACGGGAGCGTGGTAATGGCCGAGGTAAGGACAGGATGGCAGTTTAACAATCGGGGAGGTTTACAAGAAATGCTTACATATAAGACAAAATATTATAGAAGGGGCAGAAAGCCTGAAAAGTTGAACTCAAAAAAAAAAAAATATAACCTTCATATTCCTTTCAAATTATATGAAGCAAGTTGACACAAAATTTACACCGGTTTCACCTGGGACAGGTGAACCCTAAATATCCTCTCGGTGGCTGGATTGCTTACTAACAATGTAACCGGTGTGAGAAAATCGAGAATGATGCATGGCCCATGAAATCTGGGGGCAAGCTTGCCCGCGGGAACAAAATTTTTGACCATCACCTGGTCACCTACCTTCAAAGTGGTGGGTCTCCGTCCACGATCATACTTTTCCCTAACCTTTTCATGAGACACTTTAAGATTTGCTTTAGCCTTCTTCCAAAGACCTTTAATGTTATCCGGATCTATTGTCTCGGGTAGAATGTCATTCAGAGACCAGAGGTTAGAGAGCGGCGAGTTGGGAACAAACTTGAACATCAAAGAAGCTGGAGTAAACTTGTGAGATTCATGAACCGCCGAATTCAAAGCAAAAGCTATCCAATGCAGGGACGTGTCCCACCTGGAATGATCTTCATGATGATAGGCAATAAGTGCGGACCTGAGATTACGGTTAACCCGTTCAGCCAGAGATGGTTGAGGGTAATAAGCAGAAGTAGTTACATGAGAGATTGATAAGTCAAAACAGAATTTACGAAATAAATTAGATGTAAAAGCCTTAGCATTATCAGATACAATATATTGACACGGACCAAAAGAAGCAAAAATAGAATTTTAGCAGGTAATGGTAGACTGAGTGGTAGCCAGCTTAGTCGGAAATAACCAAGAAAATCTGGTAAAACCATCTACGCACACAAAGATGAACTTGTTAGCATTACCCTTTGACTGGGGGAAAGGTCCTACATAATCGATATACAGACGTTCCATGGGGCGCGACGCTTGATGCGAAGACAAAAGGCCAACCTTGGTGGACATGGTGGGTTTACTGAGCAAACAAGATTTACAAGCTTTTACAAGTTCACGGATTTCACCGTCCATACCTTTCCAGATGAACATTTCTCGAATCTTTTCACGGGTTTTAAAGATTCCAAGATGCCCTCCTAATGGGGTCTCATGATAATACTTGAAGATCATAGGTACAAGAACCGCTGGAACAACAACTTTCATCAACTTATCATGCCTCGAAGGGCAACATAGAACACCATTCCTCAGAACATAAGGGACAGCATGTTCCCCAGAAGAAAGGGTTTCCATTATCGGAGCCAGCGTCGGATCTTCACGTTGGTATTTCTCAATATCCCTAAAAAGCATGGGAGCATCTGTTAAGATGGCATTAACACCAGATAGTATGGACTCGGAAGGTGATGAACTATCGACCGGTTCGTGGGTCTCGACGTCGTTATGAAACATACGGCTGAGTCCATCAGCAACAACATTTTCGGTACCTCTGATATGTCTAACATCAAACTGGAAGGCGGAAATACGAATAGCCCAGCGGGCTATACGACCAGTACGACGCGGCCTACCTAAGACCCAGCTTAGGGCTTGATTATCTGTTTCCAGGTCGAATTTGACATGTTCCAGATAGAGACGGAACTTTTCTAAGGCAAATAAGACTGCCAACCCTTCGAGCTCATAGATGGAATACTTGGCTTCTTGAGCCGATAGAGTCCTAGATGCATAGGCGATGGGTCGCCTCCCTAGTTCAGTCTCTTGAAGAAGGACTGCAGCTACAGCTGACGATGACGCGTCCGTTTGGACGATGAATTTCTTTGAGAAATCAGGCATAGCAAGGACAGGGGCATTACAGAGAGCTAATTTCAGATCTTCAAAAGCGGCTTGTTGAGAAGGTCCCCACTCGAATTTGATGCCTTTCCTACGAAGAAGGTTTAAGGGCGCCGCTCTATTAGCAAAGTTAGGAATGAACTTTCTGAAGAAATTCACCATACCAATGAACCTGGCGATACCTTTAATGTCCTTGGGAGGTTTAAAATCACGGATGGCCTGTGTTCTAGAATGATCGACTGCTACACCATCGGGTGACACAATATGCCCTAGGAATGACATAGAGGGCTTAGCAAAGGCGACCTTGGACAACTTAACGGTTAACCCAGCCTTACGAAGGCGATCGAGAACTTCTCGCAGATGATCAAGATGTTCTTCAAAAGTCTCTGAAAATACGACGACATCATCTAAGTAGTGATATAAGTACTCGAATTTGATGTCGGAGAAGACCCTATCTAGTAGCCTAGTGAGCACAGCTGCTCCCGTAGGGAGCCCGAAAGGCACGCGGTTGTATTCATATAAATTCCAGTCCGTGGCAAACGCTGTAAGGTGTTTAGACTCTTCGGCAAGGGGAATTTGATTATAGGCCTGATTCAAGTCCAAGATAGTGAAGAACTTGGCCTTACGAAACCATGAAAAACAAGAATGAAGGTCAGGAAGGGGCACAGATTGCAACACCACCTTCTGATTAAGAGCCCTGTAATCAATGACAGGCCTGAAGCCTCCTTGGGGTTTCGGGACTAGAAAAATAGGCGATGAATACGCCGACTTAGAGGGCCTAATAATACCATCCTTCAACATCTGATCGATAATTTCTTTCAGAGCCTTCATTTTAGGTGGAGATTGCCTATAAGGTGGAAAACGGACAGGAATCGAATCCGTGACCTCAATTTTGTATTCAATAAGGTCAGTAACACCAAGAGTATCAGAGAACACCTCGGGAAACGACTGACACAGTTTGCGAATACTATCAGCCTGCTCCTCAGGTAGATGTCTAAGGTCTAACACCATCTCATCCTGGGTAGGCGAAATAGAAGAACATGACACAGAATTACACTTTAATAGTGGTATTTTACAACTAGAAGCAAATTTGAATGTGCACGACCTAGACTGGAGATCGAGCACAAGACCAGTGTGAGAAATAAAGTCAGCTCCCAATATAATGGGGCAAGACAATTGCTTGGCCACAAACAATTTAATTTTCCATGTAAACTTAAAAATACGAATCTTGACCAGTAAGGAACCTAGAATTTCTAATGGAGATGAATTAGCCGAAATGTATTGAACAGGAGAAGAGACATAGTCAGGAAGTTTGCAAACCGATTTCAATTTAGAATACCATTCAGCCGAAATAATCGAACAAACACTGCCTGAATCTAAGAGAGCTGTTATAGGCTCGTTATTTAACTCAATCTTAAGAAAAGGAACAGGTGCGGGGGTATCCGCCGCAATCCTAAGACATTCTTTAGGGCATTCAAGAGATGTATTCGAAGACTTATCGTTCCCTGAATTCTCGAACTTTTTGCCAGGGGCTGAGCCTTGGGAAGCAGAATTAGTTGACTCAGCCGCCGCCACTAGTCACTTTTGATTGTTGTTGGAAGTTACACCAGAAGTTGAGCAGGAGGGGGTGCTATTCGAATTGGGACAATTCTTTGCGATATGTGAGAAAGCCCCACATTTAAAACAGCCTTGTGATGAACCCGCTCCATTATTTGCCCTACTAGACTTGATCAGAGGACACTTATTGCGCAGATGGTCAGGCGACCCGCAAGCATAACATTTACGGGGGGTGACTGATCGGCGAGGAGGAGGCCGAGTATTACTAATGGAAGGCGGGGGTTCTTTCGCGACACGCAAAGAATCGGCGTATCTAACTCCTTCCGCTGAGACGGCCAATGCTTCAAGTTCCGAGAAAGTTTGCGGGCACGCCGCGAAACACAAATATGACCTATAGGGAGGTGAAATTCCCTCTACAATAGCCTGTACAATCTGATCTTCAGGAAAATGAAGGGCAAACACCCTAGTATAAAACTTAATGTCCTGTATGAAATCAGCCAAGTTTTCATCCAAGCGCTGTACACGATAATAGTACTTCTGAATAAGGGAGGACCTGGCCCTAGCCGGGATGAAGTTAGCTAGCAAATGGGCATGGAAATCCTCAATAGAAGATTGCTCGGCAATGGCTCTAACTATTTTGTCAGAGAGAATACCAATAGCATACGGATAGATAATTTGCAAGATTTGACATGGAGAAAGAGAAAAAACAAGGGCATGATCCTGGAATTCCACTAGAAATCTTAAAAATGAAATTACGTCACTGGTGGTATTAACGGAAAACTTAGATATACCTCTGACCAACATTGCCAATGGATGAGGCAAGCTACTAAACCCGGGTGACATAGTAGGTAAAGGTTTCAATGGCAAGGAAGTTAATTCAGAACGGATGTTACTCAGCGATGCACGGCGTTCAGACTCGTTGTCCAATGGGGCAGAGATAGTTTGAGCAGCGATGGTTTTCCTATTTACTTCTCCCTTAGCAGGTTCTTCCTCGCTACCTACATTCACTATGGTGGGCTGATCAGATTTGGGAGGAACTTCCCCAGTTAACAATTGAGTGACCTTACTAGATAATTCGGAAATATTTTCCAGGAGCTTACTAGCTTCCTTCCTCTGAACGTCATTCAGTTTTAGAGACAACAGATCGTTAACCCTATTCGAAAAATGATATAGCCTGCCTTGCACACGCTTAATTTGATTCGGAGACGGATCATTTTCATCAAAAAAACTAACTACAGAAGCTAGCCCAGTAACATTCTCCGTGATCGTGGAAAGAGAATCGTCAATTTCTTTCTCTCCCAAATTGGGGATGGAAATGGGCAAATCCAGGGACTCTCTAAGCTTGTTAGTGTCTATTGCAACCGTGCCTCCAGATTGCACATTTCTGATAGTTAATTCATAGATCAACTCCTCCTTGCGCAAATAGTTAAGAAGGAGAACATCGCGAGGGCCGGGCATGATGACAGACCAATTTTGAAAAGGTCAAAAAATTCCAGCAACTGAGAAAATGGTTAGAGTTCGGAACAAACAATATTTAGCCGTCAAAAGGGGCTAAATTGAGACCCATTCAACCACGCTCTGCTACCACTTGTTACCGTGTTTTGGTGGTAGTTATGCATGAAAGAAGGTGCGGGGTGGTAAACGGGTCTCAAGCTACTAAAGTGAAATTAATTTTAAAATTTAACAAGGTTATATTTTCTTTTCAAAATTAGGTAACAACAAATAGAACAGGTACTTAGTAGCCGAAACACGATTGACAAATACATTTACATAGGTACCCCATTTGGGGCTTCAAAAGTCAGAAACATAATTCTTGAGCAATGAGCCCAACCTTACAATGAACACCATACAACAAAGGGGCCGAAAACCCCCAAACATGCCAGAAACATCAGCTTCCAATTACATCCAAAAGCCTCCTTGAGGCAGAAACACAATTTTTCAAAAAGGGCAACTTCCCCCTAAAATACAAGCCTATCATAGGCCACTCCGAACTCCACCTTTAAGCCGTCCTCAAAGGACATATACACAGGGGCAAAATACCCAACCTACTGAGGTCTGTTAAATAACCAGAAGATTAATACATGACCTCTAAAATAAAATTTGAGAGGAGGCGAACTTGCCCTCCTAATACACTTTGCTTAAGACCTACTTGGCACTAGGCCGTTAATACAAGGGCTAATCCCATACTACAGAGGTGACTTAATAGCAATTTACATTACATTACGGAAGAATTGGTTGAGAAAAATAAGTTCACCTCAGGACGATGTGAGTGGGAGCTCGAGAGGGTTAAGCACTCTCTATCCCGATATGTCGTTTTAAAAGAGAATATCTGAAAAGAGTAGTTACATTTTAGGAAACGGTTACATGGTTGAACGCTTAGAACCCGCCCCGAAAGTTAAACTGCTGAGCTAGCAAAGAAAGAAGATATTAATCGGCCATTACCTTGTGTTGAACGGCTGGAGAAGAAAGAGGCGCTTCCCGCCCCGTGCTATGTACTTAACACACTGAAAGATGGAACAGAAGTGGCCCGGAGACCCGAAAATCAGCAGTTTATATCCTCTCGCGGAAGGTTCTAGGCGTTAGGGGAAAGAAAACACCCTCCCACAAACTCTTTATTGGGTAGGACCCCGCAACAGATTCAAGTTGGGGGAAGATACACCAGATTGGTCAGAAATTAATAGAAGAAATTCGGGATTGGATACATTCATAACAAGGGGAAGAAAGGGGTAAATATTGCCAACTTAAACAATGACAGAAAGAAATTTAACAAAGAACAAACTCTTGAAATTAAATTTTCTCCAAAAAAAAATAGTTCTTTGACTCCGCACTAGGTTGCACTATTGTAGATCTTCAGTAGTGTCCTCTAGAAGAGAAAGTTCACACTTCTTACTTCAAGCGAAACAAAAACACATCAAAAGTGACACAGTTCTAAAACTCCAAAATTTACAGGTAGTGACATCTTCTGAGAAGGTAGAAAATTAATAACGTCAATAAAGTTCAGACTTCCTCCAGCAGAGGAGTTTTAACTGGCGCGCATTTAAATTAGCGGCGTGGAGGTGTACCACCCGGTACAATTATTATTATTATTATTATTATTATTATTATTATTATTATTATTATTATTATTATTATTATTATTATGTATATTGAACCCTTTGGTCCATATTGAGGGATACCTACCTCTTTTACCTATCAGCAAAGTTCATGAGATCTGTCTCTTGGGTCGTGTCGGGTTCTTCGTCACTTGCTGAGGTAAAGGTAGGGTTCAGTAATTCTAATCTATCTACTGGAATGAAAGGTCTATTTAAAATATTCCTATTTATTCAGGAAAATTCGGAAGCAATCTGATATGTCAACGGCATCATAGTCAATTGTGTCCACTGGACAGCACCATCATTTTTACATAAACGTCAGAACACTGGTGTGAGACTTTAACGTAACTGCCTGACGGGCATTCATACTAGAAACCATTGTCTCAATTATTAATCATTTAAGAAAGGAAAGTCTGGAAATCCTTAAATTCGGCTTCCATGAGAGACCACATGTACCATCATAGTGATTCGTTATGGTCCAGCCCTCGTAACACGAACTCTGGACTCTGGGTATAATTAAGGCAGTCCAATTGGTGTGTGCCACACAGTGGTTCTACGGCATGGACCCTTAATTGAATCGATGTGACCTGCGTCTATGTCATAGACCGACATCTAAACTTCTAAGTTACTTTAAAGTCATTGTGGATGATGACCGCCAGAAAAATGATGCTACAGTGGCATATGGCCCTAATCTAAGTCACTGAGGTTGATGACCCCCTGACCATCCAAGTTTCTAGGCTGAACACTATTAAGTTACATCGGTTGATGACCAAAGTTTCCACTTTACTATCCCCAGCACATTCACTGCTCAATCAATCAAAGTTCAATAATTACAACAATAGCAATGCTCACAAACTTTGTGGCAGTAAAATCCATTTCCTTCGAATATGTCCCCTTAATCGTTACTTTACATTTAAATATTCCCCCAGAAAAACAAACTAAAATTTCCAGAATGCATCTCCAAGTTATTCGCTTGATTAAAGTTATTTCCAAATGCGGTTTCACTGAATTTAATAGTTTAATAAATTTAAATGATTTGACGAAATGTTAACGAACAACAAATTTTATCTCCGCGGACTCTGGTTTCTTTACAAATTCCTACGCAGCTGTGATGTAAATTCAATCTTGTGATGTTTATCTGGCTGGAAAAGAATTGTTACATAATTCATGTCCAGTTATATATCTTGTCTCGTGATCTCACACTTTTAAAATCTAATCTAGTCCTAACCGTTATTAACACTTGGATATCCTAATAATCTACGTACAAACCAAACAACTCGCCATATAATTACGATGTCATCTCTCGTCATACCATTTATGAAGTTTGCACACCCCTCACAGTCAAACCGATCATCACAACCATCGCTCTATATTTTCGACAACCCTGAATTTGGTTACTCTGTTCCTTATACTCAAAGTTCGTGATTTCAAATGTTCATTACGTCCCCAATTAAACAAATTTTACAGTATTTCACAATACTCAGATCATTACCGGCTATGAATTTCAACTAAATCCAGCATTTTAACGTTTTCCCCGGCCGATAATATAGTACAATCTCAATTCCACGCCTGTCCCGTTATCACAGCTGAGGCCTCTCGTCCCCAAGTTCGCTTGGCAGTAACATGAAACACCTGGTTTATTCCAGTTGACTGGCTTCTCAAAATGCTCATCTTTTAAACTCTGCCGACATAATTAAACAAATACGATATTCTATCCAACAAAATGCACAGATTATGCTTCAAGATGCCCACACTAATTATACGCGTCGCAAATTAACACTGCTATGGATTTCTATGTATTTCTTTCCATTCCCAACATTATAAAATATACCTCGGGCTATCGTGTCCCGGCTTCAATGACAGGACTCTAACCTGATTCGCACATCTCATCTCAACTCATATAAAACATTCCTCGGGCTTCCATGTCCCGGCTTCAATGACAGATCCAACCTGATTCACAAATCTCATATCAACAAAACTAACCTCTGTTTCCCAGCTCCACAATTATCATCGACAAAGAACTGGAATAAAATCCTCACTAGAAATCTCGACGTCTAATATCGCACAATGCATTAATCATGAATAACTTCGCATAAAGGATATCGTATTTAATAACTTGATTTTTACGAGAAAATGACTGAAACATTCTACTAGATCTTTTATTGTCAGTCAGACACAGTTTAAAATGGGCCTAGAAAAACGTTTCTCTCCGTGACCAAATTCATCACCCTAGGTTCTCACCCGACAGCGCGCTTCCACTCGATTGAAAATGAGTGACCATGGATTTCTACATTATTAACGTCAAATTGCAGAGAGGAAAAATTTACGTCGACTGAACATCTTAATTTGACATCACAAAATATAGGCAGTACACTCACACGGATGACGATCTACATTGGACGTGATATCACTTCGAAACCCTATCAAATAACTTTTTACAACATTATGCGGCACTCGCAAGACTTCAAAAATTTATCCAAGTGGAAAATGAAACAAATGACTCTTTTAGTCGTATTCTCACATTTACAAAACTTAGTAGGGGTGAGCACTGCGTCGTATATCCCCATTCAAATACACTTTTAGAGATCATGAGACAAGATATAAGAGGTAGTAAGATGGAAAGTCACCTACCTCATGTAGTCACACCATTGTTCGTCATAGGGCTCACCTGCGACCCTGGCATTTTATTTAGCCATTTTTACATTCATGGCCTTACAAACCATTTTTATATTTCTTCAGCTTTCCTGGAATAAAGCATAAAAAAAGAAAATACCCTTCACTTGTTTGCTGAGCGCACACGATTGACTATAATTATTTCCGCACACGAATTACTTAATCACATTAGAATTTATTCTGTACTTTGACCGTCCTATCTGGTACAATTATTTCACTCAAAACTATCTCCTCATGGAGTCAATACCTAGCCACAATGGCTAAAATCTGCAGTTGAACTCAGTCTACTTTCGTTGTTTGATTTCGCAGAGCAGCTCAACAATTTTTCGCCCGCTTTGTATCACAAATGCCGGAGAAGGAGACTTCGTCATGGCGTCCCTTCATATTTATAGCAGTTACCCCCTCTCTTCGGATATCTCCCTTTGCCGCCAAGAAAATTTCTATAAATTTTCTGACTTACCTAAACTGTAATTTCAAGAGTTTAGAAAGTGACTACATGCTTGCTACATTTCTGGCGGTAGTGTTCATGGACATTTAAAATGTATACGGGTTCGATTTGTGAGATGATTGATCCCCTTTGATAGGCACTATATTTTTCTGACTTGGCTTGGGTCACGCCATGTACACGCGCTTTGAAATAGTTCACAAAAATGACTTGAGATTCTTCCGCCGTCGACACTTGTGGCTGACGTCAACGTACCCCAGAGCGTGGGACCGAAGGTAATCACCCCCTCGTCACGTGTCAAATCCATGCTATCAAGAATCCAACTTTTGGTTTAATTGTTAATTTATGCATAATGTTCTTAGGGCACAAAGGTCATGCGTTCAATATATATATAGAGAAAGAGAAATAGAGAGCAAGCAAGCAAGAATATCAGTCTCTCCCCAAAATTGATTAAATTGATTTTGTTAAACTTAATTCTTATTGAGGTATTGAAAAGCAAGTTACTACATCAATTTTAATTAAGTTTTAACTCTAAAGTTCCTCTTCTTTCGTAGTTTTTTCTAAATGTAAAGGAATGTGACGGATCTGTCAAAAATAAATAACATTTCAGTACAACTACTGTCGGACTTTTTATTATGGACACTTGAGTTTAGGCGTTAGTTACAAATCAACCAACGGGCCTATTTCAAAATGATTTATACTAATATTTTTCTTGTTTAATTCTGCATTACGCAGTATAAGACAAATTGTTTTTGAAGCTCATTAATTACTTTTTATTTGTGGTTGTAATAAATATTGTCCTGGTTTTTGGCATCTTTTCTAGGAACCGCTCACTTAACAATATGTGCATGGAAAAGTACTTGTCTGATGATAATGAAATTTTTACATGCTATAGACACTAGTATTCGTAGTATGATACTAGAAAGGTACAATTTTTTTCAACCAGCTCTAAAAGAGTTATCATTTTTCTAATGCAACATTTTTTCAGTCCAGGATAAACGTACAACAGGACACTTGTGCTTGTTTTGAAGTACTTAGTCATGGTTATCATATACTACGAGCACTGTGACCATACAGTGAGATACTGAATTTATGAAGAGTAATATTGATGGGAAGTTGTTTGTGCGCTGGACCGTGCGATTAACAGCAGACGGGGTGGTGAAATCGGGTACAGGGTTGCCGCGTACGCTTGCCCCGAGCAGTTGTGAAATGGAATGCCCTGACCTCGGTTTGTCCGCATGCTATTTTCAATTTGCCACTGTGTTCTGCATGTTAGCCACATCACTTCAAGATGCCTCCGAGACCACCGTTGTCAGAGGGCGAACTTGCAATGGTTTCGAGTGCTATTTGCTTCCTTCAAAGTGGGGGCAATCAGTAGGGGCACAGGCTCCTTGTGTACCAGAATGTGGCAGATTGTCTTGAATTATCGCTGTCGTCATTGAAGAGAGTAGGAGCAGCTTCAAAGGAGAATGATAGAACTATAATACTTAGGTCAAGAAAGAAGCAGTGTTTGAGGCCGGGGCGTTAGACAATCCAACTCTATGATTTTACATTGGCCACAATACGAAGAAATATATGCGATTTTTAAATGAATAAGGCATTACCCACAATTAAAAGCCTTGACCTGAAACTGCTGGAATATATGGGGATTTTACTGATATGTCCATTCCTATACGTGTGAAACTCTGGGAACAATGTAAATAACCACGCTAAGAAAATGGAAGACTTCTACTAAGAGAAAGATGGACTGTCTAAAAATGTCCCTCATTTGTGAATATATATAAATCATGTAAATAGTAATGTAAATAACCCTGGTAAAAATTGTACAATGTGACGTTTCTAAATTAGGAATCAATCATTTTTAAACCTGCAGTTGATCGCCCAAAGTCCTTATGAGAAAAGATGATAGGAAGTGGAATTTGTACGAGGCAATAAAATAAAAGTTAAAAGTAAAAAAGCTGTGTTCGTTGTGCGCTATGTTTACTACTGAACGCGGTAACGCTGTACCCGATTCCACAATCCCGTCTGCTGTTAATCGCACGGTGCAGCGTGTACAAAACTTCCCATCAAAAATAGTCTTCATAAATTCAGTATCACACTGTACGGTTACAGTAGTTGTAGTTTGCAATAACCACCACTGAGTGATTCAAAACAAGCTCAAGTTTATTGCTCTACGTTTATCCTGGGCTGAGGAAAAGTTGCTGTAGGAAAATGATAAGAACATTATTTGGGTTGGTTGAAAAAATGTGTAAATATTACACAACGAACACATGTGGATATAATATATAAACAAATACATAACCATCAGACAATTAGTTTTCCATGTATGTGCTTTTAAGCGAACGGTTCCTAGATAAGAAACCAAAAACCCGAGCATTATTTATTACAAACACAAATAAAAATAATTAATGAACTTCATAAACAATTTGTCTTATACATTCTAATGCACAACTAAACAAGGAAAATATTGGTAAAACTTATTTTGCAATAGGCCTATAGGTTCATAAGTAATTAAAGCCGAAAGTCGAGTGCTCATAATAAAAAATCCGACAGTAAGCTCGTTAACTCTTCACTCTTGAATCATGGCCAAAAATTAAATATATTAAACCAGTATATTTGGTCCAGTTTCATATATCTCTGACAGTGCGCCCTCCAACGTTGGAAGACGTTGATAAGTTAGTAAAAGTGCTGTAAAAGCAATAATTGAAATATCAAATAACAGCCCATATTCTAAGATGTATTCACCTACAATAGTCCGTGGTTTGTGTGTTATGGAGGTTTCATGGGAAGCATTTTCTTAACATATTAATATATACAAATGCCTGGAGTGCTGTTCAAATATGCTTTGACAATGCTCCAGAAACGTCAAAGAAGAAATTCACAGCAGGGTAAGTCACCTAAACCTACTAATTTATGAAAAATCCATTGTAAAATAATATAGTAAGAAATTGCGATTAAGGAATTTGAAGCTTGGGAAATCTCACCCCATCGTGACGGAGGTGTATCACTTTTCTCGGACTAGAAGGAATGTAACAATTGTATATTTGAAAAAGAGCCAAGACACCCGTTAGCGTGAGTGCTACGAGATTGAAACCCTTCCTCACGTTCTTGGTTTCTGTCGCGATGGGGAACTCTTAAAAAACAATAGATTCAGAAGAAGGATAGCAGACTGCTTAAAAAAAAGGAAGTATTCGAATTGAATGAATAAACCTGTACGTCAACTGAAGGGTCAATGAAATGAGCGGACATTGTATTCTTCAATAGGAACTTCAACAAAGGCGTCGTTATTGATCGAACAGTCAGATTTGAGTGAGGTGAAAAACGGTGCAAAGAGGTTGATGAAGTAAAAATGAGGCCCTATGAACCTTTCATTCAATAATTTGGACGCAATTTTTGGGAAGTTATTGGTGCGTTGTTTGGTACACGCGGTTCAATCGCAAATTTATCCGTGAATGTTTTCAAACGGTTTCGATATTTCTGCCAAAAATATCAATTGCGATCTTGAAGGATTGTCTCAAAATTGTACGCATTCATATACGGTAACTGAAAGTAATTGCCATTGACCGGGTGAGTTGGCCGTGCGCGTAAAGGCGCGCGGCTGTGAGCTTGCATCCGGGAGATAGTGGGTTCGAATCCCACTGTCGGCAGCCCTGAAGATTGTTTCCCACTTTCATACCAGGCAAATGCTGGGGCTGTACCTTAATTAAGGCCACGGCCGCTTCCTTCCAACTCTTAGGCCTTTCCTACCCCATCGTTGCCGTAAGACCTATCTGTGTCGGTGCGACGTAAGCCCCCCCCCGAAAACAATAATTGCCATTGAAGTAAGAAAAATCCATCCCTGGGATAACTGCCCGAAAATAATAAATATTGTGATTAGCATTCTGTAAATTCCAAGTAAAGTTAATGAAAATTTCTGCTTTGATATTAGATTCGTCGTGCCTTTGCTGGCGGGACCTAGTGTTTACAGTGCACTATGTCTTCTGGTATGGGCTAGAGCAATTTTATTACTTTCATTGATCTGTCTCAGCTTTATCCTTGGCTTTGACAAAATGAAAGTGACTGAGGTATGAGTGATGCTAGTAATGCCATTCCTTCTGCAGCCAGTCCCTGCTATGAATGGTGTGAAAATATTGCTGATAGGGTTAGATGGTGTATGCATTTCAGTGGGCTTGGCAGACTGATGTGTAATAGCAACTTCTGGCTCGGTGAGGAAAGCAACGGGAAACGACCTCACTCCTCATTTCCCTAGTACACCTCTTCAGTGATGCCTAGGCCATCTATGACAGCTGATGGCGGAACTGTTGAGGATCCAACCAGCCTTCGGGCTGAGGACTAAACATACATACATACATACATACATACATACATACATACATACATACATACATACATTAGATTCGTCAGTAACCTGACCCACTGCGGTTTCTCTCGTATAAGGTCAGCTATCAATAGTGGATTTTCTCTCCCGTTCTTTTTTCCTTAATAGTGAATGGGGTCGGTCTAGTGGTAGCATGCCTGTCTCTCATCAGGAGGCACCGAGTTCGATTCCCAGCCAGGTCAAGGATTTTTACCGGGCCCTGAGGGCTGACTCGAGGTCCACTAAACCTACGTGATTACAACTGAGGAGGTATCTGACAGTGCGATGGCTACCGCGGTCAAGAAAACCCAGAATGACGGCTCAGAGTATTCGTTGCATTGACCATGCGACACCTCATGATTTGCAGTCCTTTGGGCTGAACAGCGGTCACTTGGTAGGCCAAGGCCCGTCAGGGCTGCAATGCCGTGGGGTTGGTTTGTTTGCTTTTTATTAAGTGGGACAGCGAAGGGTGGTAGTGGAAATATATAAAGTTAAGTGGCTTTCTTCTTGTACCTCGGTCAAGGGGTGGTTAGTGAGTCAGACTCTTACCGGGAGGCACCGAGTTCGATTTTCGGCTATATCACAGATTTTAATTGGATCTGAAAGCTGGTTAGATATCAATTCAGCCTGCATGAGAGCAATTGAAGAGCTATCTAACGGCGGGATGGCAGCCCCAGACTAGAAAACCGAGAGTATTCATCACACTGATCACGCTTAACCTTGTAATCTGCAGGCCTTTGGGCTGAGCAGCAGTCACCTGGTAGGCCAAGTCCCTTTAAAGCTGTAGCGCCGTGAGATTTGGTTTTGGAAGCAGCGTTTTCTTCACAAAAAAGTTAATCGTTATATCCTGTGGTTTGACCGCCACTGTGCTAAGTGTTCCGAGGTATCTGTGGAACAGCAGAGGTGAAAGAAGGTGCGGGGTGGAATAGGTCTCAACTACCAAATTAAAGTTAATTTAAAACTTTAACAAAGGTTATATTTTCTTTTCAAAATCAACAAATAACAACAACAGAGTAACAGGTACCAAGTAGCAGGAAAACAAGTTAATAAATTACATTTGCTGGGGTTCAAGCCCCGGGTGAATAATTAATGAGCTCCAAGCTCCACTTTACCAATATTCAACCAGACCACCAGGGCAGAATTCCCCTGAAATCAAAGAGCACTTGCTCTCACCTAATACGTTCCGGCCTTCAAAAACCTAATTCGAAACGAGCGAACCGGCTCCCAGTTACTCACGCCTATTTAAGGCATCCTCGACTTTTACAGTCACTTGCCTGCAGGCACAACTTACAAATTTACACAGGGGTATCATGTACCCAGCCTACTGGGCCTACTCAGAAAAGGAACAGGTTAATTACATGGCCCAAAATACCAAATTGACTGGAGGCGTAGCTTGCACTCCTAATACACTTTTAAAACCTACTTCGCACTAGGCCGTTTACACAAGGGCTAATCCCATACTAAGGAGGTGACTCGTATAAGAAAACTTTATTACATTGAGAAAGGAAGAAAATCGGTTATGAAAACGTAGTCACCTCAAAACAATATGAGTGGGAGCTCGAGAGGGTTAGGCACTCTCTATCCCAATTTGTAGTTACAGAGACGGAATTTTTACCAGATGTCTTTTACATTTTAAAGGTAGGTTACATGAGAAAAGTTTCGAAGCTGCAAGAAATAAACTTATTAAACGGCCATTACCTTGTTGATGAAATGCTGCCCGAAGAAAGAGGCGCTTCCCGCCCCCCGCTACATATTCACACACTTAGCAAGATGTCGATGGAGAGGCGACGAGCCAAGAACCTCAGCAGTTTTATACCCACAAGGAAGCTTCGAGACCTTTCATGAAATAAAAGCGCCACACCCCTTCCCTTTATTGGCTAACATCAAAAGTTACACACAACACGAACAAGAAACCTTGGATTGGAGGAAAATTAATTTAGAAAATTCGGGATTGGCTGAATTCAAAACTGGCGGAAACAGAGATCAATCTTGCCAACCCAAAAACTAAAAGAAAGAAATTTAACAAAGAACAAACTTATGGATACAAGGTTTCTTCAAAAAACAGTTCCATCACTTCGCACCAGAGTGCACAATCGTAGTTTTTTCTCTGTAGAGACATCTAGAAGAGAATGTCCACACTTCTTGATACAGGGCAAAACAAACACAATTCGAAATATACACAGTTCAGAACACTTCAAAATTACAAAATTTACAGGGGTGACATCTTCCGAGAAACTGTTGAGTTAATTCAGTTTGTTAAAGTTCAGGCTTTCTCCTGTAGAGGAGTTTCAACTGGCGCAATATTTGAATTAGCGGCGTGGAGGTGTACCGCCCGGTACACTAAGTATAAGGACGAATACAATAGACAGAGAAGACCACTCAGTTGGAGTCACATTAGTATAAATCTCGAGATATCCTGTATGTTTTGGAGGATATACTGCATTTTCAAATTGGTTGATAGGCACGCTATACTCTACCATTGCATTTTGCCTACGACCTTTAAAGCTTCGTCTGGATCGTCTTCATTACCCTAATGAAAGTAGTAATTAGGTGGAATTGCAGGCGGAACGACGCCCTGTCACGTCTGATGAGTCCTGTTTCAACATTACTACAGATAATGTCCATGTTCGGACACCGCAACACAGCCATCCATCACATGTATACGCGAAAGGTATATTTACCAGACTTCGTATCAATTATGGTTACTTCCTCGCCCGTCAGGTTTACTAACTGCTCAATTGTTTACCGTGTGTTCGAATAATTCAAGGTAACCCTTTCCACTAGGACTGTGTCCTTCCTCTTACAATTCACAGAGGCCTACTCTGGAAAACATTAAATGAGTGTTAACACTTTCCTTCCGATGTCCAGGCCCGCCGTCGTCTTGCTTGACTTGGTTGATCTGAACTATCTTCTTCTCAGGTATAAGTCACCAGCACAAACAATGAAGCATTTGTATCTATTGAATAAAACATTTGCCAAGTTGATTAAAAACTGCCTGACCAACCGCAGTGGTGATAATAGACAGCTTCTGGCCCAGGGGCTAATGGGCAAGATGGCCGCCATCTTGTGCATTAGTCCCTAGGCCAACTCCTTAAGTCCTATGTATACCGCCTATACTACCCTAGGCCATCTTTCTCCATAAGAGCCTATATATAGCCGCTATCTTGCCCATTCGCTCCTGGTCCAGCTCTCGGTGGGTAAGTCCCATAAGAGCCCATGTATAGCGGCCATCTTGCCCATTAGCCCCTGGACCAGAAGCGGTCTATTATCACTACAACCGCTGAGAATACAAATTTCACACGTGTCTGGTGTGATTACCCAATGTCTGGCTGTACTATGCGATTTTAGTGACATTTGCTGTTTGTAATGATTACCAAATGGCTAGCTGCACTGTGAGATTTTTAATGACATGAATGGGAAGAGGCTACTCCAGTTCGAAATCAAATGAAAATTTAAAATTTGTGTTATTGTAAAGCAAAACAATTTAAATAAGACACTTAGAAACGTATATTGATGATTTTTTCGATGTTTTGGAGCCTGGTCTCAGCAGTATCTGCTTTCGTTTCTGGGACAGGAATTACGTTGAGATATCATTGACACCAATTTTATCTGTAACTTTGTGAGATGTAGTTACATTATATTCAAATAAGAAGTATAAACGTATGTATTAATCCATGATGGCTGTCATGCCGAAACGTTATACGTGTCATCTTTGAAGGAGAAGCAAAAATTTTTTTTTGAGCAAAATACAAAATGTAGAACGTCATGAAAATCACTCCTTTACCTTTACTTGTGATACTGCAATCATATGCATTTCAATTCCTCCATTGATTTAATCAAACATTGAGTTATGTCATATGTAATTTTGGCTTTCTTTCAAACCGTTGTGAGTACATTGCCCAATGCAACTCAAAGCGTTGTAAGATCCGTGTTTACTAGCATAACACATTATAAAGAATACACCAAACCACATGGCACAACAGCCCGGAAGGGCCTTGGCCTACCATGCGATCGCTGCTCAGCCCGAAGGCTTGCAGATTATAGGGAGTCGTGTGGTCAGCACGACGAATCCTCTCGGCCGTTATTAATGGCTTTTCTAGACCGGGGCTGGCATCTCACAATCAGATGGCTCCTCACTTGTAATCACATAGGTTGAGTGGATCTCGAAGCAGCCCTCAGATCCAGGTAAAAATCCCTGGCCTGTGTGGGAATTGAACCCGCGGCCTCCGAGTAGCAGGCAGACAAGCTAACTCTACACTGCGGGACCCGCCCATTATAAACAATATTGTTAAAACTAAAGGCTAATGTGAACTTCGAATACAGCTGTTTACTCATTACTTAGAGGAGCAATTGAAGTAAAATATTAATCCTGAAATAAATAAATACAGTTGTCTCAGACATACTAAAGGATACTCTTTTCCTCTACGGTTACGAGCATTTTCGCTCACTGAAGGAAGCACTATCTACATCAGATTTGTGTAAGTTGTAAAGCGAGGAACTTACAACCCATTACCTTAAGCAAACGCTCCTTTTTGGTACTTACAACGTTTTGGCATCTCAGTAACGAAATGTTTTTCCTTGTAAGTTGATCAAATAATTTAAAGTAGGAATTAATTAATCTTTTCAACAACAGGAGTCTGTAATATTTGACCATTGTTTTAATTTATTTTCCTATCCGGGCCTATAGGAAGACGCCACGCTGAATTCAGTGTACTGCTTAAATCTGGGAACTTATGTGTAAATATATTGTATCAACAGTTAATTAATTTAACATTGCATATAGTCTTGAAGTTGCTAAGCAGAGGCGGTAAAGACGTTCTGTTCACCCGGATAGACGTGGGTTAGATTTCACTGCAGGTAATCGAGAAATTACGGAAAGTTAATCTACTTCTTCAGGGGTGTGGGAGGGTGGAGGCACCGAGCCCTGGAGTTCAGTCAGCTTACACGATAAATGAGTACCAGATCAATTCTTGGAGGGCTGAGACGGTGAGCCATAGAGCTTGCTGCCCTATAGTGCCGAGGTTTCGTAGCCGTATGCTTGCACTTAGGGGATCGTGTGTAATAACCCTGCGGATAGCTTATTTTTTATTTCTATTTTTATTTTCGCATTTAACATTCCCCTCTTGGGACCTCCCAGATTCGGAGCGTGTCTTGGCGGCCATGGTTCCCATAGCTGAGTCTGGCTTTGCGACTTACTTGTGCCAGTCTCTTCACATTCAAGTTTTCTACCTTACCTCTCTTGAACATCTCTTGTTTTCTTCTGATCCTTAAAGAGTCTTTCCTTTTCACGTCTTTCATGACATTTCTCTAGTTTTCAGATACTTTCACTTTTAGAAGCACTGGACCTCTTCCCTTTTCCACCCTGGTAAGTGTTAATAAAGGATGGTCCCCTAGTGATACTTCCTCTTAAAGCAATGATGACCACCACCACGCCTGTCACTACTCAAATTCTGAAGAAATGATATAAATTACAGAATATTTCTCTTCAACCTACTCTCTTGTCTGTGTTAGATTGTAAATGTCTTTATTCAAGTGAGGTTGCATTACGAATGAATTTCTTTCTTCTTCCTAGGTGACTTCGAAACGAGAAGCGCTAGAAGAGAAGTCGACGGGCGCGCGCAACGACTACCTGCTGAGCCTAGCTGCGGCCAACGCGCATCAGCGCCGCTACTTTCTCGTGGACCTCCAGAACACCATGTTGGTAAGTCACGTTTCACCATCACCTGGGTATACAACTCCTTTGAACATAATATTGCTATGTTTCACCAACTAGTACAAGAGAAGAAGAAAATTTTTGAACGTGTGACGTTCCTACCGAAGAGCATACCAGCTCTGTGTCAACAACCTGGAGCATTGATAGATAAACAAGCTGTAATGTTCGCTTTATCATCATCGAGTTGCGTACGCAAGATCTCCCCTTGAATGTTGTAGGGGATAGCTCCTCAATGGTAATCACGTTGGGTGAATGGACCTCAATCCAGCCCTCAGATCCAGGTAAAAGTCCCTGATCTGGCCGGGAACCGGCCTGGGGCCTCCGGTTAAGAGGCTGGCACGCTATCCCTATAACGCGAGGACGGCTTCAAATTATGAAACAAGCTCTTTTGAAATCACCAGTAAAACTACGAAGAAACGTAATCATTACAATTGTTTCAACGGCCCAAGTTACACACACTCGGACAGTCCAAATTACACGACATGCAAAGATTTATTCAAAAACTAAATACTGTAATATACAAAGTATTACTACGTTAAAACTTACCTAGATATTTTACTAGTACTTGTAAAAGCCAAACGCCATCTTAGCTGAAATAACTATTTCACAGTACACTTATTTATCACCGTATATGCTAACAAGGAATGTGAGTATTAAGATTGATTTTCTCTTCCTCCTTCAACCTTAACTCCATTGGCAAAACAACTTCCAGGAAGAAATCCACCTTCGACTGTCTTGCTGACCAAAATATTATCGGTCCGAATTATACGGATTTCCTCTAATTTCCTTTCTAAATTGAAGCACAGGTGGTGCAACTGACCCTTAATTTTTTTTGCTAGGGGCTTTACGTCGCACCGACACAGATAGGTCTTATGGCGACGTTGGGATAGGAAAGGCCTAGGAGTTGGGAGGAAGCGGTCGTGGCCTTAATTAAGGTACAGCCCTAGCATTTGCCTGGTGTGAAAATAGGAAACCACGGAAAACCATCTTCAGGACTGCCGATAGTGGGATTCGAACCTACTATCTCCCGGATGCAAGCTCACAGCCGCGCGCCTCTACGCGCACGGCCAACTCGCCCTGATCCTTAATTAAGGTAACGGTCGGTTTATTCCCACTCCTAGCGTTTTCCTACCCCATTGTCGCCATAAGACCTCTTTGTGTGTGACGCGAAGAAAATTGAAAAAAAAAATTAAAAAAAGGAATGTCCAGGAATTTCTTCAGGTTGAGCATGGGGCTACAATCAATGCACAGCGCTATGCAGACACGTTGCGGAAACTGAAGCTCGCCATAAAGTCAAAACGCCAGGGCAAGCTGTCGAACGGCAGTATCATTCTCCATGATAACACCTGTCCTTACACTGCCAGCTCTATGACCAATATGCTTCGGAGATTTTGGTGGGGAACTACAGTATTCAACAACTTCCCTACATCTCAGATCTCTTTCCATACGTTTCGACATACATATGTCTTATGACTGGGGGTCATCCGAAAGTTTGTGTAACGTAAGGGCCCTTTCACACGGTCCACTTGCTTTTCCACGCCACGTCACGCCACTCCACTCCACTTCTCAGACACTTGCTGTCCACTTCCGTCAACTCGCCGGCAACTTCTCTTCCCCACCACATATTTGCGTCTCGGTTTGAATCTGGTCCATGGACGCGCACATTATCCTTGGGATTTTTATTCTAACGAAAAGAAGGTTGAGGTGAAAGA
This sequence comes from Anabrus simplex, assembly GCF_040414725.1. Lineage (NCBI taxonomy): Eukaryota > Metazoa > Arthropoda > Insecta > Orthoptera > Tettigoniidae > Anabrus > Anabrus simplex. The sequence goes on from NC_090269.1 coordinate 82,847,122, forward strand.
ACAGTACTAAAGTTCATTGGGTCCATCCATTGAATTCATATCACCTAGAACAAGGAGCTCATCGTTCTTCTAGATGAACGTACCAGTGATCTAAAAATGTTCCTTAATTACGTTCGTATGAATGCGAATTTGTTTGAATTGTTGTCAATCTTTGAAGCAAGTTTACAGCGTCAGGACACCAACATGAGAAAATGTATTCCGCCGATATTTTGAAACAAAAACTTCAAACTTGTGACGCACACAATGTTGACCGTTTGAACGACTGATTTAGTGAGCTACCAGTATGGCCTTGCTACCTACACCTACCTTCAGTAAATAAAACACTGGTAGTTTTCACGAATAAGATTTTATTTTTTTACAAGTTGCTGTACGTCGCACCGACACAGATAGGCCTTATGGCGACGATGGGACAGGAAAGGGCTAGGAATGGGAAGGAAGCGGCCGTGGCCTTAATTAAGGTAAAGCCCCAGCATTTGCCTGGTGTGAAGATGGGAAACCACGGAAAACTGTCTTCAGGGCTGCCAACAGTAAAGGTGTAAAGGTACAATTATTATTATTATTATTATTATTATTATTATTATTATTATTATTATTATTATTATTATTATTATTATTATTATTATTAAGATAATGAAAATTAGTATTGAAATGAGAACAAGAAATGTGATGGACCGATCACTGTACAATGAATTATGGAAAAATGCATGATAAAAGGAGGGCGAGAAAGAGTATCGCTTGCAGGAAGGTAACAAAATGTTACCACCTACAAAGTCCTATGCAGACGTTATCAAGAATAACGTTTTATACATCTTTGGGGAGCTGAAGAAAGACGTCGTTGGATATCGGTTTACATCATACAACGACATGGGATACATTTCTTAACAGTTTTGGTGATTACATTAATTTGGAGGGGTTGCCTGGCCGAGTCGGTTCGCCCGGAAGGAGGTGGCTTCGAACCCCCGTCAGGAAGTCGTAAAATTTAATAAACGAGATTTCCACTTCCGGAGGTACACATGGCCCTGACGTTCACTCAGCCTACATCAAAAATGAGTACCAGGTTAATTCCTGGAGGTAAAGGCGGCCGGGCGTAGAGCCAACCACTCAACCCCACCACGTGCTGAGGTTAGAGATAGTGGAAGCTTTTACCTACCACCCCTCCAAGGGCCTTCATGGCCTGTACGGAGATGACTTTGCTCTTTTTTTTTACAGTAATTTGAGTTACGAAATGTTATACTACATTGATTGTCAAGTGACCCATTTACATTGACTGCCCCTTACACATGTGAGTGGTACTGTATATATTAATTGATTCGTATATTGTACTAAGATAGTGACAAGTTCGCCTTTATTTTCCGATATTTAAATTACTGGCATGTCGACGATTGTATTATTTGCAAGGGACAATGCAGCTTGGACAGTAAATTGCAGCCTATATTTTCAGTTCTTTTAATATTCATGGACTCTGTAGCCAACTCTTGTATTTAATTTACTTTGAGAGGGAAGAAGTGGAATGCATATTAGATTATTTTATATTCATTATCAACTGTTGGGGAATATAAAATGCCTCTCCAAATATACCTCCCGGAAGAATTATTTAAAGGGTTGCTGCTCAAGTTAACGAAGTAGCTTATCGAAATATCCCAAAGCTGGGTATATTTATGCATCGTAACGTTTTACCTAGTGTGAAAGAGAAATTAGAATTTGGTAGGATTATTGCTGACAAGCAGTACGTGGCCGACGTCGGACCGATAGTTGGAGAAGTCACTGCCTTCTGTTTGTCGACGCGAAGCCTAATTCTTAAGCAGCAGCCTGCGCGCACTCTGGTGTCCAGTTTCAATTAGCAGGACCTACCAAGAACTGGACAAATACCCAGCTGAACAGGACTAACCAGTCACCTATTATTTTGTCCGGCTCTATGGCTTTATGGCTCTATGTCCGTGCTGGTCTTTCGTCCATGGGGTCCCGGGTTCGATTACTGGCCTAGTCGGAGATTTTAACCTTCAGTGGTTAATTCCGATGGCTCGGGAGCTGAGTGTACGTGTCCTCTTCATCATTATAATCCATCATAGATAGGCCCCATCCTCACAGACGCGAAGGTCGCCTATATGGAGTCAATTTGGAGGACCTGCACCAGGCCTCTTCGGAGGTCACACGCCATTATCATCATTATTATTATTATTATTATTATTATTATTACTTGGTTTTAGCAGATAAGGTAAGCACATGTTCAATATATACCTAAAGAGAGACAGAATCCACCTGATAGCCGCCCCTGTTAGGGATAGAAATAATCGGCCTCCTAATCGGTTCATATGAACAATATTTCTTTTATCTGTTGTTTGGGTGTAAGCGGGGTTCTTTTTTTAAACTATTTATTCGGGGCGTCGACCTTAGAAGATCTTTTGTCCCCTACTTTGCACCATATGTTGTCAACCTGCGTGTATTTGGAAATGGCGGAAGTGTATAGTTTTGAATGTGAGGAAAGGAACATTAAGGACGACATAAATACCCAGTGCCCAGTCCAGGGATATTAATCCTTTACAATTGAAAATCCCTGACCCGGCCGGCAATCGAACCCAGGCCCGTCAAGGTAACAGGCGGACGCGTTGCCTCCTACACCGCGGGGACGGACAAGCGGGGTTCGAGTTAAAATAAAATTAAAACTTTCAAGCAAAAGGCGAATTTTTCCTTTTCGGATTTTATTGGAAAAAGAAAATCCAATATACAGTTTCAGGTCAGGGAGTACAAACGGTGTCTAATAACCGCCAACGATCCGACTCTATAGCTAAATGGTTAGCGTGCTGACTTTTAATCGCAGGGCGCCCGGGTTCGATTTCCGGTAGGGTTGGGAATTTTAACCATCATGGGTTAATTCCACTGGCACGGGGGCTGAGTGTATGTGTCGTCTTCACCATCATTTCATCCTCGCAACGACACGCAGGTCACTTACGGGAGTCTAATCTAAAGGCCTGCACCTGGCAAGCCGAACATGTCCTCGGACTCTCCCGGCACTAAAAGCCATACACCTTTTCATCGGCACCGATTTTTTAAAGCACAGAGACCGTTTTATCGTCCAGATGATGGTATCCGGGAGATTTTTATTCTTAGGAAGTTCCGCATCTCCTTTAGAATTATCCCTCTTGCGCCAATCCTATTCCCAATGACTTTCCATTTGTTCATCTCATACTTCTTTCCGAGATCCCCTTTCCCTGCTGAATATATGACCCTTTCTCTTCACACATTAATCGAGGATGCTGTTCATGTTCCTCGAATCTTATTGTACCATACTCGTAAGTTTTGCCCGATCAGTTACAACAATATCAAATCGTCTTGTGGACCGATTTGTGGAAATACATCCTATATATTCATAGACCACCCAGCTTTTACTCACATGATCCCACTGCCGAAGCCGGATGATACGAATAGCTTCATCCATCGAACTTATTCCTAACTTTATCTCCTTATTTCAGGTACCATCCTAATATTCTTCCCGCCTGTTTTTTGCCAGCGATATTTCTCCCTGCTTTCAAGTCTGTTTCTTCTAACTTGGGAATCAAATGTGCTCAGTCCACCCAGCTTTTACTTGTGCACAGCAAGATCGGGCTGTAAACGAACCAATGTTAATACCGTTTCCTCCGACATCCCGGCAACCGATTGTTTGCTATATGAGTAAATAAAAATATAAGTCAAAATCTATAACGTTTCTTGTAACGTTTTAAATCGGGGTTAATTTAAATCCTACAGGTATGTGCTTGGTGTGTATTTTCCTAATTTTCCTTTATGACTACGGTTCGAATTTTAAATTCCTATTTTTTTTTGAAATGATAAAGAAAATATATTAGGGAAGTCGTAGATTTTAAATTTACTTCCTTCCAGACTTTTTACTAGTTTTTTAGCTTTTAACGCTCTTGAAGTTGTCCTGTTAGAAGACTGGAGTCAGTTAGAGAAGATAATTTACTATGAACATTGTTGGTATAGGAAACCTCTGCACAGGCGTACTTCCACCACAGTCAGTAAATCACAGACTACGAATATGTCGGCAATAGCCTTCATAAGCTCACCGGGCAAAAAGTCAGTCGTAAGGGGCCGATGACCTTAGATGTTAGTTCCTTTAAACAACAAGCATCTTCATCATCATCATCATCAAAAGTCACTTACCCCTGGATAAATCATTACAAGCATCATTTAAGATCGTGTAACTCCGCCTCTGGACTGGATAACCGCCTAGATTCGGTTAGGAAGTGAGTCCACAAGGTTATGCAGGTACGTCGTATGCAGGATAAGCCACTCGCTGAGGATCTGATCGCACAATTCCACCAAACTGCGGGGACGCTGATATCGGCGCTTTACCCGCTGTTCGAACTTGTCCCACAGATTTTCAGTGGGATTCAGGTCAGGTGATTTTGCAGGCCAATAGGGAGGGGGAGTGTTCATAAAACCAGCCACTATACGTCCATCGCGATGAAATTTGCTATTGTAATCTTGAAAAATGCGATATCAATATCATACTAATGCAGATGTTAACTGAAAGGCGACACCTGATCATCCAGAATGTTTAAATAAGCATGCAGGTTCATATTAGTGGTCACCTTAGTGAGTGGGCCCAATTCATAATACGAAAAACACGCCCAAAACATCACAGACCCACCTCCGGCTTGAACGTGACATTGCACAGATCCAGGATGAAATGCTTTATTTGGCCGTCGGTGCACTCGACGACGTACGTTATGGGAATACAGGCATGAAGGTGAATCGTCAGACCACATTACGTTCCGCCAGTTAGCTACTATCCACGTTCAACGATTTCTAGCCCATTGAAGACGCGCAGCTTTGTGTGTCTGTGTGAACCTCTTGCGAGGTGTTCATTGCATGCAGTTCCCGTCGCAATCTTCTCTCACTAACAGGTTGGGATGGACCTTCATTCACTGACTCCAGCAACTCTTGTCGGGTTTGGAAGCGATTTTGATTCACAAGCCGTGAAATGCGTCTCCGGTACCTCTCAGTCAGGATCTCTCTCCGACCACAATTCTGAGATGTTTCGTGGCCTCATATAGTACACCACTGCTTCTAGACACGTCGAACAGTTCGCTGGGAAACACCAACAAATCTAGCAACTTCACGCTCCGTATGGCCATGGGCACGGCCAAACACGATTGCCCCTTTTGGTCACTCTGTCACATCCTTACATCTACCCATGTTGATGTATACTGTCTTCTATACTAGACTTAACTAAAGTTGGCGTCTGACAGGTAAGGTTGGAGGGGGGAGCACTGCACGTGCCATTTCACGATGTTGCCACATTCCAGCATTCCTTTCTACATGCTCTTACCCTCGCTTCTGGCTCACTTGTTCCCTCCTTCATTCTGACCGCTGTGATCTGTTGTAGACTACTGTGTAGAGATGAGAAGAATGCAAGAATGAGGAATGTGGCCTGCAAGCACGAAATTCCTGTTCTGGCCAGACATATCGGCTCTTATCTGGTCTTATCTGCTGCACGAAAACATTGACTCAACCTTTGCAGTTTGCTGTATTACAATTGACAAGAGCGAAGAGCTGCCAGTAGAAGATAATCTAAAGTCGCCTGTGTAGTAGCGGAGTTGCTATGGTAACCATTGTGTCTCTGGCTCTGCTGGTGAAAATCCCTTCGCCCCGTGCCTCACCGGGTATGTGCATTCTTCTGATCTCCCAACAATACCTGGCCAGGCGGTGTCGTCCCATTTGCGATCACTCTTATACACACAATCAGGTTCTCATCAGTGACAGTGACAGGTTTGACAACTCCCAGCAAGACGAGTTGCCCTGAAGTTTTATCTCCATGGCAACCGCAGTCGCCCCACCCTCTTTTCCATGGCAACCACACAGCCACTCCCTTTATCTCGCTTCGGCAGGCAGTAAACGGACCTCCCTCTAAGAAATGTCACACACCAACTCTTATTATTAGCGGTATAGAAACATCAATGTCTCACTGATCGCTACTTCCTTATGCTGACGTAGTGGCAGTGCGCGAGCGGTTGAGCACGTTTCTCATTCGCTGCGCCATCTGTACAGACTTAACGATCCATCCGTGCGTGCGCACTAAGGTGACTAACTTTTGTCCGGTGAGCTTATCAATAAACTTGTGTAATAGCTATGCTCTCATAACCATGCTGCCTGGTCCAGGAGTACTTTATTATGAGATTTTCCGCAAACAGGTCCGCAAATAATATATTTTCGCCTCTATATTTTGAAATAAAATGTCATAAGACAGGTCCCTATGAGAAGGATTGTGCAAAATTTCTAGAATTATACTCAGCGGTTTAGACGTGACGCCGTTTCGAAAGACAGATAGACAGACTGACGGCAATTCTTTTTTTATATGTAGAAAGAAGATTAAGAGGAAATTTGCGAGTTTATCGGCCCCTCTTACCTTTTGAATAATTAAGACATCGTGTAAAATATTATAAAGGCTATGAAAGTGAAAGTTCCCCTTCCTGTAATCCTCTATAATAATAATAATAATAATAATAATAATAATAATAATATTAATAATAATAATAATACAAATTTCGATACAATGTTTTTCACCATATTAGCCGAGGTTGGAATCCATGTAAATGTGAGTGACATTCTGGAAATGGAAAGTCCCTTTCCAGTGGTTTGCATTTCTCATAGAACTGTAGGTCCGTTGCATGTTACTTCGAATATTATAGCCATGTGGTAAAAATGTTTGTTTTTATTTTGAGACAGAGGTGCGTACTTAAATGACAAGTACCTCCTCATATGGGTGTCTCTTGGTCAGCATTCTGTATCTAACAAATAGTGAGCATCTGGGTTGATTTTGTCCTTGCTGCTGCAAGAGATGTTAGAGAAACGTGTACAATTCACGCCCGCGAAGGCTGTGTGTAAAATTGTATGACTTTGATCTCAGCACTGGAATTATTGATATTTATCTGGGCTGAGATTGAAAAGGAAGAATGTGTTTAATTATTTTTTTTTTGCTAGGGGCTTTACGTCGCACCGACACAGATAGGTCTTATGGCGACGATGGGATAGGGAAGGCCTAGGAGTTGGAAGGAAGCGGCCGTGGCCTTAATTAAGGTACAGCCCCAGCATTTGCCTGGTGTGAAAATGGGAAACCACGGAAAACCATCTTCAGGGCTGCCGATAGTGGGATTCGAACCTACTATCTCCCGGATGCAAGTTTAATTAATTAATTAATTAATTAATTAATTAATTAATGTAATTAATTTAGCATACGATGCTTATTTGGCAATTATGTATTGACGCTAATGAAAAAGACGAGGATTATACACCAATGGGAAAAAATAAGTAATAAAAAACGCGTATGTCTATGTCCAGGTTTTCCATCCACAGCACGGCTTCGGGTCTAGCTTCCAGTAATTCATCGAAGGATCCCAAAGAAAGCATGTACGATATGCTGAATTGTTTATGCCGCTTGAGTAGTAACACGATAATCTCTCCACAGTTAGGGGAATCTCTTCATATCCAATAGCAGAGGGTAGAAAACATTCTTCCCGTCCTGTATTTGATATGATTAATTTCGTGCCACGTAACACGATGAAGATCGAACCCTGGGACTTGTTCAGTGCGATTGTTAGATTGCATTGATGTCTCGTCTGTTTTCGAAGTTACCTTACAGTTAAAATCAGATATTAACGAGGCTTAAGTTGAGTTGAAATGACTCACTCAATATCTTCACGAACGGCGAGTGCCTAAATTCTTCAGGATTCTCGACCATAATTGATTAAGCATCTTCCCTCTGCTTATATGAGGTGGTGTGTTGTTGGTAAACACAAGAAGCCACTGGATAGGGGTAGGAAGGAGCGTGTTGGACACAATGAATACGATCTATCGCAGTTGAACATCCACTAGATTCGTGTATAGGAATTGGTGAATCACATGGTAGAACAGTACACAGCTGATGAGTAAATCGGCTCTTCATGAAGTTTTAGCTATTAAATGCAAAAAATTGTTGCGGCTTTTTGATTTTGGAGCAGTTTTCTGCAGAAAATTGTAGTTTACAAATTACCGCGTGTTTTGCCTCGATTTAACGTGGGATAGAAATGCAAACTCGTTTCTAGGAGTGCCTGACTGAAATATCCACTCTCTTCTTTTTCTTATAGTAGATTTCAACCCAGTAGAGCGGAGAAGAAACATCCGTCCAACAGAGTGAGAAGTAAAATAATGATGATAATAATAATAATAATAATAATAATAATAATAATAATAATAATAATAATAATACTGCAATATAGTACTTTCTTGTGAGCAATCTGTGAAGCAGCAGTAGATTATCGGTCTGCGGATTAGAAGGAGAGTGTTCAAACCCGGCCAAGATTTTCTGATTTTTGAAGGGTGAGGTAGAAGTCCATTCGGAAATTCATGGTTTACGTCGACGGCATTAAAATATATCTCGTTACACGTTCGGTGAAAATTAACTAGACAACTGTAATTACAGTGAAATAATTAGATCACCCAATGGAATTCCAATTTCTGCGCGATTTGGTGGAGTGAACAGAAATACTGAATAGAAGTCTAGGTTACATTATTATTATTATTATTATTATTATTATTATTATTATTATTATTATTAATTATTATCTCCTTTAGGGTCTTCCAAGGACCTCGCAACAATTTCAATGCTTCATCATTTCTTGTTCCTTCTTCTTCCCCCAATACTCCTTTATCTGCTCACTATGTCTCCTTTTTCTTTCCTCGGACCATCTTGAGCCTGTTTTCTTTACCTCCCGGCCTTGGTGTCCTTCCATTTTTAACACTTTCTTCCTAAATCTCTCTCTCTCTCTCTCTGTCTCTCTCATGTTGCTTCTTCTCTTATATTGTTTTTTCCCAAATCTTTCTTGACTTCAAGAATCCAGGTTGTTGTTGACTTCTTGTTCCAAAGATATTTGAAGATCTGTTTGGTTAAAACCTGTTGTACCGGGCGAGTTGGCCGTGCGCGTAGAGGCGCGCGGCTGTGAGCTTGCATCCGGGAGATAGTAGGTTCGAATCCCACTATCGGCAGCCCCGAAGATGGTTTTCCGTGGTTTCCCATTTTCACACCAGGCAAATGCTGGGGCTGTACCTTAATTAAGGCCACGGCCGCTTCCTTCCAACTCCTAGGCCTGTCCTATCCCATCGTCGCCATAAGACCTATCTGTGTCGGTACGACGTAAAGCAAATAGAAAAAAAAACTGTTGTCATCCATTCTCTACAAATGTCCGAAAAGTATTATTATTAATATTATTAAAGTAGGGGCCAAATTCCGGCCCCGCACCTAATTTCGTCCCCCTAGGCATTTCCAGTTTGCACGGTTGGTACCTTATGTTTAACCGAGCGCACACGCGTAGCCTCATCCCGTTGCCTTATTGTGAGAGTTGGTTGTATGCACCACGATTAGTTTCCGTGTACAGGGGGATTCATTTTTCATACTAAGCTGAGTTAGTGCAGCATTCGAATTAAGGGCATGGTAGTCCTAGACTGAGCACTGATACGTGTATGAAACACTGGACTGCATTTCAGTCGCGTGGTGTAGTTCCTGGCGTGTGATCGCTACAGTGAGGTGGTTGGCGTGAGTCACTGTAGCGGCCATTGTAATACAACCTGTGACAATAAAGTTCGGTGAATGAAGTCAGAACCGGCGACACACTACGCTGCACCTGCGTAGCAGCAGGTTATGACCACCTGCTCCCAGTGTTGTTCAGTTGAGCATCGTGTGTATGCCGTGTACGACCTGTTTGACACAGTGCGTATTTAGTGCGTTGGTTCTGAACTGCGAACAGGAACATGAACGACCAAAAGATCAATGTACAGTTTTGTTTTAAGCTTGGCAAAACACCGAAAGAAACGCATGCAATGCTGGTACGTGTTTATGAAGATCAAGCACTGTCCTTGAAGTGTGTGTACGAGTGGTTCGCCCGTTTTCCAGGAGGTCGGGAAAGTGTTTCTGACAACCCCCGTAGCGGGAGATCGGCGACCGTCGTCAGTGACGAAAACATTGAGAAGGTGAGGACATTAATCACAAACGATCGGCGATTAACTGTGCGCATGATAGCGGATGAACTGCAGATTAACCGTGAATCCGTGCGACAAATCGTTACCCAGAAGTTAGGGAAGAGGAAAACGTGTTCTCTCTTGTGCCACATCACTTAACTGACGATCAGAAGCAGGCACGTCTAGAGGCTTCGCAGGGTTTTGTCGAAATGGCGGATGCGACAGCAAATTTCTTGAACTGTATTGTCACTGAGGATGAAACATGGTGTCTCAGGTACGACCCTGAAACGAAACGGCAAAGCATGCAATAGCGTTCTCTGTGATCCCGTAGTCGGAAAAGATCAGAGCCGAAAAGTCACTCACCAAACTCGCTTTGAAAGGAGAGAGATTTGACGATATTCCTGACATCCAACAAAACGTGACGAGGCTTTTGAACACCATCCCAAAGGAAGCATTCTTGCAAAGTTTCCAGGACATGTATCGCCGATCTCAGCAGTGCATAGTTATGGGAGGAGGCTATTTCGAAGGGCAGTAAGGTCACTGTCGTGCATTGTTCATCTATGTTGATAGTACAGGACTATTCAAGGAACATTATTGTCACAGGTTGTAAATCAAGGAATGTTCGTAATTTCGTCCCTCCTCCATTTTATTTATGGAGTTTATTATTATTTTCAGATGGGAAAACGCAAGCAGTGGGGTAAGGAGTACGTTAAAAAGGCTATTAAAGGGTTACAAACAAGAGAGTAAAGCGTTTAACATCCCGCGAGCAACGCTCAAAGATGTTGAAAAGAATACCGAGATTTTTTAAACATATAAATGTCCTTCAAGTAATTCATTAACTTGTAGAGAAATCGTTTGGAAAGGTTAGAAAGGGGAAAAAATATAAATTAATCGTACTTTTCATAAATTCGGTGGGAGAAGAAGTTACGAAAATATTTGTTTTGTTTTGTAGTGTTTATGTTTGTATATTGACTACCTTATGTTATAACAGTTTCATTGCGACTTGCCCGCAAGTAGAGAATGTATTCAGTAATAAATATATTAATTGATAGTCTTGTTCATTATATTCCTGAATTTCTACAACTTCAAATCTGCTAAGCAGAAGAAATATGAGCCTCTATTATTATTATTATTATTATTATTATTATTATTATTCCTTCCTTTCTTGATCTGTTTACCCTCCAGGGTTGGTTTTTCCCTCGGACTCAGTGAGGGATCATCCTCTACCGCCTCAAGGACAATGTCCTGGAGTATGAGACATTGGGTCGGGGATACAACTGGGGAGAATGACCAGCACCTCGCCCAGACGGCCTCACGTGCTATGCTAAACAGGGGCCTTGGTGGGGGATGGGAAGATTGGAAGTGATAGACAAGGAAGAGTGAAGGAAGCGGCCGTGGCCTTAAGTTAGGTACCATCCCGGTATTTGCCTGGAGGAGAAGTCGCAAAGCACGGGAAACCACTTCCAGGATGGCTGAGGTGGGATTCGAAACCACCTCTACTCAGTTGACCTCCCGAGGCTGAGTGGACCCCGTTCCAGCCTTCGTACCACTTCCCAAATTTCGTGGCAGAGCCGGGAATCGAACCCGGGCCTCCAGGGGTGGCAGCTAATCACACTAACCACTACACCGCAAAGGCAGACATTATTATTATTATTATTATTATTATTATTATTATTATTATTATTATTATTATTATTATTATTATTATTATTATTATTATTATTATTATTATTATTATTATTATTGCGAAGACTCGTAACACGCACGAGGATGTCGGAAATCTTTCCCATACAAATTCTCTTACATACCAGCAAAGCGTAAGGCACGGAGTCACGGAATTCTCATCTAAACGCCTTTAAATGCCACCAATATTAAACGGCATGTGAACACGCTGTCGTGAGAACTAAAGCACAACGACTAACCGACTGCGCTACTAAGATCACCCAAATCACTTGAATATGTCGTGCTATTCCACTTTACTCTTCGAAGCTCCTACTAGCGAAATAGATGGATTAGACTATCAAGATAATGTATCGAATTTATCACCTAATGCATCCATGACCATTTACTTCTCGCGAAGTACTAGAGATGGCATTGAGGGAGTTCAGTGTTCATTAGTGTTCATTCGCAGTCACTATTTCGCATCGTAAACCAGAATAACAGTTAGCTGCTAAATACATGGAACTGACATTCATTTCAGCCAATATTTTGGCAACTGTTTTCACATATAATCAATGTCAAGTCAAGATACATACGTATCCATTCTGACGAGTATCTGTTGGCGCAGCTGAAACTTGCTTGTCCTGAAATAAACAGTTCGTAGCGAAATAATTGGAAATGTAATTAAAATAAATTCTTTTAATTATATTATATTAGACTATTTGATTATTGTAGCCATAGGAACATATAAGTCATCATCATCATCATCATCTGTTTACCCTCCAGGGTCGGTGTTTCCCTCGGACACAGCGAGGGATCCCACCTCTACCGCCTCAAGGGCAGTGTCCTGGAGGTTCAGACTCTTGGTCGGGGATACAACTGGGGAGAATGACCAGTACCTCGCCCAGGCGGCCTCACCTGCTATGCTGAACAGGGGCCTTGTGGAGTGATGGGAAGATTGGAAGGGATAGGCAAGGAAGAGGGAAAGAAGCGGCCGTGACCTTATGTTAGGTACTATCCCGGCATTCGCCTGGAGGAGAAGTGGGAAACCACGGAAAACCACTTCCAGGATGGCTGAGGTGGGAATCGAACCCACCTCTACTCAGTTGACCTCCCGAGGCTGAGTGGACCACTTTTCAAATTTCGTGGCAGAGCCGGGAATCGAACCCTGGCCTGCGGGGGTGGCAGCTAATCACGTTAACCACTACACCACAGAGGCGGATAGGAACATATAAGTAATGATCAATATTTTTCGAAGAATAATTTACCGCCACTGAACTCATTAGTTTGTGCTTCCGTCTGCCGGTTTGTTCGTAACTACGGGTTGTTTGCTTGCTTTGCGGTATTTGCCCATACATGGCACAATGTGATCATCAGGGCCCAAAAAATGACAAACTGTGCTAGCAAATTGTTCGTACCGAGCGAGTTGGCCATGCGTGTAGGGGTGCGCAGCTGTGAACTTGCATTCGGTAGGTAGTGGGTTCGAGCCCCACTGACGGCAGCCCTGAAGACGGTTTTCCGTGCTTTTCCGTTTTCACACCAGGCAAATGCTAGGGGTGTACATTAATTACGGCCACGGCCGCTTCCTTCCCACTCTTAGCCCTTTCCCATCCCGTCGTCGCCATAAGACCTATGTGTGTCGGTGCGACATAAAACAAGTTGAAAGAAGAAAATTTTAACAAAACTCGTTTTTTGAAAAATCCGTCGTTTCGACAAAATCGAATCCAATATTTTCAGCACTGTCTGAAATCTCTAAGTTTATGAAGCCTGTATCGTGGTGATGGTTTAGTATTTATTTATTTATTTATTTATTTATTTATTTATTTATTTCTTTATTTATTTATTTATTTATTTATTTATTTATTTCATTACGTGCCGGAAGCGTTCAAGGACATGTTCGGCTCGCCTGGAACATTTGATGTCCATGGGTTACCTGCGTGTTTGGGTGTGTAATGATGATGAAGTAGGGAAAGGGTGAAATCCGTTGCTGGCTGAATGACACCATTCGATGGACGAATCACCATTAACAGCGTCATGTACCTTCACTCCAAAAGAACAGTGAGGAGAGGTTCGGAAATAAATTCATGCTTTTGGCACCCAATTCTATACCACCACCTCTCCTACCCTCTCTTACAATATTGTGATAATGATTTATTTTTTCAACCAACGGAAGTCTAACCGGCCAACCACAGTTTCAGACCATACAGATATGACACATTTATGATCGCGGCCACTAGGTGGACTACAGTGATGGATTAACTGATGTCTTTGACAGAGTATGTCGCAGTTATTTCAGTTGCAATCTCATAACTCTGTTTCGAGAAATGAACCAGGAGAACAGAGCACATCTATGCAAACAAAACTTTAATTATGACTCAAGAAACTTTACTTGTGACTTCGTTCCATGGTCTCGCAAGAGAACATATCCTCATGAATGATTTGACTTCATTTTATGTGCACATAGTTCTGTACGTAACTTAATTCTTTTTCTTCTGAGAGCTATTCGGAAATTATGTCAGCAGAACTTTACGTTCATGATGGAGAGCTAATTCAGTGTGACGGTTCCTCCTTACGGTAACAAAAGTGAAACTTCCTGTTCTTATTGATTTGTTTCTGGTGTAGGTATATCTTGGCTGATTAGCTCTTTGAACTAGTACGTGTTTGTGTATCTCTATAAGCTTTAGGTTATTTTGGTACAGAAGCGAAGTAATCCTTTGTTGATAAAAGGAGAGCTTTGTACCTTATTAATGCCGGATGTTGGCTACCGGATCAGTGTGCACTGCTAAGGCGGGGGAATCCTGGTAGTGGTGGTGATGGCGGTGCTGGTGATTATTGCTTTAAGAGGAAGTACAAAAGGGAAACCTCCCGATCAGGCATTATTAGCAATAGGTTGACCAGTTTCTGTTCACCACTCAAACAACCGACTATCAAAGTATTGATCATATCCAAAATGATTTTTGATATTTCTCTTTCAAGGTAAATATCACAAAAATACAATTAAGGAATTGAAATTACGTAGATTTTATGTTGTTGTTGTTTGAATCCATGACAGAATGGTTTCCGATTTGATCTTCTCAGCGCAGGGTACCGGGTTCAGTCACCAGACGAACCACAGGATTTTAACCGCATGTAGTTAATTCCAGTGGTTTGGAGATTGAGCAGTTCCCAACATTGCGGCAACTCGCACACCACCACATATTGCACTCCCGTTCGCCACAGTGACACGCAGCTTCCATCTCCAGTCAGACGTTGTCACTGTCACCTCTCATTCCAGTAGGGAAGCCTGGAGCCTACTGAGAAAACTTGGAGGAAGCTCAACAGGAGTTACAGAGAAGTTAACTATCTCACCAAACAAAATAGCCTCCCATATTGTTTTAACTTCAAGGGTTACTAAGGATAATAGAACATACAAATACGGTGAAAAAAGAAACTAAGGATTATTAAACGTACCTCTCCAACTTCTTCCGAGTAATCTGAAGTCTTCACAATTGATGAGGTTGATACAGCATTAAAGAACATGAAAGTTGGTAAGGCACCAGGTTTTGATAGAATACATCCTGAATTTATCTTAAATATGGGACGGAATGCGAGATGGTGGTTGACGTGCTTCTTTACCCACATACTTCAGACAGATATTCTTCCTAACGAGTTTAAGAAGACCAAAATTCTTGCCATATTGAAACGTGGCAAACCGAAAGATATACCACAAAGCTACAGACCAATCGCTCTCCTCAGTTGTTGCTATAAACTCCTTGAAAGGCTACTATACAATAGAATTAACATTGTAATTAATCAACATATTCCTATTGACCAAGCTGGTTTTATGCAGAATCGTAGCTGTTGTGACCAAGTCCTTGCACTCACAACATGCAATGAAGCAGGCTTTCAGCAACAGTTGAAAACGTCTGCTGATTGCTTTAATCTTTCTGCTGCTTATGCCACGGTTTGCAGGGAAGGGCTGCTGTATAAACTTCTTCAGGTATTGCCATGCAAAACCACGGTACAATTAATTGGAAACATGTTTAATAATAGACTCTTTCAGGTTATTCTAGGGAATAGGACTAGCAAGCTGAGAAGATTGAATAATGGTCTTCCTCCAGGATCAGTCTTGGCTCCTCTCCTGTTCAATCTGTATATATCAGATTCGCCACCAACGAAATCCAGAAATTTTGCTATGCTGTTGATATAGCTTTAGCTGCAAGTCACAGTAACCTGAAAGAGACGGAGGATATTTTAACTGATGACCTTTCCATTCTTAGTGACCATTTTCGGAAATGGAGACTCCAACCAAACAACAGCAAAACTGAGGTGTCCTGCTTTCATCTAAATAACAAGTGTTTTTTTAATGGTAAGGTTCTCAGAAACAATAACTACCCAAAGTACTTAGGGATAACATAAGATCGGACGCTCCTCTTTAGGCAACATCTAGTAAATACAGCAGCAAAGATTAGGAGTCGTAACAACATTCTGCAGAAATTGTGTGGTAACACCTGAGGTGCTTCTGCAACTACATTGAGATGTTCTGCCCTTGGTTTAGTTTTATCGGCGGTATAATATTGTGCTCCTCTGTGGATCAACAGCTGCCATGTGAATCTTGTGGACACTCAGCTCAACAACACAATGAGGATTATTTCAGGCATAATAAGATCAACTCCTTCTCACTGGCTTCCTCTCTTGAGCAACATCATGCCTCCTTCATTCCGTACAGCACAAGCATTGTTGAGAGAATATACCAAGATAAATGAGAACCCTGACTTGCCCATACACTCCATTATTCCTGACCTTCAGAGGAACCGGTTGAAATCTAGACATCCGCCAGTTAAGTTCGCTCAGAAGCTTACAGAAGACAATTTCAACCCCTATGCCCAGTGGAAGGAAGAATGGATCTCAAAAACAGGTGAACATCTCTGGCCTTTCTTTCCACCTTATTCGAGGTTTGATCTCCCAAGAAGAACTTTGACCACCCTCAATAAGATTCGATGCGGGCGTGGAGTCTCTACTGCGTCCCTATATACATGGGGAAAGATACAATCCCCCAAGTGTGACTGTGGTGCTCCTTTTCAAACCATCGAACACATTGTAAAAGAGTGTAGCAAAAGAACCTACCCTGGAGATTGGTTTGATTTTCTAGAGGACAATACAGAGGCTCTAGAATGGATAACAACTTTGGACATTGAAATATAATGTACTTGCTTTCCTGTTTGTGTATATATATGCCATACGATAAATAAATAAATAAATAAATAAATAAATAAATAAATAAATATTGTCACCTCCATCGGAGGGTCTGTAATAATAATAATAATAATAATAATAATAATAATAATAATAATAATAATAATAGTTTTACATCCTACTATTACTTTTACGGTTTTAAGAGACGCCGAAGTGCTGGAATTGTGTCCCACAGGAGTGCTTTTACATGTCAGTAAATCTAATGACACGAATATGGCTTATTTCAACACTTTCGAATACCACCGGTCTAAGCCGGGACTGAACACGCGATCTCGGGCTCGGATGGCCAGCACTCCACAGTCTGAACTACCTAACCCCACGGCTATGCTACAAAGGCTGCACCAGACTGTAACAACCAAATGGATTTTTTGTCCTCTATGGACTGCGTGTTAAGAACCAATCTCATTTTCAGTGTCTGTGTGTTGTTCGTCTGCCGGCTTTGACATTCTGTCGGTATTTTTTGAGCCCGTCGATCATCGTTTTCTTCCGCTCCTCATTTTTCTGGGATTTTTCTCCACCATAAAACCCTGATAGATTTTCACCATCCTTAGGAAATTAACCCCGTCATTGGTTTCACTCTCCGTAATGCCCTCCTCTTTCAGATCTTTCTCACTCTCTTGGGAATAGGAGTAGCAAGCTGAGAAGACTGAATATTGGTCTCCCTCAAGGATCAGTTTTGGATACTCTCCTGTTCAATCTGTATATATCAGCTTTGCCACCAACGAAATCCAGAAAATTTTGGTTTTAGAAATTTCCAGATTTTCTTTGTGAGCCGGTCAGTATTCATACGGAAGATGTGCCCATAAAACTGCAATCTTCTCTTTCTAATTGTTGTTGTTATTATCGGTTCCATCTTGCTGTATACTTCTTCGTTGGATTTCAGTCGAATCTGCCCGTCAACCCATCTGTTGCCTAAGATCTTCCGTAGTAACCTGCGTTCTCTTTTAGTAGTTGATTGATTAATCCTTTTCGATTCATGCACAGGGTCTCCGAAGCACATTATTATTAATAATATTACAACAGTCGAACTTTTATAACTCGAACGTCCATAACTCGAATTTTCGATATCTCGAAGGAATTGTTTTCCAATGGAATGCTGTACGTTTCTTGTTTATTTTATGTCGCGGCGACACAGATAGGTTTCATGGCGACGATCGGAGATGAAAGGGCTATGAGTGGGAAGGAAGCGGCCGTGGCCTTAATTAAGGCTCATCCCCAGAATTTGCCTGGTGTGAAAATGGGAAACCACGGAAAACAATCTTCAGGGCTAGCGACGGTGGGATTCGAACCCAACATTTCCCGAATGCAAACTCACAGCTAGGCTACCTTAACCGTAGGGGTAGCTCGCTCGGTACACTGACTCTTAAAACAATATCTAGTAATATTTAATTGAAGAAAAAAAAGAAGTAGCATTGGTGACAAACGTTAGGAAGTCAACGGTGCAGTTGATACATTTTTGTTGTTGTGGAGATGTAGTAGTATGCATATTTTTCGATATCTCGAATTTTCGATAACTCGGAGCATTGTCAATCCCCCTCAAGCACCTCGAGATATCGAAGTTCGTCTGTATTATTATAATTATTATTATATCATAATTTTTCATGTGGCTGATCCTATCCTGGTAGACTCCTTGTAAAGGGCAGACCCTCCAACGAGGGTAGGCTGCATCTGCCGTGTATGGAAACAGCGTGTTATTGTAGTCGAAGATAGTATTTAGTGTGGGGCGTGAGTTGCAGGAATGTTGGGGACAGTACAAACACCCAGTCCTCGAGCAGGGGGAAACAAGCATTTAAGGTTAAAATCTCCGACCCGGCGGGTAATCGATCTGGGGGCCCTCTGAACTGAAGGCGATACACTGAACATTCAGCCAAAGAACCGGAAATAATAATGATAACATGAATATAAACAGTTATGCCTAATAATAATAATAATAATAATCATGAACGTTACCGTAAAAAAGTGAATAAACATAGACTCAGATCACTATATATCAGTAATCAAGTTTCGGCTAATCCCTCTCAACAAAAATAAGAACGAACCTACCATAATTCGCTTTGACACAAAAAGCTCAGAGAAAGAGAGAATGAATTCAAAGAACTTGCCCAACCAGTGGAAAAAGACTTCAACAGCACAAAAAAGCAGATGATACAAGCTGCAAAAGGAGTGGCGGAAATCAAGAAGGGGAAGAAGCACACGTGGTGGAACGATAACTGCGAGAAGACCTTAGGGGATCGTCTGAATGCCTGGAAAAAGTATTACACCTCGAAAAAAGAAGAAGATTGGAAGATGTGCAAAACACAAGCACAAACAGCAAAAATAATACGCAGTGAGAAACGCAAGTATGAAAATTAACTATTGGACAAGATTGAGCAAGATTTTCATAGAGGTGAGACCCGTGAATACTTCAGAAATTTTAAAAAGGAGGTACAAGGATACAAGGCACCTTCCCTTTCCTTTCTAAGGAAAGATAGAACTCTTGCAACATCAAATGAAGAAAACTGCAAAATCTTAGCTAAGTATTTTAACGACCTTCTAAACTGTGAAAAACCAGCCAACCCCTTCAAAACAAACAAACAAACCAGTGAGCCAAAACCTGCCATCTTCTCCACCAAATCGCGATGAAATCAAACGCCAAATAAAGAGACGGAAAAATAACAAGGCTCCTGGTGAAGACTCCGTGATTGCGGAACTGTGGAAACATGCCCCGGAAGAAGCAATTGACATCCTACACCAAACCATTGTAGATATATGGGAAAAAGAACAACTACCAGAGGACTGGAAGCTAGCCTTGATCCATCCTTTACACAAGAAAGGAAATATAAGAGATGTGAACGATTACCGTGGAATTTCTCTTCTGCCAGTAGCCTACAAGATCCTGTCACTATCCATCATTGAAAGATTAGAACAGCAAATTGAGCACAAACTCGGGGAATACCAAGCAGGTTTTCGGAAAGGCCGATCAAGTGCAGAACAAATACTTAACCTAAAAACCATAATAAGATACCATATGCTGAGAGGTCGAACCTATGTATCTACATTTGTGGACTTCAGGAAAGCATACGACTCCATCGACCGTGATGTGTTGCTTAACATCCTTGCAGAAATGGGAGTCGATGAGAAACTGCTGGCGATAATAAGGGCAACACTAACTAATACCAAATCCAAAGTAAAATTCCAAGGATGTCTCTCTGAACCCTTTGAGATCAAGACAGGCGTTCGACAGGGAGATGGGCTGTCACTTCTTTTGTTCAACTGCGTACTTGAGAAGGTAATACAGGAGTGGCGAAAGACGTTAAAAGAAAGAAACCTTTACAAACCCGTAAGGATTGGGACAAAGAAAAATGGAGTGGAAATAGATTGCTTAGCGTTCGCTGATGATATAGCCCTTATGGCAGAAAATTTCGAAAGTGCAACAGAACAGATGAATGTGTTGAAGGAAGTAGCATAACAAACAGGTTTACAAATTTCCTTTCAAAAGACAGAAGTAATGTCAAATATCAAAGAAGATACGGCACAACTAAACACAAAATATGGAACGATAAACCGTGTTAGTAAATGTAAATACCTTGGGGAATGGATTCAGCAAAATGGACTTGACAAAGAGGCCATAGCAGCAAGAATCAAGAAAATGGAAGTTACTTTCCAAACCACCCGCAACATTTACAACAAAAAGTGATTTTCCCTGAACACAAAAATTCGTCACTACAACACTGTCATCAAACCAGTATCACTGTATGCATCTGAATGCCTTATCCTGTCCGAGAAATGTTTGCTTGCGGATTTAGAGAGGAAAGAAAGAAAGATCCTACACACCACACTTAGTCCAAACTACAAAAATGGCATCTACATTAGAAAATCCAGGCAAGAAGTATACTCTAAGATAGAGAAGATCACGGACACAATGCGTAAAGGCAGAGTTCGCTTCTACGGTCATGTACGACGGATGATCGACTCTCGATGGACGAAACGTATCTTCAGTATATTTGACGCAAAACCAAAAACGGCAATGCCATGGTACGTTAATGTCAAGAAAGATATTAAAGAACTGGGCCTACAAGCAGAAGATGCACAAGACCGAAATCTTTCCAGAGCAGCCATCAAGACTTTTGGGACTTTCCGGGACGAAAACGGGCAACTGGTGCTAATTGGACAGAAGAACGTCGTGCTAAACACAGTGAGCTAATGAAGACGATGTGGATCAAGTGAAAGATGAACAAATGCCAGAATGTAAAGTGAGGCTTATCGTGGTCCCTAGTTGGCCGATTAGCGAAGTTGAATGAATGAATAATAATAATAATAATAATAATAATAATAATAATAATAATAATAATAATAATAATAATTTCCATCCATGAATTAATTTTTATTACCAACTCACACGCTCATAATAATTACGATGTTTTTACCTTGTTTGGTATTATATTACGTTATGACAACGTGAAAAGCCCTCTAGATGACTTCTAGTCAATTTTTTATCCAGAGCCGGATGCGTACATCTACATTTTCAAATACATCCGAGTATATGGAGGTATAATATGCACATTACGGGATACGTAACATTTTTATTTGAACTTCCTCTAAATTTACACAAAGTTCCTTGCAATAAAAATTACGCCTTTGACAACTCACCCGAGCTAATGCTGTCCATGTAGCGGTCGACAGCCAGTCAGAGCAAAGCCACAGTGCTATGAATATGAGAGCCTTTTAAAAGCCTTGGAGGTAATAGTAGGCTGTATGAAGAGGGGGAAAATTTGAGGGTTACGTTTGAACGTCTGAGTGCTTCTGGTGGAAGAGCGCTGGCTTTCTGATCTAAGTTGGTAGGTTTGATCCCCGCTCAGTCCTGTTGCATTTGAAGGGTTTCAAATACATCAGTCCCGTATCGAGTGTTTTTATTAACTCTTGCGGTACAAAATTCTGGCATTTCGGAGTTCCTGAAATCGGAAAAACTAGTTCATCGGACGTAAAAACATTATTATTATTATTATTATTATTATTATTATTATTATTATTATTATTATTATTATTATTATTATTATTATATGTCTACTCCTTTATACCGTTTCCTGATTGCGGGTGAGGGGAGACAAAATTATATGGCGTGTTTTAACGACCGAATGCCCTTCCTGACGCAGCCCGACGTGGCGTTTGGTAGCATGGTGTGTTGAATGTACATGAGGTGTGTATTAAAATTAACACTCATCCCCTGACGTCCCTAGAAACCGAATGTCCTCCCGCAGACCATTCAGCCGAGGTATCAGACAGCAGTCACTCACTCGCAACTAGTTTTAATAATAATAATAATAATAATAATAATAATAATAATAATAATAATAATAATAATAATAATAATAATAATAATAATCGTATGTCTTACAACTACCATGTTGTAGACCTTCTGTAGTGTTGTTTATATTGGCGACCTGTCTGACTGTCGATAGTATCTCCTGCCTATCATAAGAGAGTGACGTTCAGGAAGTCACCACCTGGGTGCATACGTTGGTGATCACGGGGACTTTAGCTGGGTTCGATTCCTCGCAGGGTCGGGAATTTTAACCAACACTGGTTAATTTCGCTGGCACGGGGGCTGGGTGTACGTGTCTTCATCATCATTTCATTCTCATCACGACGCGCAAGTCGCATACGGAGTCAAATCAAAAGACCTGCATCTGGCGAGTCAAACTTTTTCTAGGACACTCCCGGCACTACCAGCCGTACGCCATTTCATTCTCAACATTGAGGAGGGAAGAGAAAAGTATTTATTTACTTCGATTTATGGGATTTTCCCTGTGGTGGCGTGAGAGGACGCATTCGATGTCTGTACCCCCTACATGTCGTAATAGGCTACTAAGAGGGGAATAACCAAGGAATCTGTACTCGTTCTCTCTTTTCTAAGCACAAAAGCATGTCCATGATTCTATGTTCTTTTGCGTAGCGGAGTTCTAAACTTGGAGGTGAGGGCATGAAAATCTTTATTTTACCCCTCTTAAGACAAATGTCTATCTCGACCCTCCCACGCAAATCATGAGATAGTCGTCAGGTTGAACAGTCCGTAGGACTCGTGTATCACGTACACTGGCTCAGACGAGTTTTGTTACCACCACCTTGGGTCCTTCCATCTTCTCAACATGACCTCTCCTTTTATGGTCGAAGAACAGCAGTAATCGATCAAAAAGTTCAGTCAAGGAAACCTTTATAGAGGAATTTAACACGAATGATTCTGGGAATTACTTTGGCAATAGACCTGCACTTTAGCTCCTGAAGGCTTTGCCTCTTTGCTGTATCATGCTGAAAATACACAAACGTATGTGTGTAAAACTACAGCAATAGATCCTGGCCAATCATAATGCATTTTCTCAAATTATGGCCGCAGATAGCTTTTGCCTTTGCGATGGTGCTGCCATCTGGTGTGATTTGTAGTAAATATGACAATTGATTTGCGTAAGTTGAGGGAAATATTGTTGTTTGAATTGTGTCAACATGGGGTCAATACGGTCTTTGAATATTTTTTGCTGTTTGTTTGAATTGCGTTAACACGTGGTCAATAAGTTCATTTGGAAATGTTTGATAGTTTTCCAGGTTCTCTGAAATCATTTAAGAAAAACCTAGGAAAAGTGATAGGGAATCTGCCAACTGAGCTAGAGCACGAAATGCAGATCTTTCATAATTCATAAAATATGTTATAGTAAGTGAAAGAATATCCCTAATTCTCATTATTTCTGTTAAGAAGGATTGAAAATTGTAACACCCTATACAAAAATAGGCCTGTAGGTTACGTCATTGTACGTCATTGCATGTCAAAGTACTAACTCGGATTTCTGAGTAACTTAAGCTGGAATCATTCACAGCATCTTAAACGCAAACAATAATATGATTTCGTATTCGAGTTTTGAATACTACTTTGATAAATTTCATTATTCTATTTTAGGTTATCATACAAACTTATATAGTGTAAATGGCATAAATAGGGTCGATTCCATTATAGATGCCCTCCATCAGCTGATGGAAGTAAACAAACCATCACCAAAGCGAGAGGATTAGGGGAATAAAAGCGGTCACGGCCTCTCTCTCTCTCTCTCTCTCTCTCTCTCTCTCTCTCCCTACCAATCTGGCTTCAAGAAGGGCCATAGTATTATTACGGCTGTGCTGAGACGCGCGGCCATCGATAAGAGGCAGCTTACTGTCTCATGTCTCTTTGATTTATCTAAGGCATTTGACTCTGTTAATCATGAGCTGTTTCTTGCAAAGTTGCAATTAATTGGTTTCTCGCAGAGTGCTTTGTCGTAGTTTGCATCATATCTATCAAGTAGATCACAAAGAGCCACGTTTATTGAAGGACGATCCTCTATCTAGGAATCAGTAAACTGTGGCGTACCACAAGGATCAGTCCTCGGTCCTTTGTTTTTCTATTTATGTTAATGACATTTCTGAAGTCTTTAAAAGTAGTACCTTTCACATGTATGTTTATGACTTACAAGCTTACTTCCACTTCAATCTCACTAACGCACCTTCTTGTATAATGCATTTTAACCATGATATCTCTCGATTGATCGAATGGAGCGCAAATCATAACCTCCAATTAAATGTGGCTAAGACCCAGCTTATTTGCATAGGTTACTCAAAACTCCTGAAAACTTTTGATCTCAAGTTCCTCCCAGCAATAAAAATTCTAGATACAGATATCCAATATAGTGACACCGTTAACAATCTAGGACTCATTTTCGACAGAGCCCTATCCTGGTCTGATCATACGTCAAATGTGATCCAAAATGTTGTGTCATCCATGCATATTTTGAAACGTAAAGTGTCATGTACACCACCTTTTATGCGAAAACTACTTGTTCAAAGTCTTATATTCCCCATAATTGATTATGGATAAGTCGTATACAACGACTTATCTGAAACTTTGAACATACAACTACAGAGGGTACAAAACGCATGTGTTCGTTACGTGACAAATGCCAGGCGTGATGAACACATAACACCCTGTTACATACAGCTCCAATGGTTGAAACCCCATGAACGACGGGATATCTCAGTAGCCGTTGCTACGCAGAAAACTCTCAAACTGAAGACCCCACCCCACCTTTATAATGCATTTAAATCTATGGAGTCAGTACATAACAGAGATAATAGGTTTACAAGAACTACCCTTCAAATTCCCCTTCATTGTACCACTAAATTTAACAAATCTTTTGTTTGCACTGCATCCCGTATCTTCAATGTCTTTAATCTTCACCATTTCGAAAATGACAGAAACTGTACCCAACTAAAGAAGTCCTTAACATCTATCTCCCTGGACGAGTATGCAAGGGGCTGAGATCAGGCATTCTTGTGTCTAACGAACAGAAATATGTATATTTCTAAGAAAATTGTTCCTGTTTTTATATACTTTAGATTCTTGTAGTCTAAAATATTAAATAAGTTGAATGATATACTTTATTACTTCTTATATGATTTATGTTTTAATTTTATTGGAATTGGTATCTATATTTTAATTTTTAAGTTTAATGTTTAATTTAATATTTTAATATTATAAAATGTAGTTAGTATATTCATAAACTTGTATTGTGTTATAAGTAGACGCTACGTAAAGGGGCTTTTCAGCCTCAGTGGCATGTAAATCATCATCAATAAATTCAATTCAATTCCAATTCTCTCTCTCTCTCTCTCTCTCTCTCTCTCTCTCTGCGAGGATGCGTTGTGATTGGCCAGGTCGTATTATCGTAGTGTTATTCCGAGACGCTTGTGAAAATACTTAAACGTTTCGAATTATTATTATTATTATTATTATTATTATTATTATTATTATTATTATTATTATTATTATTATTATTTATGATAACGCTTATTGCTTAAAGGGGCCTAACATCTAGTTCATCGCCCCATTTTTAGAAAATTATTAGTATTGTTATTATTTCATGCGATTACCGGGCGAGTTGGCCGTGCGTGTAGAGGCGCGCGGCTGTGAGCTTGCATCCGGGAGATAGTAGGTTCGAATCCCACTATCGGCAGCCATGAAAATGGTTTTCCGTGGTTTCCCATTTTCACACCAGGCAAATGCTGGGGCTGTACCTTAATGAAGGCCACGGCCGCTTCCTTCCAACTCCTAGGCCTTTCCTATCCCATCGTCGCCATAAGACCTATCTGTGTCGGTGCGACGTAAAGCCCTTAGCAAAAAAAAATCATACATACATTATCATTATAGATTGTTATGCCTTTCAGCGTTCAGTCTGCAAGCCTCTGAGAATTTACTAAACGTCGCCACAATCCTCGATTTGCAACTAGTGTTGTGGCCTCATTTAGTTCTATACCTCTTATCTTTAAATCGTTAGAAACCGAGTCTAACCATCGTTGTCTTGGTCTCCCGCTACTTCTCTTACCCTCCATAGCAGAGTCCATTATTCTCCTAGGTAACCTATCCTCCTCCATTCGCCTCACATGACCCCACCACCGAAGCCGGTTTATGCGTACAGCTTCATCCATCGAGTTCATTCCTAAATTAGCCTTTATCTCCTCATTCCGAGTTCCCTCCTGCCATTGTTCCCACCTGTTTGTACCAGCAATCATTCTTGCTACTTTCATGTCTGTTACTTCTAACTTATGAATAAGATATCCTGAGTCCACCCAGCTTTCGCTCCCATAAAGCTAAGTTGGTCTGAAAACAGACCGATGTAAAGATAGTTTTGTCTGGGAGCTGACTTCCTTCTTACAGAATACTGCTGATCGCAACTGCGAGCTCACTGCATTAGCTTTACTACACCTTGATTCAATCTCACTATGTTACCATCCTGGGAAAACACACAACCTAAATACTTGAAATTATCGACCTGTTCTAGCTTTGTATCACCAATCTGACATTCAATTCTGTTGGATTTCTTACCTACTGACATCAATTTAGTCTTCGAGAGGCTAATTTTCATACCATACTCATTGCACCTATTTTCAAGTTCCAAGATGTTAGACTACAGGCTTTCGGCACAGTCTGCCATTAAGACCAAGTCGTCAGCATAGGCCAGGCTGCTTACTACATTTCCACCTAACTGAATCCCTCCCTGTCATTTTATACCTTTCAGCATATGATCCATGTAAACTACAAACAGCAAAGGTGAAAGATTACAGCCTTGTCTAACTCCTGTAAGTACCCTGAACCAAGAACTCATTCTACCATCAATTACACTGAAGCCCAATTGTCAACATAAATGCCTTTGATTGATTTTAATAATCTACCTTTAATTCCATAGTCCCCCAGTATAGCGAACATCTTTTCCCTCGGTACCCTGTCATATGCTTTCTCTGGATCTACGAAACATAAACACAACTGCCTATTCCTCTCGTAGCATTTTTCAATTACCTGGCGCATACTGAAAATCTGATCCTGACAGCCTCTCTGTGGCCTGAAACCACACTGGTTTTCATCCAACTTCCTCTCAACGACTGATCGCACCCTCCCTTCCAAGATGCCTGTGAATACTTTGCCTGGTATACTAATCAATGAGATACCTCGATAGTTGTTGCAATCCTTCCTGTTCCCTTGCTTATAGATAGGTGCAATTACTGCTTTTGTCCAATCTGAAGGTACCTTACCAACACTCCACGCTAATTTTACTACTCTACGAAGCCATTTCATCCCTGCCTTCCCACTATACTTCACCATTTCAGGTCTAATTTCATCTATTCCTGCTGCCTTATGACAATGGAGTTTATTTACTATCCTTTCCACTTCCTCAAGCATAATATCACCAACATCATTTTCCTCCTCCCCATGAGCTTGACTGTTTGCAACACCACCATGATGATTTCCTTTTACATTGAGAAGATGTTCAAAATATTCCCTCCACCTCTCCAGTGATTCCCTGGGATCTGTTATGAGTTCACCTGAATTACTCAAAACACTGTTCATTTCCTTTTTCCCTCCCTTCCTAAGATTCTTTATTACTGTCCAGAAAGGTTTCCCTGCTGCTTGACCTAGCCTTTCCAGGTTATTACCAAAATCTTCCCATGACTTCTTTTTGGATTCAACAACTATTTGTTTCGCTCTGTTTCTTTCATCTACGTACAAAAACACTTTAAGCAAAAAAAAAAAAAAAAAAAAAAAATTCATGCGATTAACGTCTTTTCGATTGATAGAGGTCGTGAGGGATACCGGAGTTTTTAAATTTTTTCTCCGAAAAGGGCCCTTGAATGTACCAGAAATTATATTAAAATGCTCAAATTTGAGTGTTAATGAACAAGTGACTGTGTCGGATTTCGACCCTGCAGCCTTGAGGATAGAAGGCGAACACCAACGTTCATTAGCCGCCACATTAATATTAGTGTTATTGGCTTTAGGTCTCACTACCTACTGTACTTTTTCGGTTTTCGCAGTCACCGAGGTGCTGGAATTTCGTCCTGCAAGTCACGGACAATTTTAGAATGTAATCAACAATGATAACCCCACACTAGTCCGACTCGTTGACTGAATGGGCAGCGTACTGGCCTTTGGTTCAGAGGGTCCCGGGTTCAATTCCCGGCCGGGTCTGGGATTTTAATCTTCATTGGTTAATTTCAATGGCTCGGGGCCTGGCTGTTTGTGCTGCCCCCAACATATCTGCAACTAACGCACCACACATAACACTATCCTCCACCACAATAATACGCAGTTACCGACACATGGCTGATGCCGCCCACCCTCATCGAAGGGCCTGCCTTACAAGGGCTGCACTCGGCTAGAAATAGCCACACGAAATTATTATTACCCCACGCTAGAAACAAATCAGTGAGAACGGGAAGGTGTACGTTTTTGCTGCCTTAAGAAGAAACCGTCAAATTGAGTTAGCTCTCCGCCGTGGGCTTAAAGTTTTGTTGATGTAATTTCCGAATAACCCTTGGAAGAAAAAGAATTACATTACGTACAGAGCTGCAGCATGTACATATAAAGGGGAAAGTTAATATTCTCTTGCGAGACATGGGACGAAGTCACAAGGAAAGGTTCTTGGAAGTCATAATTAAAATTTTGTTTGCATAGTTGTGCTCTGTTCTCCTTGTTCGTTTCTCGACACAGAGTTGTGAAATTCTAACTGAAATAACTGCGACATACTCTGCAGGAGTAATTGAACATGCCAGTTAATCTACCGACGTGAATATGGAGGCTTGAGCACCTTCATATACCATTCAATTGACGTGGGAACGAACCCACCAACTTCGGCTCAGAAAACCAGATCTGTATCGTCTGTGTGTCCCCTCCAGTCAATCAACATGTGATAAATTTAAACATTAAGTTGGACGGGAGATCGGTTCTTAATTACGTATATAAACAGTTGTCAGGAATTAATAGAAATTTAAAAAGAATAATTACATTTATTACGAGGGTCGAGTCATAAGTCATGGCAATTATTTATTTTCTCGTGAACAGGAGACAACACGGAAAATTTAAGATATGCATTTGGAAATATAGGGCATGTACTTCTGCATAGTGCATGAAGACAAATTCTGACTTCCGGAGATTCTCGTAGGAAAGTGACGGAACACAGGACATTGGTAAACATTGTTTTATTATGCTATAGACAGCAAATACACAAGACTAGGTACAAAGGACATGTGTCCGCTGGTTGCAGACCTTGGAAATAATCACCCAACGTTTCCACTGTGTGTTTCCAGCGGTGGGACAGGTGCTGAATACCATTCGCTGCATGTGTATCGCTAACGTGTGACACCTCTCTCCGAAATGCCGTTACGATGTCCTCTTTGTTAGCAAACCGTTGTCCACGTAATGGCATGCACACCTAATGCATCCCGCAGCTCTGCATAGCATTGACGTGCATTTCTGCCGCGGAGAACTGCTATTTTAATACACGATCGTTGCTCCTGCTTGTTGACTTCCATTTTGTGACGCTCTCACTCACACACTGAATTTGGGGGAATGCTTAGATCCACACTGTTGTTTACATACACCATCTAGTGGCATCGTACGCAAGTACATACCGTACGTTTCCAAATGCATATCTTAGATTTTCCGTGTTGTCTCTTGTTCGCGAGAAAAAAATAGTTGCCATGACTTATGACTCGACCTCAGTATAACTAGTGTTTTGCATTGTTCGATTCCTCGAACGCCAGCTAATCTTACAGATTCCGCTACATAAATTACCGAGCAGCCTCCGTACCTCAGGCGGAAGCGTGCTGGCCTCTCACCGCTAGGTTCCGTAGTTCAAATCCTGGTCACTCCATGTGAGATTTGTGCTGGACAAAGCGGAGGCGGGATAATTTATCTCCGGATACTCCCATTTTCCCTGTCATTTTTCATTCCAGCAACACACTCCAATATCATTTCATCTGTCAGTCAGTATTCATTGCCTCAGAGCCAGCCGGCACACTTCCTATCCTCGTCGCTAGATAGGGGCTTCATTCATTCCACTTCTGACCCGGTCGAGTGACTGGAAACAGTCTGTGGATTTTCATTTTCACATTACCAAGCTATTTTTACCTGAACATCTGATCTTCTTCACCGACTTCTTGGCTGAATTATCATTATCGAGGCCTTCCGTTGAGAGGGTTATGGGTTCGATTCCCCTCCGGGTTGTGGATTTTAATCGTGTCTAATTAGTTCCGCTGGCTCGGGGACTGGGTATTTGTGTTTGTCCCAACGCTCTCCTCTTCATATTCAGGCAACATGCCACACAACCAACCACCACAGAAACACGCACTAGTGATTACATCCCTGCAGATAGGGTTTGTATCAGGAAAGACATCCGGTCGTAAAACAGGGTCAGATTTACATGTGCGATATCGTTCGCACCCCCGACCCCACAGCTGAAGGAGAAGCGGTAGAAGAAGAAGATTTTTTTTAAATATTTTGAGAAGGATTCCGTGTATCTGCCTGGTCCTTTTTTAAATTCTAGAAATAACGAGTCCGCCTCTGTGGTGTAGTAGTTAGTGTGATTAGCTGCCACCCCCGGGGGCCCGGGTTCGATTCCCGGTTCCGCGACGAAATTTGAAAAATGATACGAAGGCTGGAACGGGGTCCACTCAGCCTCGGGAGGTCAACTGAGTAGAGGGGGTTGGATTCCCTCCTCAATTTTCCGTGTTTTCCCACTTCTTCTCCATGCAAATGCCGGGATGGCACCCAACTTACGGCCACGGCCACTTCCTTCCCTCTTCCTTGTCTATCCCTTCCAGTCTTCCCATCCCCTCACAAGGCCCCTGTTCAGCATAACAGGTGAGGCCTCTGGGCGAGCTACTGGTCCCCCTACCCAGTTGTATCTCCCGACCCAAAGTCTCAAGCTCCAGGACACTGCCCTTGAGGCGGTAGAGGTGGGATCTCTCGCTGAGTCCGAGGGAAAAACCAACCCTGGAGGGTAAACGGACTAAGAAAGAAAGAAAGAAAGAAAGAAAGAAAGAAAGAAAGAAAGAAGGAAAGAAATAACAAACTTTTAAAATTAAAAGTACAAATTTAAGTTGAAATATTTTCACCTTTTCATCACAGTAAGTTTGCACTTCCTGTACCACATAAGTCAATTTAATGTATGCCTGTTTAAGATTCACCATCAATAATGCCTGAAATAATAATACTTTCTTATTCTAAGGCTTTCAAAATAAGCCATACGATCAAGTGATTGTAGCTTGAACTTCTTAGCGTGCCGATGTGGTGGTTCTGTAGTTAAAACAGTCATGACATTGAAGAGACGAAAAACCAATGATACGATTAGAACAACTGGAAGTATCAGTCATTCCTACAAAATACCAATAGATCGCATTTGGAATTGTAATTGTTAAATTGATAATTCGAAATTTGAAAAGTGTTACGATGGCTGGAACGGGATCAACTCAGCCTCGGGAGGTCAACTGAGTAGAGGTGGGTTCGATTCCCACCTCAGCTATCCCGGAAGTGGTTTTCCGTGGTTTCCCACTTCTCCTCCAGGCCAATGCCGGGATGGTACCTAACTTAAGGCCACGGCTGCTTCCTTCCCTCTTCCTTGTCTATCCCTTCCAAACTTCCCATCCCCCCGCAAGGCCCTTGTTCAGCATATCAGGTGAGGCCGCCTGGGCGAGGTACTGGTCATCCTCACCAGTTGTATCCCCCTACCCAGGTCTGAAGCTCCAGGACACTGCCCTTGAGGCGGTAGAGGTGGGATCCCTCGCTGAGTCCGAGGGAAAAGCCAGCCCTGGAGGGTAAGCAGATTAAGAAAGAAAAATATGTGTTGTCCAGTTGAAAAACGGAAGTATATCAACGCTAAACAGGCAACATTACAACTTTCGGATAGTAGCAAAACATGAGTATGTAAAATGTAGAAATTCCAACTCTTTGCCGCTTTGTATGGGGATGAGAGAGTTGAGAAGTGCTCCGCTAAGAGCTATAGATCTTTCAGTCATCTGGAAAATCTAATGTTCAATGCTCTCCATCATTCTGCTCATTCGAGGACTCCGTTTCTCACGTTCACATGTTCCCGCTAAGAGACTTCCACGCCGTCGCTGTTCAGTCTTGTAATACACTGGGCCTTATCTAGTCCTTCTAATCTTCAACGGCTTCCACTCACTGCTGATAAGTGGATTTCCAGTTCGCAAGCTTTCTCTTAAAGCGGTGAAACTAGTGTTCTACAGCCAGATCACTTTGTTAAAATCCAGGAAGTACCTCATAGGGATAAGGTTGTATACGTTCAAAGATGTATGTAAGTAACTATTAAAGAATATGTCTGTGGTAGTAAATTATAATTGAATGTGGTATCAGTTACAAATGATTGGCATTTCGAAATTGAACAGAACCAGTGACATGTGATAGCGATGGATACGATGATCGGACGGTCTCTCCCCCGGGTTGGTCGCCATCCGTCGCTGAGGAGGGGGGGGGGGGAGGGATGTCCGTTCATTGTTTCCAATCGGTCGTGTGGAGTTAAATATATTCGATTTACTGTAATTAATAATCCTGGTTGCATGTGTCTGCAATGGTCGCGGCGGGCGGACCTTCTCCCCCTCCCCGTCGGGCGGTTGTCCGTGACTTGGCGGGGAGGGGGTCTGTTGCTAGTTACTTTACGTCGCATCGACACAGATAAGTCTTATGGCGACTATGGGACAAGGAAGGGCTAGGAGTTGGAAGGAAGCGGCCGTGGGTGCCCAGGGTGTCTGTTCGCTGTTTTTATAAAGATGTATACTATTCGTCTTACTAATAAAAAGTCCTTATACAGTTGTTTAACTCTTGTTTAGTTATACAGTGAATAAACCCTGTATAAGCGTTTTACATTTTTCTTGCTAATAAACGATGTATACCCATTGTATTATTATACAGCACGTATACACTCGTTCCAAGGTGTAGGAATCTCTTCCTGCAGTTCAGTGACGTATTTCGCACGTTCACCGCGTTTATGAACGCTTCTGCAGGTTATC
Organism: Anabrus simplex; assembly: GCF_040414725.1. Lineage (NCBI taxonomy): Eukaryota > Metazoa > Arthropoda > Insecta > Orthoptera > Tettigoniidae > Anabrus > Anabrus simplex. The sequence continues at coordinate 82,880,359 of NC_090269.1, forward strand.
TACGAGCAAAACTTTCCGGAAAGTCGCACAGTAGCGCGGCATAATGAAAAGGCAGTGGCAACACTAAGTGAGACAGCTGGAAATTGGCTTATACTGATATCAACATTTATTCAGCTTGCTTGTGTAATGAACGCCAAAAAAAGGAATGGAAAGGCTTAAGAAAAGATCAATAGCTCCTAAGTGGGACAGTACAGAAAACGTAAACATTTAGACCAAATATCGCTATAAAGATTTTCATTAGCATTATCTTTCGTTGTAGCACTGTATCTTGCTAACAGTGACTCTGACGCCAGTCTGCTGTACATAGGCACAATTGTAATTGAATCGGCGAGCTGAAAAGGGTACACATTCCAAAATCCTTACTTTTCAGGAGAAAGGAAAACCTGTTTTGTAGCTAAACGAAAGGTTTGATGAAAAAAGTTTATATTAGGCATTTATACATAATATTTCTGCGTATTCGACTACAAAGTATGGATATCATTTTAGGTACGGTTTTCAAGTTATACCATTTTTTATGTCAAGGAATACGTCCCTTTTTATACTCAAATTTGAGAAAGATCTAAGATCTTTGTAGAGGCAGATAATGTATAATAAACTCGCAATTTCAAAAGTCTATTAAGCAGTAACACATTATTACACAAAAATACGCCCAACCATAATTTCTTCTATAGTTATTCATTGTCATTCCGTCTTTTTAAAGTGTTTTACTTTACGAAGATGTCTAGCCTCCATAACCTCTGAATGGTGTATGTCTTCTATGTTTAAAATATCGTGAAGATCATCAACGTTATCGTCCATTCTTTCAATGTGTGTTCAATGTTAAATGTATAAGTCGAATATTTTACCACGATTATATTACTCTAGACAATAAATACCACGAAAATAAACTGCTCACTCGTTTCTTTTCCCGCTACTCACTGTTATATAACTTATACAAGGGTCCTGGTCTGGTCTGTATAAGCAATTCAATGAATAACTATAACAGGTGTATACACAGGAGGCTTATACACGGTTTATTAGTAACGAATTTCACATAAACGGTGTATAAGCCTTGTATAAAAGTTATACACCGTTTATTAGTATGACGGTATGTATGTGGTTTGCAGTATATACTAACATTATCTAACTACTAGCTGATGTACCCGTGCTTCGCTACGGGATTCTCAGAAAGACTGACTTTGTGGTTTTCCTAACTGAAATCAACATAGGTCATTACAAAAACGTAAGTATGAATGTAGCGATTAAAAGCAATGCTATCATATAATATTTTTTTTTGCTAGTTGTTTTACGTCGCACCGACACAGATATGTCTTATGGCGACGGTGGGATTGGAAAGGCCTAGGAATGGGAAGGAAGCGGCCGTGGCCTTAATTAAGGTACAGCCCCAGCATTTGCCTGGTGTGAAAATGGGAAACCACGGAAAACCATCTTCAGGGCTGCCGACAGTGGGGTTCGAACCCACTATCTCCCGATTACTGGATACTGGCCGCACTTAAGCGACTGCAGCTATCGAGCTCGGTATCATATATATAAAAAAATACTCGATCAAATGGAAAGCCGCATGCTTTATAACTTTTAACGAACAGTGCTGCGGTTAGATTGCGGTGCCAATCTAATAGTCCAAAGTTCCAGAGCTGGGATGACCAGGCCGCAGATTGCCATGAACACTCATCTGTCATTATTCCGCTAAATATGCACTCTGTTCGTTCCAATCAGTACCTCAGAGCAGGGATTGAATAGCCCGAATGCTATGATGATCCAGTGTGTTACGTACCAGTAGTATCAGAAAATTTATAAACCAGGGGAATGGCATGCGAAAGAAGAAAGTTATCTAACTCCCCAGCTACTTCCCATCAATATTCAGGCAGGCTGTTACACTCTGTACGACTGGTTGAGTTGACCGTGTGGTTAGCGGTGCGCAGCTGTGAGCTTGCATCCGAGAGATAGTGGTTTCGAACCCCATTGTCGTCAGCGCTGAAGATGGTATTCCGTGGTTTCCCACTTTCACACCAGTCAAATGCTGGGCCTGTACCTTAATTAAGGCCTAAGGCACACCTACCCTTTCCTATCCCATCGTCGCCATAAAACCTATGTATGTCGGTGCGACGGAAATCAAATAAAAAGTATACTGTACGCAGCAGTAATCCTATCTACCGGAGATGCGGGGCAACAGAAGACACAAAGCACAAAGCACACATCACGACAAACAATGGTCAATGTAATGTTATTGTTGATCAATGTTATGAGCTTTCTATATTGTAGGCCTACACGTTTAGTTTTCTTTCGACTCTGTGATTTGCAAAATATTTTATACCGTAAACTGTAGTTTCTTATTCTCCGACTTTATATACCGATTTTCATTAAATACTGTTTACCCATTTTCTCGTTACTCGGCGCTGATATGGACTTAGTAACAAAAATCCAAATTCATGAATATCTTTGTGATCATAGCCAGTACGGTAACAATGTATAAGACATGAATAACAGGAAATGTAATACTATATAACCTTAGTTGTGTAGCATTCATCGATTACACTTCTTATAAGAAATATTTGAGAATTACATTTTATGCCTTCCCCTAAACTACCATTTCACTCAGCGTGAATAAAATAGTTTACAGCCTAGACTATAGCGACTTATTTCCTGACTTTGCATACCGATTTTCATCAAGATAGGACTGTACTAATAACAACAATATTTGAGAATTAAATTTTAGGCCTTCCCCTAAACATACCGATTTTCATTAGACCAATAATAACATAAATAGTTGAGAATTCAATTTTACGCCTTCCCCTGAACTACCATTTCACTCAGCGTGAGTAAAATGATTTATAGCCTAGATTGTAGAGGCTCATCCCCAGACTTCACATACCGATTTTCATTAAATTCTCTTCAACCGTTTTCTCGTGATGCGTTTACAGACAGACAGACAGACAGACAGACAGACAGACAGACAGACAGACAGACAGACAGACAGACAGACAGACAGACAGACAGACAGACAGACAGACAGACAGACAGACAGACAGACAGACAGACAGACAGACAGACAGACAGACAGACAGACAGACAGACAGACATTACGGAAAAGTAAAAAGTGCATTTTCTTGTTACTACGGACATGACCGATACAGAAATACCATTATTTTCAAATTCTGAGCAATGTACAGACAAAACTCTTATTTTATATATATAGATTAACGAATTTTTGTGTATCTTGCTTTCGGTTATTGGTTTGTTGGCTATGAGTACGTTCAAATTTAACTACTATACGCGCACTTTTTCTTGAGCCAGGAGCTCCCTAGTGCTGAATCGGTAGACCTCGGTTATCTTCGACATCCATATAGGCAACCTTTGAAACACAAACTATGAATCGCTTATTCATCGCTGTGCGACATCTGGCGTACACTTTGCAAACTAGTACTGTTGTTATTTACACACCAAAGCCAAACTATATAATTCATGCTAGTAACAAGATTCGCATTGAGAAATGTTATATAATGTTAAATAATGTATGTGTGACACAATTATTGACGTAAGATAATAAATGTTTAGAAAATTAATATCGATCGGTCATATTATCGATTCAATTCAGATTTCATTTCCATCCAGTTGGCAGTATAACCGGAATTGGCAGCACTCCCTCCTTGCTCCTCACCCCGTAAAAATCGGGCTCAAGAAAAAGTCCGCGTATAGTACATGTAATGTTTTAGAATACAATAAACGAATACGCTCTTCCCAGTTGGTGGTCATCCGTGACTGGGAGAGAAATGTATTCATTCATTCATTCATTAGAGCCAGATCAGACTTAAGCAAACGCTGGTAATCACACACGTTTCATGAGTTCACATGCCCGTTGTAGATTGGGATACTTCCCGTTCATCAATACATACTGTATAATTGAGAGAAAAAAAATTAATAATGCTCTCGAAGGTCAACGTTTCATTATTAAATAGGTTCAGGATTTAAATTTCTTAAAGATTTAAATGCAGAAATCAAGTTTTATAAATATTGCCACAAGTTTATATTCTCTGGTCTTATTTTATAGACTATTGTGACATTGACAGTAACCATAATCATAACATGACGAAATGTAGATAAAACAGCTTAAGAACAGAATTTGCTAGTGGCTTTACGTCGCACCGACACAGATAGGTCTTATGGCGACGATGGGACAGGGAATGGCTAGGAGTAGCAAGGAAGCGGCCGTGGCCTTAATTAAGGTACAGCCCCAGCATTTGCCTGGTGTGAAAATGGGAAACCACGGAAAACCATTTTCAGGGCTGCCGACAGTGGGGTTCGAACCTACTATCTCCCGAATACTGGATACTGGCCGCACTTAAGCGACTGCAACTATCGAGCTCGGTTAAGAACAGAATGGTGAAGCGATGAAATTTGAAGAAAGTGAGAAATAACAACAAGATGTGTCATGATCAAGAGACTGGAATTCAAATAAATAGACCACAGAATCATATGGAAGCTAAAGAATAAAACTGTAGTAATACGATCTGGAAACTACCAATTAGTCAAAAGTAAGAAACGGGTTGTGAAGTAACGTTGCATTCTTTCCCCGATATTTTTCAATTCTTTCTGGAGTCCTGGTAAATTGAGTCCTATATTATCCTTGATTAACGAATGAGATTGCTTCTGACACTGGCAGTACAGTTTTCTTAGAATCGAATATTTCTTTTGTACATTTAGACCAAATATCGCTATAAAGATTTTCATTAGCATGTTCTTTCTTTGTAGCACTGTATATTGCTAACAGTGACTCTGACGCCAGTCTGCTGTACGTGGGCACAATAAAACACCTAGAATTGAGTTTTACGTACTTATCTCGTGCAGTCCGCCAGATCTAACATTTTTAAAGTGACAGACTGATAACTAGTTCGAATCTCACAGAATAACTTCTTAACAAGAAATAAGATACCTCATTATTGGAAAATCTCACATGAATTTTTTTCAACTAAATGATCGAAATATATATTTTTTTCTCCAGACTGCCCCCTTAACAATAGATAATATAATGTTATTGTTGATTCGTTGCTTAAAAACAGAGATACAAAAATCGAATGAACCTGTCTTCGCCCCCTTTTTTAAACACCTAATCCGATAAAATAAACTAGACAAAAGTTTGATCTATCCTGATAAAATAATAATTTTATTAGATAAATACCGGGCGAGCTGGCCGTGCAGTTAGGGGCGCGCAGGCGTGAGCTTGAATTCGGGAGATATTGGGTTCGAGCCCCACTGTCGATAGCCCTGAAGATGGTTCTCCGTGTTTTCCCATTTTCACACAAGGCAATTAATTAATACCACGACCGCTTCCTTCCCACTCCTAGCCCTTTCCTATCCCATCGTCGCCATAAGAGGTAAAACCAATTCTAAAAAAATTATATTACATACATATCATTTTTGTTCCTATTGGATTGACGTGATTTCTGAAAGGAATGAATATCATTGAACAGTGTCAAATTCAAGTATTGATCGTTTCTTTGCTACCAGCTTGTTTTAAAATATTAATGGAAATTTGAATAATTAAATTAGAAACCAAATTCTGCACTCTCTGTAGCCATATTTGGTACCAGTGTAAGGAATGAAGTCTCCTCGATGTTAACGGATAACAATACTACAGCCGACTGTATTAGTTGGTTTTGGAAATGTAGAGATATTTGAAATATGGAGTAATCTAACAAGAAGTCTGTTGACATCAAAAGACCTGGTTCTAAAAAGAGAATATTAACTATTGTCAAGCCAATGTAATTACGTAATTCGAAATGATTTTAGGTGATGAAAATCTGAAAGTCATTTTGTGTTAAATTATTGGAATTTATTTTTACCAAGAGTGAGTGAGTATAACGGCTGCCTCCCTGAATCAGTGGTGAAGTGTACTGTCCGAATCAGGACCCTAAGTTTACGAGTTCAATCTCTGTTGAGTAGGTCGATTTTTGAAGGACGATAAAAAATCTTGGCACTTCAGGTCAATGCCATTTTTTAAAGTTCAGTAACTGCATTAAGGCATGAATTCACTCTCTGAAAAAACGATCTCCTTAGCTTGTATACGGATACAGAAATAGGCGACTTCAAAAAGAAGCATGCAGGAAGTCGTAAAAATTCTCATTTGTGCATTAACCTCCTAAAATATGTTTTAAATGTTTACGGGTAGCGAATCATAATAAATTATACACCATTTCATTCACCTGAGTCCAAATAATTTTATGAGACAGCATTTGGGAAAAGTCATTAAAAAAGTGCTTTCCTACTCCCCTTAAGTCGGCCGTAATATGTTTCAGTAGAAATACTCTTTCTTTGCTAGATGGCAGCACAATCGGAATGTCGAAATTGGGGCGGTAGGCGGACGCCAGACAGACACGACTTCCGAAGACCTGTATTGCTGTAGCTGAAGCCATTCTTCTTCTTGTTTCGTATAGGCCAGCTAAGGACCACGACATTCAACTATTGCATTTTGGAATGGGCTTTGATGTTTGCCCAGTAGTTGCGCATCCTCAGGCTGTGTTGCTCCTTCCTCTCCTTTGTCCAAAGGGCGCCAGTCTTCTTTGTTGATAATCTGTCCTGTCTTCCTATTTTGCCAGTAGCTGAGAATCCGGTTGGTCAACCTGGTAGGATGCATCCTGTAGACGTGCCCATAGAATGCTAGGCGTCTCTTCCTTGCTACATTCGTTATTCTTTCACAGTACTTGTAGAGCTCTTGGTTAGGCCGTCTTTTATAACTGTCCCCTTCCTTGACTGGCCCCAGTATCTTCCTCATTATCTTTCTTTCCTGGATTTCAAGTTTTTCCATGAGTCCCTTCCTGTTGAATGTTAGACATTCTGAAGCATATAAGGCTTCAGGGCGGATGACTGTCTGGTAGTGCTTCATCTTAGTATTACGAGAGAGACACTTTTTATTATACGTATTCTTGGTCAGTTGGTAGGCCATTTCAAGCCTGTTAACTCGAGTTGACAAAGCTGTTCCTTCAGAGAGATTGGATTCCAACCATTCTCCCAAGTACTTAAACCTATTGGTTTTCCTGATCTCTCCCTGTTCCAGATGCAACGTACAAGGAGATTCACCGATGTTCGTGATGAATTGTGTTTTTTCGAGAGACACATGTAGCCCAACCTTTGCTGCTTGTTGTCTGAGAACATTTAGTTGTTTCACTGAAGTTTCTATTGAATTAGATATCAGGGCCAGATCATCGGCATACGCCAGACAGTCAACATTGAGCTCATTGCGCTTATGTCCCAAATAAATGCCACTTGGAATCTCCATTCTAGCTAACTCCTTTCGCCACTCTCTTATTACTTTCTCCAAGGCACAGTTAAAGAGGAGAGGGGACAGACCATCTCCCTGTCTCACTCCTGATTTAATTTCAAAACTTTCTGGTATGACTCCTCTGAACTTTACTCGTGACCTGGTGTTGCTTAAAGTCTGTTTGATTAGGTTATGGGTCTTCTCATCAAGTCCTAGTTCATTCTCCTGCGCCCTACCTTTCCCTTAAAAATACGGTACCCCTGCGAATCAAAGGCATTCTCATCTGTATACCTGGTTTCCTGTATTGCTGTGAGTAGTATCTTGTGGTGAGTCAAAGTATCTGTCTACCGAGTCATACGCCTTTGTAAAGTCGACGAAAATGACAACGTATTTCTTACCGGCCATTTTTGCTTGATGTAATACTGATTGCAGATTGAGTATCTGTTCTGTACAAGAGCGTCCTTTTCTAAATCCTGCCTGGTACTCTCCTAATTGTGGGTCTAGTTGAGGTTCGGCTCTATTTAATAAGGCTTTAGAGAAAATTTTGTATGTGACTGGTACCAATGAGATTCCTCGATAATTATTGATGTCAGTCAAGTCTCCTTTCTTGTGCAAGGGATGAATCAGTGCAGTGGTCCAGTCACTAGGTAATGTTTCGGTCTCCCAGATGTTTTGTAGAATTTCTGTCAGCTTGCTTACAGTCTTGTCTCCAGCCTGCTTCCATAGTTCGGCTACTATCGAATCTTCTCCGGATGCTTTGTTGTTTTTCAGAGACTGGATGATTTGTATTACTTCTTCTTTGGATGGTGGTTGCGAGTTTGGTTGCTTGATGTTGTCTTGGTAAACAAAAAAGGTATCAGGTGATTCACAATTAAGGAGATCCTCGAAGTACTTGGCGAGAAGGTGGCAATTGTCAGTGTCATTATAGGCTATCTTCCCATCTGGTCCACGGAAATGGAGACTGGGTGGACTGTAGTGACTAACGTTCCGTTTAAAGCCTCTGTAAAAGTTTCTGGTATTGTTCTTCTTGAAGTCATCATCCAACTGTGTCAATTGGTCTTTTGTGAATTGCCGTTTCACTTGTCTGATGATATTGGCAGTTATCTTCCGTTGCTCTATAAACTTCTGTCTGTTTTCTTGTGTCTTCTGTGAGTTCCACTTTAACCAGGCCATCTGCCTCTGCATTACCGCTTCTTCACATCTAGCTGTCCACCAGGCATGCTTCTTCTGTTTTAGTAACGGCGCAGTCTCTGTTGCTACTTTTACTAGATTTTTCCTCAATTCATCCCAATCTCTGCATTCTATTCTTTCCAATTTCTCTGTAAACTGTTTGCAAGTTGCAAGTTTTTCTAAATCAAACTTAGTAAGTTTAACTGACTTGGTTCTTTTAGTGTTCCTAGGTAGAAATTTCAGCTTTATTTTGGAGAGGTAGTGGTCGGAGTCCAAATTCGCTCCTCTTAACACTCTTACATTCTGGATCTCTCTATGGGCTTTCCTTGCAATGGCAACATGATCTATCTGAAATTCCCCTAAGAGGTTGTTGGGTGACGTCCAGGTCTTCTGTTTCCTTGGTAGTTTCTTAAAGGCCGTTGACTTCATTACCAGGTTGAAAGCTTTGCAGAGTCCCACTAGACGCTCCCCATTTCTATTTGTTCGTAAGTGAGCTGGGTATTCTCCCACAATGTCTCTAAATTTGCGCTCTTTCCCTAACTGTGCGTTGAAGTCCCCGAGTAGAATGATTGTATGACGCTCTGGGACTTTGCTGATGATGTCCTCTAGTTCTTCCCAAAATTTGTCGGTACTTTCAGGGTTACGTTTATTGTCCTCATTGATAGGTGCGTGAACATTTACTGCAGTGTATATCTTGTTTGTGCACCGGAAGGTTAGAAGGGACACTCGACTATTGGGCGAGTCGAAGTCAATTACCGAGTCCAGTATCTTATGGCTTACAATGAACCCAGTCCCCAGGTGTGGCACATTCTTCATTCTCCTGCGCCCTACCTTTCCCTTAAAAATACGGTACCCCTGCGAATCAAAGGCATTCTCATCTGTATACCTGGTTTCCTGTATTGCTGTGAGTAGTATCTTGTGGTGAGTCAAAGTATCAGTTAAATGCTTCAGTTTGCCTAGCTTAAGTAGTGAGTTGATGTTCAATGTGGCGAAATAGTTATGTTCCTTATATCGGATCTTATTGCTAGTAGTTCCAGGACGCTCCGACTCGTCCTCAAAGCATGTTGGAGTGGGCTCCTCAGCATCCGAAGGCCTACTAACACCGCCAAAGGCGGAGGTGGATTTGATACCACCTGGGGTAGTTACTTCCGTGAGTTTGTCCTCCATGCTTTCGTTGAAAATTGTCTTAGGAGACCAGAGGTTAAACCCCCTGATCGAGATACTACCGAGGTTGTGAGCTCCGGTAGGTTTATTTAGGGTTTTCTCCCTTAGACTGGTTGCCTTCCCAGGCTTATAACGGAGACCAATCTTCCCCACATATGGTGTTTATTATTATATTATCACAGACCACCAAGATGGCTCCCAGCAGTAGGCTAAGATCTGTTGCCTTAGAGACGCCTCAATGGAAGAGTGGAATGATATATCTAGTTGGTAGTATCTATGGAGACCAAGAAAATTTAGCGAGTGGGTGGTTGTTAGGGCAAGGTTAGCAGCCAATATACACTCTTGGTAAGTTATCTATGGAGCAATTGTAGTTAAATCCAACATGGAGGCGTTTATGGCAATAAAATGAAATAAAATTATGCCCTCAAATCAATTAAAACAAGCTCTAGATTCCCAAGATAACACGTTCACACAACCACCACACCAATCAAATGCTCAAATACTCCCTGATACTCACCGACACTACACAGAACGCGAGAAAAGATGTCAAGATCGCGGAGCTCCACTTCATGACTCCAGCTTGGCGGCCATTATTATTATTTCTTCGATTTAGGCTATGTATGGCCCACGCAAAACCTTCCTTATGCTTTTTGTCTCCTTTCCTGATTTCCCTTCTCTCAGTGCTTTTCCATCCTTCTTTCATCCATCCAGACAGTTGCACGCTTTTCTGCCCCTTTCTTCTAAACCGTCAAACTTTCTAATCTTATTGCGAAATGTAGGCCTAACGAGCTCGATAGCTGCAGTCGCTTAAGTGCGGCCAGTATCCAGTATTCGGGAGATAGTGGGTTCGAACCCCACTGTCGGCACCCCTGAAGATGGTTTTCCGTGGTTTCCCATTTTCACACCAGGCAAATGCTGGGGCTGTACCTTAATTAAGGCCACGGATGCTTCCTTCCCACTCCTGCCCCTCTCCTGCCCCATCGTCGCCATAAGACCTATCTGTGTCGGTGCGACGTAAAGCAACTAGCTAAAAAAATGTAGGCCTGTCTTGAATTGCTGCTTTTCTAGCCTTCATTTCCGCTAAATTCTTTTCCACTTCGATGAGCAACTTATTTGTGTTTTATCTTTTTTGTCATGATAAATATTTTTAGTCAATCTTTCCGGATTCATTTGGACCATTTAATTGTTTCTTTTCCTGAGAGCATCTGATGTTTCAGTTTGGCTACATGCACGTATTTATTCATGATTACTTCCCAAGTACACCCAAATTGCTCTTAGTCCTTATACTTTTCCTTTGGCTTTTCTTCTCTAATTCTTCAATTTCTCTTATTATTATTATTATTATTATTATTATTATTATTATTATTATTATTATTATTATTGGTGTGTGTAACATAAGGCATATTATGTTATATTTGATTCTATCCAATAATAAAAAATGATCATTAAAATGTTAAAGCAAACTTTACATAAAACTGAATTAAAAATGCAAGTATTTATAAAGCTAAATTATTTCAGTATTGTATAAACTCATATTCATAAAAACAGAACACCTTGTAGGACTAGAGATAGAAAGTTCATATTCACAGGACATGTGCATCAGTATGTTCTGAAGAAATTATTAGCATTTAAACCATGTCGGCCCTTAGGTTCAAGGTCCACATCGATATCTCGGCGCACTACCACCGAATGGTGAAATTGTGCCAGCGGCTCTCGTTGTCGCTGTAAATCGAAGGTAATGGATCAGTGTGACTTGAGCAGACGTACAGGATGCCTCGCATACATATGCGAGAACCGCACCGTCAAATCAATGAGTTTGAAAGAGGGCGCATTATTGGCATGAGAGAGCGTGACGCATCCACACGGAAAACTGCTGCTCGTGAAACGAAGTGTGTCGGAAGTGCAATGGATGTGTACAGAATGGTTCACAGAAGGCCGTAGAACACGACGAGATGCATCTGGTCGCACAACCCAGACCACCCCCACGAGAAGATCGACATCTCATCCGAATGGCATTGCAGGACAGATCTGCGTCCTCCTCGGCTCTGGCGCAACAGTGGAACAATGTAACACATCGCACACTATCAGGAGTGACAGTCCGTCGCCGTTTATTACGGTCTGGGTTACCGGCGTGTCGTCCACTTCTCCGCCTATCTTTGACTAATGTGTATAAACATGCTAGACTGCAATGGTTTATGGAACGACGTCACTGCGGACAGAAATAGCAGCAGATAGTGTTTGCGGACGAATCCATGTTCCGTCTCTTTGAAAATGATGGCCGCATTTTGGTTCGCCGCAGAGAGGGAGAGAGGCATCACATTGACTGCATTCGCACAAGACATACAGCGCCAACTCACAGCCTTATGGTGTGGGGTGCTTTTGACTACAACCACAAATCACAATTGGTGCGTGTCGAGGGCACTGTAACCAGTTAGACCTACGTGAATGACATCCTGCGACACGTAGCGATATCGTTTCTGCACGACATCCCAGACGTCGTATTTCAGCAGGACAATGCGCGACCACATGTTACTGCACGAATACGTGCCTTTTTTTTTGTCACAGGATGTCAGACTTTTGCCCTGGCCTACCCGATCACCGGACTTGTCGCTAAACGAAAATGCGAGGGATATGGTGAAACGACGGGTGCGGCGCTGTGACCCAATGCCAACCACCAAAGAACTGTGGAACGAGGTGAATGCAGCATGGATGATTATACCCCAGGACGCCATTCGCACCTTGTACGCGTCGATGCTATCAAGCATGGAACAAGTTATCAGTGCCCATGGAGGATCCAGTGCCTACTAGGCCACAGGTCACATGCTGAACCTAGGTGACTGCAATTCGCATCGTTTCTGCAGAACATACTAATGATCATGTCCTGTGTATATGTAGGCCTACTTCCTATTTCTAGATTTTCAAGGTGTTCTGTTTGTTATGAACATGAGTGTATTTGTATACTAGGTGAAGGTCAACTCTCACCAAGGAACCGCATTTTGAATCGTGGTGAATATAAGTCGGATTTTCGAAATGGAAGTCGTCCCAAAAATTCTTATTCCACGTAAAACTAGAGGTACTGCGGCTATGATCTGTCAACAGTCACATATCGAAGTTGGTTGGTTGGTTGTGTTACCTTTAGCTATCATCAGACAGTAGGAAGCCTCTGAGCTAGGTATCACATGATTGCCTATTTTTATGCGTATTCCATAGTGCTTTATTTTCTTGGATGTACAGGATGAACCCGAACTCCACCGACGAACCATTGGACGTTGTTCAGGGATATCTTCTGAGTATATTAGTATAAGGGGCCCGTAGTCTACGGTGCCTCGTTACAGACTAATTGCATTTCGCTTAGTTTGTTGCCCCAGTTAACTTTGTATCTGTACCACACTGAAAAGAATAATATTATTTGTTTAATTCCATCCTAAATGCTTGTTATTCACAAATGCCAGGGTGTCGGAATTTTGTCCTACAGGAATTCTTTAACTTGCCGGCAGCCAACGATACGGAGTTGTTACCTTTAAAACATCCCTTAGAGGCATATTACAGGCTTTTTTAAATATTGTGATGATATTTTCACAAACGCAAGGATGATTGAGGTAACACACCGAATAAATAAAAATTACGTTATTAATATGTGACGAGCCACGGATCACCGGGCGAGTTGGTCGTGCGGTTAGGGACGCGTGGCTGTGAGCTTGCATCAGGGAGCGAGTGGGTTCGAACCCCACTGTCGGCAGCCCTGAAGATGGTTTTCCGTGGTTTCCCATTTTTCACACCAGGTAAATGCTGGGGCTGTACCTTTATTAAGGCCACGGCCGCTTCCTTCCCAGTCCTAGGCCTTTCCTATCCTTTCGTCGCCATAAGACCTATCTGTGTCGGTGCGACGTAAAGCCAAAAAAGAAAAACAAGGATCCCTTATATGGGTTACAACAAATTTGTTACTTTCCTTGACCTGTTTTAGTCTCATCGTTGGCTTCGACAACGTGAACATTTTTTATTTTTACTTTTTTTTTACAATTGGCTTTACGTCGCACCGACACGAATAGTTCTTATCGTGACGATGGAATAGGAAAGAGCTAGGAGTGAGAAGGAAGCGGCCGCGGCCTTGGCTAAGGTACTGCCTGGTGTGAAAATTGGAAACAACGCAAAACCATATTGAGGGCTGCCAACATTACGGCTGCACACCCCAACCGCACAGCCAACTCGCTCGGTTACATGAAAGCGACTGAGATATCAGTGATCTTAGTAATCCCATTTCTTTCGCAGCCAGTCCCTGTTATGAACTGTGTGAAAATGACACTCGTAAGGTTCGTTGGTGCGTATATTTCTGTGGGATCGGCAGAATGATACGTAATAGCAATTTCTGGCTCGGCGAGGAAAGCAACGGAAAACTATCTCACCCCTCATTTGCTTAATGTACATCGTTAGTGACGCCTAGGCAACCTATGGCGGAGTTGTTGATGATCAAACCAATCTTCAGGCTGAATACTCAACATACATCACGTCCCGTATAGAGAACCCAGTCGATCTGTAAAGGCAGATATAAAATATGAAAATGTAAGTGAATTAATGAGGTACTTTTAGGTACTCTAGAAACGTCAAAAAAATACCAAACGCTCAAAATACTCAGTGGACCGAACTGGGTGTTCAAAACTGGGGCTTGGAAGAGGATACATAATAAATACGCAAGTGGATGCATATTTAACCGAGCTACAATGGCGTGGAACTCGTACGGTTAACATTTTCTTGGAACAACAATTTCAATTTTGACATCGCATGTCTAGAATGTATTGACGGATTTTTTTTTTTTTTAGATCTTAAGCAAGTGAGGAGACATTGACCTATTGGAAGTTGACGTGTAACAATGTATAAAGAGACTTCCTGACTTCTTAGAAACATAATGCGATGGGATTCGACAACGGGATAGGAAAACCGATCAAGTGTCTGTGCGATTTGGCTCACGTAGCTCTCAGCTTGCATTCGAGGGATAGTTACTTCAAATCCCAGTGTGGTCAGACCTGAAAGTGGTTTTGCATGGTTTCCCATTTTTACACCAGGAAAATGCTGGGACTGCATCTTAGTTAAAACCACGGTCGTTTCCTCCACACCGGGCGAGCTATGGGTACGCAGCTTTGAGCTTGCATCCGGGAGATCGTGGGATCAAACCCCACTGTCGGCAGCACTGAATATCGTTTTCCATAATTTCCCATTTTCACAGCAGGAAAATGCTGGGTCTGTGCCTTAATGAAGGCCACAGCCACTTCCTTCCTACACTTAGGCCTTTCCTATCCCGTCGTCGCCATAAGACCTATCTGTGTCGCTGCGACGTAACGCAAATCGTAAGAAAAGGGGATAGGAAAAGACTAGGAAAAGTCCTCTCAGTTTTAATTACTGCGTTGATGGGGTGAAAGTTCCTTTTGAGGATCATTGTAAGTATCTAGGTGTTAACATAAGGAAAGATCTTCATTGGGGTAATCACATAAATGGGATTGTAAATAAAGGGTACCGATCTCTGCACATGGTTATGAGGGTGTTTAGGGATTGTAGTAAGGATGTAAAGGAGAGGGCATATAAGTCTCTGGTAAGACCCCAACTAGAGTATGGTTCCAGTGTATGGGACCCTCACCAGGATTACTTGATTCAAGAACTGGAAAAAAATCCACAAAAAAAAAAAAAAAAAAAAAAAAACAGCTCGATTTGTTCTGGGTGATTTCTGACAAAAGAGTAGCGTTACAAAAATGTTGCAAAGTTTGGGCTGGGTAGAATTGAGAGAAAGAAGGAGATTTGCTCGACTAACTGGTATGTTCCCAGCTGTCAGCGGAGAGATGGCGTGGAATGACATTAGTAGACGAATAAGTCTGAGTGGCGTTTATAAAAGTAGGAAAGATCACAATATGAAGATAAAGTTGGAATTCAAGAGGACAAACTAGGGCAAATATTCATTTATAGGAAGGGGAGTTAGGGATTGAAATAACTTACCAAGGGAGATGTTCAATAAATTTCCAATTTCTTTGAAATCATTTAGGAAAAGGGTAGGAAAACAACAGATAAGGAATCTGCCACCTGGGCGACTGCCCTAAATGCAGATCAGTATTGATTGATTGATACAAAGCTGATTCCCGGTCTATGGTTATGAGCCACAGGCTTCGGCAGCCGGCACAATTCCTATCATCGCCGCTAGATGGGAGCTTGATTCATTCCATTTTGATCCGGTTGAAAGACTGGAAACAGGCTGCTGATTTTCAGTGACTTACTAGTTTAACATTAGAAAAAGAGCGCTATCATTTTGAAATTAACACAACACTTGCATGATATTGGATACGTTTCCAGTGATGTAGTTCCCGATTTACGAACGAATATTTACTCTAGTTCATTTTCTGCGGTGTACCTTTTACCTTACATGAATGATCGGTAGAGCTGTTCGGTTCCATGGCAACATGGTTAGCGTGCAGGCCTTTGGTCACAGGGGTCCCGGGTTCGATTCCCGGCAGGGTCTGAAATTTTAACCATAATTGGTTAATTCCCCTGACACGGGGACTGGGTGTATGTGTCGTCTTCAACATCATTTCATCTTCATCACGACGCGCAGGTCGCCTACGGGCGTCGAAGCAAAGGACCTGTACCTGGCGAGCCGAAGTCCTCGGACACATCCCGGGACTAAAAGCCATACGCCATTATTATTATTATTATTATTATTATTATTATTATTATTATTATTATTATTATTATCATCATCATCATCATCATCATCATCATCATCATCATCATCATCATCATCTGTTTACCCTCCAGGGTCGGCTTTTCCCTCGGACACAGCGAGGGATCCCACCTCTACCGCCTCAAGGGCAGTGTCCTGGAGCTTCAGACTCTTGGTCGGGGATACAACTGGGGAGAATGACCAGTACCTCGCCCAGGCGGCCTTACCTGCTACGCTGAACAGGGGCCTTGTGGAGGGATGGGAAGATTGGAAGGGATAGACAAGGAAGAGGGAAGGAAGCGGCCGTGGCCTTATGTTAGGTACCATCCCGGCATTCGCCTGAAGGAGAAGTGGGAAACCACGGAAAACCACTTCCAGGATGGCTGAGGTGGGAATCGAACCCACCTCTACTCAGTTGACCTCCCGAGGCTCAGTGGACCCCGTTCCAGCCCTCATACCACTTTTCAAATTTC